>NW_005871114.1:4052147-4060077 GCF_000147115.1 Myotis lucifugus
TTTGAGTATTTGGGTTTTTTTTAATGTAGTTATTTCTAATATATGCCTCGTGTCTGAGAAGATGCTTTTTATGATTCAATCTTCTTGAATTTGAGGAGACTTTGTTTGTGACCCAATATGTGGTCTATTTTTGAATATGTCCCATGAGCACTTGAGAAGAACGTATATTTTGTGGCTTTGGGGTGAAGTGTTCTGAAGATGTCTATTAAGTCCATCTGATCTAGTGAGTCATTTAGGATTGCTGTTTCTTTGCTGAGTTTTTGTTTAGCGGATTTATCCAGTGATGTCAGTGGTGTATTAAAGTCCCCTACTATGATTGTATTGTTGTCGATCTCTCTCTTGATATCTTCCAGGAGTTTTCTTATGTATGTGGGTGCTCCTGCATTGGGTGCATATATGTTTATCAGGGTTATATCTTCTTGTTGTATTGATCCCTTTAGTATTATGAAGTGGCCTTCCTTATCTCTTGTTATGGCCTTCACTTTGAGGTCTATTTTGTCCGATATAAGTATTGCTACCCCAGCTTTCTTTTCCTTTCCATTTGCCTGAAAGATATTTTTCCATCCCTTCACTTTCAGTCTGTGTGAGTCCCTTCTAATGAGGTGGGTCTCTTGTAGACAGCAAATGTATGGGTCATGTTTTTTTATCCATTCAGCCACTTGATGTCTTTTGATTGGGCCATTTAGTCCATTAACGTTTAATGTTATTATTGAAAGGTACTTGTTTGTAGCCATTTCTATTTTTTTTGTGGCTGTTTTCTTTCTGGGCTTTTTATTTCTTCTTTTTACACCAGTCCCTTCATCATTTCTTGCATTGCTGGCTTGGTGGTGATAAACTCCCTTAGCCTTTTTTTGTCTGTGAAGCTTCTTATTTCCCCTTCAATTTTGAATGATAGCCTTGCTGGGTAGAGTATTCTTGGATTCAGTCCTTTGCTTTGCATCACTTTGTAAATTTCTGTCCATTCTTTTCTGGCCTGATGTGTTTCTGTTGAGAAATCGTTTGATAATCTGATGGGGGATCCTTTGTAGGTAACTCTCTGTTTCTCTCTTGCAGCCTTTAAGATTCTCTCTTTGTCTTGTACATTTGCCATCGTTATTATGACGTGTCTTGGTGTCGGTCTTTTGGGGTTCATCTTGCCTGGGACTCTCTGTACTTGTGTAACTTTTTTCTTCCCCATATCTGGGAAGTTTTCTGTCATTATTTCTTCAAATAGATTTTCTAATCCTTGCTGTTCTTCTTGTCCTTCTTGCAGCCCTATTATGCGTATGTTACTTCGTTTCATGTTGTCCTGAAGCTCCCTTAGGCTCTCCTCCTGTTTTTTAATTTTTTTCTCCAGTTGCTGTTCAGATTGAGCTTGTTTTTCTACCTTATCTTCTAACTCACTAATTCGGTCTTCTGCTTCTTTTAGTCTGCTGTTGAAACTTTCCATGGTGTTTTTGATTGTAGCTATATCACTTTTCATTTCTTCCTGATTCTTGCATAGGTTGTTGATTTTCTCATCCATCCGGTGAATGAATTGTACAACCATTATTCTGAATTCTTTTTCTGTCATGTTGCATGCTTCAACTTCATTAATCTCCTTTCTTTGTGATTCCTCATTGTCTTTCCTCTGGGTGTTGTGTCGTTTCTTCATTCTGATTATCTCCCGATGGTTCAAAGGTCGAGTTGCGTGGGCCTGGGCTGTGTGCAGTGGGAGCCTCCCACCACTCTAGTGTCACTGAAGAGCTCTGACACTAAGCTGTGTGGTTGTTGTTGGTTGGTGGGAACCAGGCTCGCTCTGAGTCAGTGTTGCCAGCGCTCAATGTGGCCTCGTATGTGCCCTTAGAATCAGGGACCCTGCCTGCACCGTGTTGAAAACCAGAGCCCCCTAGCATGCGCCAGGAGTCAGAGTTCCCTAAGAGACCAGTATCAGAGTCTCTGCTGCTTTGCGGGACCTTGCCTTGAGAATCCGGGCCCCTGTGTGCCCATGCACCAGGAAATGGATTCACTGGCTCTTAGTATGAATGCACAGGGAATCAGGATCTCAGGCACAGGTGATAAGAAACACAGTCAAGTCACTGGTGCTTGGTGCTGCCTCCTGCCTCGAGAAACGGGGTCCCTGGGACTGTGCTACGCGGACAAATTCCTGTTTGCGCGTTTGCTCCCAGCCCAGGGCTCTGAAGCCCGCAGTGGGCGTAGGATCAGTTCCCGGTGCTCGCGCGTTTGGTTTGCAACCAGCCCAGGGCTCCGAAGCCAGCAGTGCACAAAGGATCAGTTCCAGGGTGCTCGCGCACTTCCAGGCCAAAGTTCCTGCCACACTGAGGCCCCGGCAAGGGGTGGGTCTAACAGTTAGTTACTCAGCGCTGCCCGTGAGCCTGCGGGAAGGGGGGATGGGCTCTGTTACTCACGGATCTGCAGCGGGGATCTCTGAACTTTTGGTGTCCGCAGGTCTGTAGCTGTGGTCACAGGTCTCTGTCCCCAGTGGCTGCAGGGTCCTGGTATGCGTCTGCGATCAGACTGGGTGGTGCTGAGGCCAGGATCCTAGTCTCAAGCAGCTCTGTTTCCAAAGATGGCGTGGTCGCTGAGCCTGTGCTGGCCGCCCAGGAGTGTCCGCGCGGGGAGCAGCGGGACTCCGCTGCCTAAGACCGCCCGGTTTAGCAGCCCCTTAGAAGACCTGCAGAATCTAATTGTCCCTAGCTCATACACACACACCACACACGTCCACACACTCCTCTATCACTTCCTTGCGCTCTCACACTCTCTCCCTCCCTACCTTCCTGCTGGTCGCCATTTTCTTCCTATAAGATAATATTTATATAAGCAACAAAACCCAGCAAAACTGATTTATGCTGGCAGAAGTTAGGATAGTGGTTACCCTAGGAGGCAAGTAATAACTAGAAGGAGACACAAAGGGAGTCTTTGGCAATAGTTGTAATGTTTGGTTTCTGGGTGCTGGTTATAAGAATGTTCACTTTATTGAAAAATCATGGCAGGGGATGAGTTAAATAGGCAGAGCACAGAGGACTTTAGGGCAGTAAAAATACTCTGTATGACACCATAATGATGGATACATGTCATTATACATTTGTCCAAACCCATAGAATGTACAACACCAAGAGTGAACCACAATATAGACTATGGACTCTGGGCGATAATGTAGGTCCACCAATTGTAACAAATCTATCACTCTGCTGGGGGAAGTTGGTAATGGATGAGGCTATGCATGGGTCAGGGTAGGGGGTATATAGGAAATCTCTAAGCCTTCTCAATTTTTCTGTGAACCTAGCACTGCTCTAAAAATATGAAGTTTTAATTTTTTAAAGTTGAGATGTATACTTAGGGTATATGCACTTTTCTTTATTTTTAATATTTTTAATTGATTTCAGAGAGGAAGGGAGAGGGAGAGAGAGATAGAAACATTAATGATGAGAGAGAATCATTGATTGGCTGCCTCCTGCACACCCCACACTGGGGATCGAGTCTGTAACCCTGGCATCTAGCCTGACTGGGAATCGAACCATGACCTCCTGGCTCTTAGGTTGACACTCAACCACTGAGCCACACAGACCAGGCCTGCACTTTTATGTATATGATATTTCGATAAAAAGTTTTCTTATAAAAGTGAAAAATTTTCCCTTTGTCTGAGATAATAATGAATATCAGTCCTTCAATTCTAAATTCAGTTGTGGTTTTCTGTGGACAAGGATTCCATGGATAAGGATGTGTAAAATTATACATGCATTCTAAATCAGTTTAGTGGGCTATCCATTTAATTATCTTCTGTAAAGCTAAAAAGACTCTACAAGCGCATGTCCTATAAAGTGGATGAAACTCTGACCCTTAATATTTTATGGATTCTTCTGAATATGTTTGATTTCAATATTATGACTTGTTTTTGTATCAGATATGTTAAAGAATCCCACAGTTCCTATTAAGAAAAACTGTGCCCACTCCATCCCATCTGCACAAACAATAGACTTGGGGCAGCCCAGGTAGCTGTGTTTTATATCATACAACCTCTGTCTCTCTCCTCAGATTATTAGGGAAAAAAGGACTCAGTTTCTTACCCAGAGTAGCTAATTCTGAGGTTGGTCAGCATGGCATAGCCCAAGTAGCCTGGGTCAAAAAGATGAGTTGGACTAAAGATGAGTCCCTTCATGGGGTTTAGGAATCAGCAGAGATAGAGCCAGCTGGCAGAAGGGCTGAATAGAAAGGATGCCGTTGGGTTGAGTTAAATCCATGTCAGGCAGAAGTGTGTACAGGACACACTTAGGAGAGAGCACAATGTGGAGGAGATGTGTGTGCAAAAGGGAAGTGTGTGTGAAGGCTGGAGCAGGGAGCCCTCTAGATCTGTGTTCTAGTATTTCTCAATCTTGGTCACACTTGGAATGACCTGGTGAGCTTTAAAAATACTGGTACCTGTTCTCAACCTTAGGGATTCTGGTTATATTCTATGCCTGGGGAGCAGAGGACAGAGAATGAGGATCCAGCTACATCAGAAGGAGGTCAAAGCTAAAGCTGCCCATCATCCAGCTGAGAGGCCAGAGATGGGGGTCCACAGAAGTGAAAGTACTGGACAAGCACATGCGTGTCCTGATGGGTCACTGAATCACTTTCCTACCCTGCTTCTCACCTCTTCTAGGGACTAGGAAGGAGCACTCTGAAGAGGGAATTAGGTAGCCTTGGTTATAATTCCCACATGGCCATGAATCCTCTGAGTGGCCTTGAGCATATCACTCCTCCTCTCTATATCATCAAATCAAAGGTCTAGACTAGATAACTTTTTAGGTCACTTCTAACTTGAGAGAGATGCATGATTCTTTACTTGCAGCGTTGTGGGCTTCATTCCTGGAATAGGAGCTATGGGCTTTGCATGGGGAGTGGTAAGTCTACAGATGGCTGCATGGGAATGGTAACCCTGCTGATAAAATTTCTCGTTGTCTCAAATCAGACTGCTCAAATGGTCACGCCAGGGTCCCATGGCTCTACCGACACCCACTTCTTTAAATTCTGTCTAGTCATCTGTGACATCTTGATTACCATCAGAATTGTCATTGGCCCATGGGTGGGCTGTATCCTGTCTCCCAACCCAAAGCAGATTCTCCTGTCTAAGAAGGGGAGATAATTTAGGGGGCTGTCCCATACAATATCCTCTCCCCTACCACCTCAGTGAGGACCATTCTGGATGAAGAAGAGAGGAGTGAGCACCAGGCTGTCACTGAAGACCGCATTGATTAGATATAGAATAAAGAATCTAGTTTCTAAGCTTGTAGCTGCCACTTATTATGCACATGATGCATTAAGTAGGTGAATATATTTCATCACCTGTTAAAATAAGTATTATAATAACAAAAAGACTTCCTGGAAGATTTTTAAGACTTGCATGAGATGATGTATATGAGCCTGTCTCCAGTGCTTCTGCTGAAGAATATCTAAGCAGATTGACATGAAATGTCAGGGCTGGATGAACTCTAGATACAGTGAAGGACTTTAGTTTTACTGCTAGGGAAATGGTTCAGTAAGACTGTCACCTGCCCAAGGGGACTGTGATAGGCACCACCATGGAATTGGCAACCACGGGCAGTGTGAATAAACGTGAGTGTGCACACTTCCAGGTACATATGTGTGTCTGTATGTTTATATGTGCATCTATATGTAGATAAGAGCAAGATGCACAGGTTACAGCTGTTGGAATATTTGTGGGCACAGCTAGAGGGCTTGCCAACTTGTTTAGAGTTGCCTCTGCCTGAATGATTCACTTTGGTTGTTACTAATATCCTCCCTTTTCCAAAAGAATAGGGATGGTTGAATGATAATAATAGGCTGATGACTTTAGTTAAATGTGTGCACAGTAAGTTCAGGTGCTGTGGGAATAACTTGAATAATTTACATTTGAATATTTAAAGATATGCTCTCAAGATAGGAAAGCATTAAAATGGAAAGCATCACACAGCAGCACATTGCTTCACAGTTCTTTTTGACTCTGATCCTTGAAAAACATTTTCAGTGTAATTCAGCTGATCTTTAAGTCTACTACCACCTCTTCAACCTGGGTTGATGGGGAATAAATAATCTTACTTTTAGCTCCACATAAATCTGAGGTGGGGGCACCCCAGAGAGATATATAGTTCACTTCCTCTTTTTTCAGGTGAGGAAAGTGAGGCCTGCAGAAGTTAAATGACTTAACCCATGTCAGCAGCACGGCCAGGATGAGAATGTAGGTGTTAGATTTGCAAAGATTCCCTTACAACTATTCTTGGCATGTCCACCAGCAAAGATCTGAGTATGGCCCTACCTCTTTGCCTTTAGTTATTACCTCTCATCCCAGGGCAGTCAAACTTTTCCTTTCTAGAAGTTGGCATAACTCCTAGTAAACAGCCCGTCTCCCAGTGTTGTAAAAATTCAGTCTGCATCGCCCTGGGCCTGAAACACCAAGAAGGGACTTCAATTTTATCTAGAACCTGTTCTATACTATGCCTCATCCTTAGCAGCTTACCACCTCTGAGGATCTGAGTTCTCATTCAAAGCCTCAAATGAACACTATACTGTAGGTTTTATATTCTCCACTGAGGTGAGAGAGGTAAAGAACACTGAGGTGAGAGAGGTAAAGTAGTATGAAGCTTGTAACTGCAGAGCTGGGGCTCTATGCTCAGGCATGCTCTTCCCAGGGTGGCTGGAACAGTCCTGGGCAAGTCTGTGCTTCCTCTTTTTAGTCCCATCAGATCGGCCCCGCATCCGCTGCAAACCTAGAAGAGCCTTGCCCAGTAGTCCCAGAGTGTATGCCCTGGAATGCAAGATCTTTTGGGGTAGAAAGGTTTTACATGAAATAATTAAGTAATTTGGGAAAAGTGAAGTTAATTGAGGTTCTTACTTACTTGCATCTTTCTATCCTTAAGTAAAATGAGACTCTTCAGAAGGAAACTAAATATGCAGTTTCCCAGTCTTATGGAAAATGGGACCCTTTTATCTTTGAGCTTTACATAAAACGAATATTCCATGGAATGCATCCAGGGAAATGCTGCTTTAGCTGTCTGGGAAATAGCTGTGATGGAACCCACCCCATACAAAAACAGTGAGATTGTCTATTTAAGCTCAGGGGTCTTTCTCCTAATGAATGGGCTGCCAGTGAGAGTCTATGTCCATCTAAAGATGGAGCATCCACTGGGAGGTCCCCAAAGAATTGGTGTGTGCCGAGCTGCTTAACCAGGTGGACATCCTGGTGGTGAGGCCTGAGCTCCCGATACCACACTTAACGAACCCGCGATAACCGAAGTGCCAGTTACTCCTTGTGTGGAGATAGATGGCTTAAGGTAGCTTTTAGGATGGGTTTCTTTCTACCTGCCTTAAGCTCTGCTAGCAAGACTTTCTAGAACAGGTGAAGTATAAATCATTAAGCCAATAAATAAAATGACTACCAAAGGCATAGATTCCCTAAGTGTAGTCCACAGAACCAATATTATGGGATTTTAAGAAAAGCGAAACAACATAAAATAAGTCCAGATCCTTTTCCATGCCAAGGTTCATAGCCAAGCAGAGAGAGAGAATGTGCAGTTTTCCAAATTTATGTGAGCATAAAACCCTTTTCTCTCAAGACATCTGTTTGATGGGACACAAGGTTAGAAAACATTGGCCTAAGGTGTAACTTTAAAGTAAATGAGTCCTTTTTCTTTTGCTCTCTTCCCCTCTCTCTGTCTCTCCCTCTCTCTCTGTCTATCCCCCCTCCCTCCCTACCTCTCTTTCCTCCCACCCCCCTGCCCCTGGGACCATAGCTTACACATACAAATGAGAGTTGAGTCCTAGGGAAACCACATGTTCTTGCCAGCAATGCTCCAACTCTTTGAAAGGGCTTTTGAAACTCCTTTTCAGTAACTGTCTGCAGGAATCAGGACACATTCTCCTGAATACCCTCCTTAGTGGCAGAGGCTGACCCTTTGAAAGGGAAATTGATTTT
>NW_005871114.1:4060267-4088396 GCF_000147115.1 Myotis lucifugus
ACAGGTGGAAGAATCTATGGCCTCCTACAAGGAGTTCTTGGGTAAGTCAAGAGTTCTTTGTACATAAAAATGCTAACCTTTTTAGCTTTTTAAAGTCTCATTGCTTTTTAATAACATTGTGCATGGGCAGACACCTGCCATCTTGCCATTTAAACGGGCCCAACATTTCCTTTCCACTCCTTGCCCTGTGGGAGAGATATTGAAACATTGTGTTATCATCATCCACCATGTAGAAGTCCCGGTAAAGTCCCAGTGCTTAGGAAATTGGGAAGAACATTATTATTTTATAACTTAGTGCCCTAGCCAGTTTGGCTCAGTGGTAGAGCATCGGCCTGCAGACTGAAGGGTCCCAGGTTTGATTCCAGTTGATGGCACATGCCAGGTTTCGGGCTTGGTCCCCAGTGGGAGGCATGCAGGAGGCAGCCGATCAGTGATTCTCTCTCATCATTGATGTTTCTATCTCTCTCTCCCTCTTCCTTTATCTCTGAAGTCAATAAAAACTATTTTAAAAAATAATAATAACTTCGTAATAGCCAATTTCATATTATGAAAAATTTCCAATTAACAATCTAATTTACTGGTTTGTTAGAATTGATACAATAAATTGTGTCCATTTCCTTAACAAGACCATTTTCCTATATTATATTATAGTAACTGTTTGTGAAATAGAATTTTAAGCTAGGAAGAGACCGTAGTTAATTAAATGTGAAGCTCTCAGATGCCAACTTATGTTTTGTTTGGTCTTTATCCTGTTTCAAAATCTGCTTTCAGATTTCTGCCTTCCCTTGAAAATTAGGAAAATATGGCTTCATGTTCATGTACCACATTCTCATCAGCAATAATCGTTTGGGGCCTGAGGATGCCATTTTTATTTTTATTATTTATTTATTATTTATTTATTTAATCCTCACCTAAGGACATGCTTAGAGAGAAGGAGAGAGAGAGAGAGAGAGAGAGAGAGAGAGAGAGAGAGAGAGAACATTGATTGGTTGCCTTCTGTACTTTCCCCTACTGGGGATTGAACAAGCAACCTTGTAGTACACAAGATGATGCTCAACCAACTGAGCCACTTCCCTGGGCGAGGATGTCATTTTTAGATAAGACATGTCTTCTCTGGCTTATTGTAGTCACTACCATTCTCTATTGTCTTATACTCAGCTGTTTCCTTCATTTACCTTATCACTCCAGTCCCCATTGGTATTTGAGAACCATAATTTAATCTAGCTCTGGTATTTTACACATATAACATCTGAGGCCCAGGAATATTTTGTGACCAACCCATGGTCACACAGCCCATTAGTGGCTGGACTGGATTTCCAACCCATCTCTCATGATTTCTAGTTCAGGCCTTTACTACCCTACCACAGAACCACTCATCTGAAGACTGGCCAGTGCTAATCTTGTAAACAACATTTGATCTGTTTTACAAAATGTGGTGCCAGTTGTTTTATTTCAGCCCTTTCCCTCTACCCCCAAAAGGTAAATAGTTTATGTTTTCCCATGAGAAGTAGTTGAAGGAAAGATTTCTTAGCAGGTTCTGATGGATACCTACGTGTGGAACAACAAAAATTTCAATTTGGGATTGTAAGCAAACCCAGCCTACATGATCAGGTGCTAATTTGATGTTACGGTCGTTCAAATTAAAGTGATCTTCAGATATTATAATGAAAGTGAATGTTTATCAAGTTATAGGAACTGTGCCAAGCACTTTACATGTATTTTTTCATATAATTCTTACTGTAATCTTATGCAGTAGGTACTATGGTTATTCCCCATATTGTAGATACAGATAATGGGACTTGGTTAAGCTCATCTAAAATCAAGAACTAGAGTGGGGATTTGAACCCATGTTTATCTGACCACAAAAACCTGTGTTCTTTGCTACTTGCCACATTGCTGGCTCACTAGGGTTAGTCATTTTGATACCACAGCTGTCACTGTAAAGCCCTTGCAATCATTCTGTAGCCTATTGCAGCCGCAGGATCAATAATTGGCAAGCACTGCCATCACCACCATTCAACTGAATAACATTTTGAACAAAACAAGATAGCTTATCAAGACTACCTTACAGTACTTTCCAATACAGGCAGAACATAATTTACCCTTTTAGAGATCACTGCCAGCTGAGAGCTGTCATATCAAGGTGGGAGGGAAAGGTGCCACTTATCTTTGTGTCCTTCACAAAGCCCAGCGCTGTACTTGTTGCAAAGTGGAACCCCAAATGTGTTTGCTGAAATGAGAAGCTTTTGATTTCATTTTGTTACTGCTTGCAGCTAAACAGTGAATAAGAACTTGTTGTATCTAAGCAAGTATAATTAAGTCAAAAAGGAAATTATCCTTGTGTTAATCAAATTTTTTTCATCTTCATAATGCTTACTTAACCAGCATTTCCCGTAGGATGTCCTATCAGATTGGAGAGAGGGGAATTCTACTCTTCATAGGAGAGACTAGTCAGCCTCCAAAATCAAATGAAGAACCTAAGAGGCTAACCACACAATACAATATACAGCTGATGTATTATAGAATTGTACACTTGAAACCTATATAATTGTATTATCTAAAGTTACCCCAGTAAGTTCAATTTTAACAAAAAGAACCTAAGAGCCTAAATATGATATGTTTACATGTCAAAAGCATAAAGGAAGTCAGAGTGGGACAAAAAAAGATTCCACCAGTGGGTCTAAGGACAGGCTTTGGACCTTGCCTTCTAAGTTCTGACACATTGGAAATCTCTAAGATGTTTGACGCCATAATGTAATAAGCAAATATCTCCTCGCATTTTTTTGGTTCAGACCACTTTCCAACCTCCAAGCTATTAGTTTCTATGAAATAGAAGAGCAAAAACCAAACATAGGAGTGTGAACACAACCAAGACTATCTACTGATAGAAAAACAGGAGTTTTAGTATAAAATCTATGAAACATGGATTGAATTCAACAAATATAATGTGTCCCCAAAAATGTATAATATGTCCCCACTTTGAATAATTACAAAGGCAATGTTTATTAAAATACATTTCATTTTCAAAATTGAGCTATCAGCTGTTAACCTGTTTATACATTTTGCGGGGGACGCCCTGTATGTGATTAGCAAGGTCTAGGCTTACAATATCCAGGCTCTTGTCTAGGAGCTTAGCACTAGGTAATCCTTCATGAGAGGCACAGGCAGATAAGGCACAAATAGCTCCAAAATGACAGAAAGTACTAGAGACATCAGCTAAGCCCATCGAACTTGAGAAAACAGAAGCCAGGGAATTAGGTACTTTAGTCTGTTTTGATCTTGGGGTGTGTGTGTGTGTGTGTGTGTGTGTGTGTGTGTGTGTGTGTGTGTGTGTATGTGGTGTCAATATTGTCAGAGAGGACTCTGGACAAATAGCCAAATTCTGTTCATATCAAATCAGGTGTTCAGACATTCTGTTTCTAGGAACCCATTAAAGGCTTCAAGGCATGGGGGTGACATGATGAGATCTGTATTTCAGGAAGGTAACATTAAGGAAGTAGGTAGGATGGGAACCGGAAGTAGGGAGACCAGTGCAGAAGCTCCCACAACAGCCTGTGACACAATGAGTGCAGCCTCAGTTAGGGCCATGGCCCTCAGGTGCAGAGGAGGTGACAGATTCTCCTGCTGTTTCAGAGAGGACTTGTCCAGTTGGAAGTGGACAGTTAGGGAGAAGGGACAGGTAACTCCTAAGTTTCTTGCCTGAAGAATTGAGAGAATGAATTACTTTCAGAGAAAACATCTGTTGTACAGGGCTAGTTTGCACAGTTACAATTAATTAAACAGTTAAAAATCAGCCCTGGCCAGCATGGCTCAGTTGGTTGAGGGTTGTCTCATGCACTGAAAGGTCACCAGTTCAGTTCTTGGTCAGGGCACATATCCAGGTTGTGGGTTTGATCCTGGTCAGGGTACATGTGGGAGGCAACCAATTAATGTTTCTTTCTCACATTGATGTTTCTCTCTCTCTCTCCCCCTCTAAAAAAACAGTAAAAACATATATTTTTAAAAAATTTAAAAATCAAAGCTATGGGTCACTGGGAAAATTGTAGACAAAACAGCCTAGATGATTAAAATTTTTACTTCTTGGTCCGTTGTACTTCTTGGTCTGTGGGGGCATCAGCTCTGCACAAACTGAAGCATGCTCATCCATAAGAAGCTAATAATTCCTCTAGAAGCCCTCTTAGCCAATAGGTCTGGCTTGAGTAGTCATTGAAGAGTGCTACATTTGTCTTATATTTGTAATATAAAGAGGAATAGAAAAAGAGGCTAATCCCTATAAAGGTGAGATAGGCCATGGATATTTTTACCTGGACAAATTATATTTTGAAGGACTAAAGTATAAAACTTTAGTAAGGATGGATTTATTATTTATCTTGTTCATGTTGTTAGCATTTTTATTTTCAGTTTTTTTAAATTTTTTTTTTAAATTAGAAAAAAAATTTTTTTTTAATCTTCTTTTTTTACAAACCCTTGTGTCGAGGGCTGACTTTCAATAGATCACAGCGAGGGAGCTGCTCTGCTACGTACAAAACCCCGATTTATTTTCAGTTTTGATATTTTATGGACTATGAACTTATGTTGATTGTGGATTAATAAAAAAATAAATAAAATTTCTCCTCAGAGGGGTCAGTTCTATTGCTTCAAATGAGATACAATCTTATTAGAATAAATAGAAATTTTTTTCTGGTCACACTGAATTTTTATGTGCAGATTTTTAAAAAAATATATTTTATTGATTTTTTTACAGAGAGGAAGGGAGAGAGATAGAGAGTTAGAAACATCGATGAGAGAGAAACATCGATCAGCTGCCTCCCGCACATCTCCCACTGGGAATGTGCCCGCAACCAAGGTACATGCCCTTGACCGGAATTGAACCTGGGACCTTTCAGTCCGCAGGCCGACTCTCTATCCACTGAGCCAAACCAGTTTCAGCAGTGCAGATTTTTTTTAAAGCATCTTACCAGCACCAGCCCTGTAATTTACTTCCTGCAAATAGAACTCTCTCTCTCTTTTAAAAAATGTTTCTTTTATTAAATTTATATATATATATTTTAATTGATTTCAGAGAGGAAGGGAGAGGGAGAGAGAGATAGAAATATCAACGATGAGAGAGAATCATTTATCGGCTGCCTCTTGTAGGCCCCCTACTGGGGATCGAGCCTGCAACCCACGCATATGCCCAGGTTAACTGGAATTGAACCCGAAACCCTTCAGTCCACACGCCAATGCTCTATCCACTGAGCCAAACCAGCTAGGGCTAGAACTCTCTTAAGAGTTGGAGGCATTTGTGTTACTAAAAATGTTATAAACAAATGGCAAAGTGGCCACATTTTGTACTCTTAAATTTGAATTTTACTTCTGTAATGAGTATGTATCATTGGGGATTTCAGTCTGTAGTTGAGAAGAACAGGGCTGTAATTGTGAAAACACATTCATTTCTGTAAATTGCATTCATTACAAGCATCACTCCCTATCACGAAAAGCAAACTAGGATGAATAATTGTTCTCACTGGGTATGTTTCACAACCTGCCCTGTGGAAAACATCAATGAAATTGCATTTTCTTGGAAAAGGTTGTTTAAAACAATAAATTAGATATTTTTAAAAATATATGTTTTATACAACTAATCTGATACATTTTTATTTGATAATTTTATTCCTTCTCTCCTCTCTCTACTAAGTGTCGGCTTTTTGTTGTTGTTATTCTCCCACACACACTGTCAGCCACGGCCTATCAGGATCTTTTCCCCAGACACTGTGTGCAATTTAAGGAGGAACTGTTTCCCTCAGTACCCCAGGCCGACATTTCCAAAAGTACTTCTCATCATGTCTCTACAGAAGGTCTGAAAAAGCATTTGGGGCCATAATGAATTTATCAGATTGTTAGGGTGGGTGATGGGAATGGGACATTTCCCTGCTCAACAACAGGCAAGAAACCAATTGACTTTGTATGTCAATCAAACAGAATTGATTCTGAGGTTTATCACTTTGCAGGATATGACAGGTCAGGTTGGTAATCTGTTACAAATGCTGTTAGAATTCATTGCAAACTCCAAGCAATGGCAAAAGTCATGCAAAGGCAAATTAGGGCCCCTTGGTCATCTTGTCCTACTGGGGGTTGGCAGCCCATAGCGGGTTTTCAGAGCACTGGATGGCTCTGTGTCACAGAAGAACTCTCTTAGTCTGTGAACTATCCATATCCACCACTGCTATGATTACGGCGCAGTTCACATTTGGAACCTTAGCATTTATTTCTTCAGTGAAAATGAGCTTACTATTTCCTCAGGAAAGATGGGAGGAAGCAGAGGACACCGGGCAGGAAGAATGGGAGCAAAATCTTTCAGAAACAGGGTCCTGGAGATTAGAGACAAACTTTGACCCCTGGCCATTCTGCATAAGATCGGCCCCAGCATAAATCTGTCACATGGAAGTTAGCCAACGTGAGTTAAGTAAGGACCTACAGGGTAGGAATTGCTCTCCCTTTTGTTATTTCTGAAACCTGAACTGCTTTCAGAAATAAGGGCTGGAATGTTCCATAGGCACTCGGAGCATGGGACACAGGGGCATGGCACACACTCTGTGTGGGCTATTTAAAAACCAGTTCCTTGGCTTCCCTCTGTGATTCTAAATACGTGTAATCACATTACCCTGCAGCAGCCGGGAACTATTTCTATAACATTGTCCAGCATCTGTGCTTGCCGAGGCTGGTCCACCCAGCAAAAGCAGAGTGGAGATGTGCTCACTGATTAGGTTGATCAATTCAGGCTTTCGGTGTCAGAGCTGAAGTCCATCTAGTGTAGGAATATCAGGAGTATGTGTTGACTGACACCTCTTGAATTTTAAAGACTTATCTATTTAACTATCCAGGGAGGTGGGGGGGATGGGGGGAGAGGTGCCCTAGCTCATCAAAAGGATGCTTTTTATTTTAAAAAAATTATTATTAATTTTAATATATTTTTATTGATTTCAGAGAGGAAGGGAGAGAGATGGAAACATCAATAATGAGAGAGAATCATTGATCAGCTACCTCGTGCACATCCCCTACTGGGAATTGAGCCTGTAATCTGGGCATGTGCCCTGACTGGGAATCGAACTGTATTCTCCTAGTTCAAAGGTCAACACTCAACCAATGGGCCACACGCAGCCTGGGCAAAAAGGATGCTTTTTAAATGAGCCATTTATTTATTTAAAAAATGAACAACAGCACAATTTATCACTTTCTCAGATACAATCAATTCTTATTGTATGGAAGGATCTCAGCATTGGAGACTTTGATACTTTAAGTGCTAAAAACTATCTTTTTGGGGTTTGTTCAATGTGCTAACGCTTCCCCTAATCATATCACTAGCCATTAATCAAACACATAAATCCCTTAGGAATATTCTACTAATTGTTAATCATTCAAAGACATTAGCTAGTAGAAGGGCATTAGCCAACACTGTTACATAATATCAAAACACCTGATCATATCTGTGAATTAATAAAGTAATCAAACCAGTTTTGGCATTTCATATAGACAAAACAATAGATCAAGGGATTTTTTAGCTTTATGTAAACACTTAAAACCCTACCATTTATAAAATGTGTAACCAAATAATCTGAACAATAAAGATTTTTAAAAAATGTGTAACCATTTGACCCTATGCCAAACATTTTATCTACTAAAATCTTATTTATCTCTGATAACAATCTTTTAATGTGTTATCACTTCCATTTTACAGATGAGGAGACTGAGGCTCAGAGAGATTTAGTCATTTGCACAAGATTCAAATCTAGTTTCTAGTAAGTGGTGATAAAATTTACACACAGATCTCTCTAATTTCAAAACCATGCTGTTTGCCTCTCTATGTATAACCTCACACAGCCAAAATGGCCAGTTAAGGCGAGAGAAAAAAAAAAATCTTGGGTCCTGAATCATGCAGTTAAGATAACCAAAACGCAGTTCATCGACAATTCCCTCCTGAAGCATGTTAACGACAGCCCGATCTGTTGCCTGACATCTAAGCACGGGGGACCTTTTGACTTCCACATGGTCCTACTCTGAGAACTAGCACTCCGATAGCCAAACATTACACGTTAGAAAAAAAACTGTACATGTGACATTATGCCTGTGGGGAGACCTGAGTCAAATATTATTTTTTGACTATTTTGAGACATGGACTGAATATGTAGTTCCCTCGTGGCTAACTCAAAACACAACAGCAGAGATTAAGCCTTTGCACTACCCTATATTATTTTCTTTCTCTTCTTGCAAGGGAACTAATTATAAATCAGATAAGATTAGAAAACAATCTTTCCAGAATGAATCTTTTACAGAATTACCTAGAAAGAACCAAGTCCTCCCACCCCCCCCCCCGCCACCCCCCCATGGTAAATCACACAGAGTAGCAGCCTGCCCCAGATCCCCGGGAGACAACATCTTGAGCACATATGTTATGCTGGGTTCTGTATTGACTAATTCAAAAACTCCAGGGCAAAATAACCAAAGTTCCCAAGTCAAAAATGAAAGTAAAATAGTGGAATGAAATTGGAATCATTGTGGCAACGTTCCCACAACTTCATACATAGCCATGAAAGTAGACAGCATTACAGGTTAGCGAATTTCCCATTGCAAGAATCAACCTGCACCGTTGGTGTCACGCTGCAAACAAACCCCTGGACCTCTCACTTTACTGATAATCTTTTTCTCTCCAGAAATATAATCACATTCAAAACATTACTATCAAGATTGTTTTACTAGAGGGCTTATCCAAATATATGCTATATTAAAAATAGTTATGATATAAATATTTCTCACAAGAGCTGCAGCGATGGTGTGAATAAAAAACTCCCTTCTGAGATTTCAGTAAAACCAGATCTCACAAAGGATCTGAAAGAAAACAAACAGACAGACACACACAAAGAGACACACACACAGAACAAACCTTGTGTTAATCCAGTTTAGCAAAAACAGTCACTATTTTGACACTATTTTATGAAGTACCATACTGTTCCTTCCCAGATGAAGTAGGAGAAATGAATCTGCTACAGGTTCCTCATAATAATGTTCAAGGGTGGGGGGTACCTAAGCATGTTCCGTAGCAGCTAATCAAAATCAAAATCTCTAAATGCAGCAAAATGTTAGCACTGTCAAATGGCCAAGTGTGCGAGAGGAATCTCTCTCTCCATGCCCTTCTACCAGTACATACAAAGCCCCAAATACACTGGCTGGAATTTTTAAATCGTAAATTAGATACAAATGCTTACGGGCCTTACAATGAGATAACATCAGGAGGCACGGTGCGTGGAATGGATCTGGCATTCTCACATAAAGCATTATCTTTGGTACAAGTACACACGGCAGGGCATTTTGGCTTCGCTGGTTTCTTCCCCTCAGTCAGCAAGAGCGCAGATAAGAGACATAGGAAATAAGCAATTCTTTTCAGGGGGATGCAGGCATTTCCCATCCTTTGGCTTCTCTCTGATTCCATGCAGTCGGAAAAATCTCCCCAAACATGAACAGGGCTTCTGGAATTCAGCTGGTGATTGTCTTGCTCTGAGATCAGGTCACATAGGAGTCCACCCTTTCCCTTTGCCTCTGTATCTCTGCTTTTCAAAACGGGGACCTGCAGCTGATTCGTGAGCTGCTCCTCGATTCAGCAATGCACTGCTCGGGGAAGAGACCTGTGAGGTGCTGCGAGATGGGAGGGATCCAACTGCCGGAGGAGAGAGCCGACTTGCATCACCAGGAAAACACTGAGCGCAGACCAGCCTTCGAAGGCAAAGTGAAGTGATGTAACAGAAAATAAACAGCTTTCTGCTTGCACCGGGAGGCCCTGTAATTGTTACCAAAAATAGGACGGCGTTCTGTCTTATTAGTGAGTGGGTGGGCGGGTGGGTGGCAGCAGTCATCTTGCATCGGAGCTCGGCAGTCTCAGAAACCTCTGGGAATTTGCTTTTCGTGTGGCAAACAACCCAGTCAGAAAAACTGGCTTTGGACCCAGCCCTGGCTGGAAAAATGAAGTTAAATCAAACTCCCTCTCTCCGCAGCATTTGGCTAAAACGTTGGTCTTTCTTGCTGAATTCACCTGACTAATGCCACCGTTGAAAGACAGATAAGAACACACGGAGAATGAGACTTTCAGGGAATGAATGTGAGTAAGTACTTTTCTGACATTTATCAATTGTCATGAATTATTGGTTTACATAGTCCCCCACCCCCACCTCCAATGTGCCAGCCATTCCCTCCTCCCATGATGAGGGAGGAAAATAGAAGCAGAGACTGGCTCTGTGCATAATCCACCTTTCTTGCTTCTGGAACTCCTTCTTCTTTAGCAGTAGCACCCAACGCCTGGCAGGAACTCTCTGCCAGCAGGAGGCAGCCAACTTGGGCTTCTCAGGGCTCTGAAAAAGGCCTGGCTTAGCCCAGGAGGCAGAGACAGGGTGGGGGAAACGCTGGACCAAGAGCCGGAGACTCGCTTTGAGGTCCCAGTTCTGCCATGATCTAGCCCATATCTCTGGATCTATTCAAGTGGGGATGATATCGATGTTCTATAAATATTATGAACATGAAATCAAAATGGTAGGCTGGACTACTGTCGTATTTGGGAAAGGGTATGAACCTTTGGAACGGAAATTCATTTAAAGAAGAAACAAATGAGGTGCTGGCATTGGGGCAGGGCGGTGTAGTCCAAGAGCTTGGGAAGACTTTTAGGATGGAGAGAGGTAAATAGACCCTGGCTTCCCTTACCATGCTGGCCCAGGGATGGCAACCTATGATCTTTCTCTCTCAGCTGCTTAGATTGAAAGCAGTAAAAGGGTTGTTTGAGCAAATGTGATTAGGACATAAATTCATCCTACATGGGAACCTGAAGCATGGACAGTCTACCCGTTTCCTCTCACAGCACACCCCACAATGACTCTAATCACTCATTTAATTCTCTGTAAGCTCTGTGAGGAGAGAGCAGTGGTTGGTAGTCGTGTTCATTCTTGTACTCGACTGTTTACCTGGAAGACAGGTGGCTCCATGAAGGTAGAGATCCTGCTGTGAGTCAGTGCCTGGACAGTGTCGTCCATGCAGTGAGCCACCCATGTGCCTTCATGAGCAACCATAGAGTGAAGAGGCTCTCCTGGTCAGGATGTGCTCATCCCGGGAAACGTCAGATCGCACCTCAGAGTTACCATAAAGGGATCTGACAACTCCCTGAAGAAGTAATGAGAGAGCAGAGTTCCAAGGTAGGGGGGATGAGAGAGTTGGAGAGAACATTCCAGGTGGAGGGAACAGCACATGCAGAGGCCTGGCTACCACCTGGCCAGGACCCTGGAGAACAATGGGAGACCTCTGGAGTGCTTTAGGCAGGAAAGTGATATATCTGGTTTGTGCTTCAAAAGGACCAATAGATTATTATAATTAAGCCAGTTTTTGAAGGTTTATAAATATAATTTTTATAGAAAAGAAAAGAAAAACTCTGTCCAAGAGAAGTAATGATTTTAGAATAGATTCTACTGCTTTCACTGTCAGGGATTCTCTGGAGGGAGGGAGTTATCATAGTGTTTTTAGAAACTGTGACCTACGGGCAAGTCCCACTTGCAACAGTAAAAGTGTCATTTAAAAAATTGGCTGAAAGTCAGTATTTTGGAAATTGGATCCTGCATCAAGTACACAGTGAAAACGTGCTCTATAAAATAATTATGTGGTGAAAGTTTTATAGAGAGAATCATTTTTATTCAAACAATCACCTCCCCCCCAACTTATCTCACTTGTAAAGGATGTGTTTTATAGCTATAAAATAAAGACTCTGAGAACTTGAAGGACCTTAGAATTCTCAGATCCAATCCCCATATGTTACAGATGGGTAAACTGAGGTACTAAGAGGTCACACAGATGGTGAGTGGCAGAGCCACCACTCTGCGTGGGGCGACACTGGCAGATACTTGGTTAAACTGGTGGATGTAGTCAATCAGGATAATTCACTCCCCATGTTCCACTTTCAAATGTGTCAAGTTATCAAGATTGCTTCATCAGCCCTTGGCTTCGTACTCTGTGGACATAATCAAAGAAGCGGTGAGTGGTCTTTCAAACTCTCTGACTTGGTTAAGCTGGGAGGGCAAATGAATGAGGGAAAGAAATCATACCCATAACTATTCACTGTGCAGCTGTATTTCTCTGGTGGTTCATTTGGTCAGTTTAAGTGGAAAAAGACCGTGATTGGGGGGAGGAGGGTGGAGAAAGGGGCGGGGGAAAGGGGGATCCTAAGGACAAGTTACAATGGGCATTCTGAAAAGACAGTAACTTTTTCTTTTTCTATGGCATTTAAGCCCAGACTTGAATTCCCTATTCAACTAAGATCGGGCAGAATTTTAACTGTAATGCAGAATGCTGATGGCCATTTAGGGAGGAGAAACCACTCCTGCCTCCAGAATTGGGTCTGAGGAGGGGACTACTGAGAGGAGGGCAAGTTGCTACACTAAAGCCCTGAGGGGTCTGGGGTGGGGTCTATTGCTGATGAACCTTCCTTTCCTGACCAGTCCTCCTCTAGAAGCCCTGGCCAGGCCCAGAAGGGCTGTGGGAAGTGGGAGGGTGGAAGCGTAGGAATTTCCACCCATTTGAAGACCTTTGGATAAGGTTTGGCACCCACCTGGGGCTTTGGGAGAGGGCCCTCGAAAGGAGGAAAGCAGAGCTGGAAGGAGGCCCAGGGAGGCTGAAGGCCTTGGCCAAGGCAGCTCAGTGCCCAGTCCCAGCGATAGAGGAGTGCTGAGCGGGTCCAGGGCTGGCTCTTCACGGCCAGCCATGGACCATGGGCTAGCTACTTAACCTTTCTGGGCCACAGTTTTCTCCTGTGTAAAATGAGGATAATAATAGTATATGCCACACAGAATTCCTGAGGAAATGAATACAGTAATGTATCTAATGTGCTTAGCAAGGGGTCTGATACCCGGGAAAGATTCGTCATGCTTGTCGTCATCATCATCATCGCGACAGAACTTGATTGCTGAACGTGTGACTCCTGATACCTGGGAAGCAAAGCTCTCAAATAAAAATGGGTTTAGCTTAAATCTATGCTCACTCTAGAAAGCAGGCACTTCTGGGCAGGATGACAGACTGTGGCCTTGCCAAGAATCTATTCGCATGGAGGAACCAAGGAGTCTCTTGGGAAAGAAAGAACTCACCAGTTTGGATGAGAGTAACAACATCCAATCTTAGTCCAAGGACAGGTCTGGAGCTGGAGAAAGAGAAGGTGGTCTGAGTGCAAGGTAGAGATTGTGTTCTGCCCCCTGCCCTTGAACATGTGTAAGTTAGAGAAAGTAAGAGAGATCCACTTTGGGATTCTTATAGTAAAAGGAGTTCTCTCCAGTTTGGTGGGCACTGTGGCATTGCCTTTGAGGACCAGGAGGAACTACTTACAGAGCTGTAGCACCAAAGATGCTGTAGGATATGAAACCAACAGCATCCCTATCCAGGCCCTCAGCTCACACATCACCAAAGTCACTGGATTTTCCACCAAAAGCAGCTCCTCCTTAGTGGCCAAGCAGCAGTGACAGCCCCACAGACATCAGAGGGACTGGGGAATGATCCGTGAGGCAGCTGGAGCAGAAGAGAAGGAAAATGAAGGATAGAGTGTGAGGTTTGGGGGCACATGTGCAGTGTTCCCTAGGCATCCTCAGAAACTGAAAGGAGGGGTCTCTGTGGAGGGTTGGGCGATTCTGTGAGAGCCAATAGGAGAAAGAGAGAGAGAGAGAGAGAGAGAGAGAGAGAGAGAGAGAGAGAAAGGGAAAGAGAGAGGAACAGCCTGTGCCGTGGTTCTGATCTCAGTTTTCCCCTCAGGCTGGTGTGGCCTAGGAAACACACTTTGTACAAGTAAACAAATCGTTATTATGAGACTTGAAAGATCCATCTTGGCCCTGCCTCCTTTTGCAAACACTCAGACATGCAAACGGGTGTCAGCTTAAGCAGCTTTCTCAATAGAGCAGGGTTTTTGAAGCTACACGGCAGATGCGTTAGTGAGTTGCAAAATCAATCTAGTATAAGCAAATTGCATAAGCAGAATTTTAAAGAATGAAATAGTTTTGGCCCTGGCCGGGTAGCTCGGTTGGTTAAAGTGTTGTCCCTATATGCTAAGGTTGTATGTTCAACCCCAAGTCAGGGTACATACAAAAAGCAACCTATGAATGCATAAATAAGTGGAACAATTGCTATTTTTCTCTCTCTCTCAAATCAAGAAATAAAAATACTTTTAAAAAAGTAACTATTGCCTTGTGAAACCTTTGTTTCCATTGTGTCTGTGTGTGTATGTGTGTGTGTGTGTACACGCGTGTGTGTGTGTGTGTACACGCGTGTGTGATGTAAAATAACGGAGGGAGGGAGGGAGGGAGGGAGGGAAGGAAGGAAGGAGGGAGGGAAGGAAGGAAGAAAGAAAGGAAGGAGTGTGTCACTTAGGACGCTTTGGTGGTAAGTGACAGACATGGACTCTGGCAACCTAAACATAAAAGGGTCTTATTTCCTTGGTAATAGAATGACTGGCAGAACTCAGGGAAGGGCTGTCCAACTAGGCTTCAGCAATGGAGAAACTTGTGGGAGCTTGGGCATCTAGGTGGCAGGAACTAATGGGCAGCCTCCTCAGGTGAATCCTCTCCAGTCAGTTCTCATCCCCGTGTTCCTCCCCAGAGGAGAGAGCCCAATGGACTGAGCTGGGTCCAGTGCTCGCCTATTTGCCATGGGGAGGCAGAGCACCTTGGTGGCAATTCCACCAAGAGAGCACATGATGAGAGAGGGGTGGCTCCTCAAAGGAAACTTGGTGCTCCTACCAGAAGCAGAGAGCATGGATGCTGGACAGGCAAAACCAAGGGACACTCAGTATGGGACATATGCCAGGATCTGTTAGCTAATATCTTTGACCTCCGCCCCAGCCTATCACCTTAAACCCAACCTCAGGATTTTAAAGAGAAATGACCAGAGGACCATTAAGACAAATAGATATGGATAATTTCTCATAGGACAGCTAAACTCCTATGTCCTGACTGTGAATCAGGGGATTTTCAATTCTTATGGTCCAAGAGAATAGGACTTTGGCCAAGAGAGAAGTTGTGAAGGCAATAATAATGAAAGCTGACACTTACAGAATGCATATTGTGTGCCAGCTGCTGTTCTAAGCAATATATATATTGCTTAGACATATATATATGTATATATATGTGTGTGTGTGTATATATATATGTGTATATATATATATATATATATATATATACATACATATATATACATATATATATATATTCATTTAATTCTCATAATAACCCCAAGGTCTAGATATGTGTATTATTATTTCCTCTCTATTTATAGGAAAGGAAACTTAGGCCTAGGAGGTTAGGTAGTTTGCTCAGGGTGCTGCAGTTAGTGAGGAGTGGCTCTGGGATCTGACCCTGGCATTCTGACTCTGATGTCCATGGTATTAGCCACTACTGGTCACTGCCTCTCCAAAAGGCTGTGTGGGATGTGGAGAACTGGGTACCTCTTTGGATGCGCACAGTGCTTCACTAGTTAGGCACTGCTATTGAACTACAGTTCCCAGCATGCAACTAGGCTATCATCTTAACCCCTTCCTCACCAAAAGTTCCTCACTTTCTTGTATAAAAAATGTTTAGTGGCAAATGTGGCAAAATTTGGTCTTTCTAAAGGACGATTATACAATTGAGGCATGAATGCAGATGTAAGTGGGAGTAGATAGAGAAGATGGCAAGATTCCAGGTTAAAATATCTTGTGCATTTTTCAGTATTAAAAGGAAGACCTTGGGAATTACCATGGGAAAGATTGTTTTTTAATTTAGAAATGCATACTGTGGGGAGATCAGTAAGGCGGTTGTAATGCACCCATTCTCAAACTTGGCTGCACTTTGGAATCACCTGAGGAATTTTTTAAAATCCTTGGATTGCATCCTAGGTTCTAATTTATTTGGCCTGTAGTTCTACCTAGACATTGAGACTTTTAAAAGTTACATGAGCCGTAACCGGTTTGGCTCAGTGGATAGAGCGTCGGCCTGTGGACTGAAAGGTCCCGGGTTCGATTCTGGTCATTAATCAAAATGTGACTAGCTCAAGGAACTTTTTAAGAAACAAGGGAGGGAGACATAACAGATTCTAATAGTGGTTCTTGGCCCTGGCTTCATGTTAGGATCACCTGGGAAATGTTTTTAAAAATACAGAGACCTGGTTCTTACCCAAGACTGATTGAATTAAAATCTCTGAGGATGTATGCTAGTACTGAAGCCACCCCTGAACAGTGGTTCTCAGAGTGTGTAGCCAGACCAGTAACATCAGCACCACCTGGGAACTTGTTAGAAACACACATTCTTGGGCCCCAACCCAGACAAATGGAAACAAACTCGTAGGGAGGAGGGGGTGTGTGTGAAGCAATCTATGTTTTTACAAGGCTTCCAGATAATTCTGATGTACTCTTAAGTTTTGAGAACCACTGACCTGGGATATAGGCTCTGGTTTTCAAAGGAAGCTCTTGGGCTAGATGATCTGAAAGGATCCTATACATGTATTGCCCCTGCCAGGAACCCTATTGGATAGTACATTACTAGAAAGCAAGGAGAATGTTGAGCACGTTCTTGCACGTCCACAAGTAAGTAGCTATTTGGGTTTTGTGAGTTCTGAGAACATTGGGCTTAGTTGCCTCTTGCTTCATGTTGCACCATATGCCTGAAGCTGGTGAATGGATAAACATTACTAGTGGCTATTCCTGGATGATCAAGAAACCTTGCAAAGACAGAATGAATGATTATTTAGTGAGGAGAGTATTAAAGAAGACCCTGGGGCAAGGTAAGGGGGAGGGGGAGGACTTATCATCATTTTGGTCTTAGAATTCCCATCAGGTGCTATGGGCATCAATTTAGAACACTACTGCCCTCCTAGGAGGTGTTTGCCTGAGGGCATTACTGCTGTTACTCTGGCTGCAATTATTGGACTGAAGATGCTGACATCCTGAAACTCTTAGGACCTCTACACATAACAAAAAATTGTCCTGTCCCAAATGCTCTTAGCATTCCCACCAAGAGGGAAAAAAAGAAGTTCCCATAGTGGGGAACATAAAAATCTCCTTTGTGCATTTTTCGAAACAGTAATCAATAATCCATTAACTCAGGAAAGCTGAATGATCTTCATACAGAATCCAAAACAAACAGACAGCTGTCCTCTGGCAAAAACTGTGAAGAGGCTGTGTGGCTGGGGACAAGGCATTTTATCTCCTTAGGCCTCAGTTTCTCCATCTTTATAGCACTAACATTTTATAACTTTTGAATTTCTCTTCTCAGAAAGGAGAACTACCTTGTAAAAATAAAAGCTTAGAGAAACTTTGTTTTTTCTCTTTTGTGTATGGTAGACACATGTACTGCAGTTAAGCAAAATGGATATGATAAAGTACAAATCAAAATATACAGAAGCAAATGATCCCAAAATATTTTTGATAAAGTATGATTTTAGCATTTTCTCTGGAAATGTGCTTGAGTTTTTCAGAATCAAACATCAAAAATGCAGGCAAGGCTATGGTAGGCCATTCTTCCTACTGGCTAAACTGGAATAGAAAAAAAAAGCTGTTAGGGAATAAAACAAACATAATTTTAAGTCATGGGAAAGGTGAACATAATTGAGCCAGAAGTATAATTTGGGGTGATTTTGTTGCCCTAGCGTGGGATTTGTTTATTGGACTATAAAGTTGAAAAAGTGATTATTCTCCTTTCTTCTTCTTCTACTTTGTGCCTGAATCACTCCCAAGATAGTTATTAGCAGTCATTTTTTCTTAAAACAGACACTCCTTCATCCTTTCAAGGAGACCATTAACTGCTTTTTGTTTGTTTTGGTTTAACATTCTGAAATTAAAAGGAGAAACATGCTTTGGAAAATTGAACTTTAAGATGTTGGATTTCAGGCTTTTGCTTTGGTCTTATCCCTTTAGTAAGGCTCTGTTTTGTTTTGCCTGGCTTTATACTGTCATTCTGGTGGAACTAAGAGCTTTCCATTGTTGCCTGTGACTTGTGGCCTGTATTACACCCATTAGTTTCGGTTGGAATGATGACCCAAGAAGGTTGGAATTTGACCCAAGAAAATGGCAAGGGGATGACGGAACTGGTGATGACCATAGGATTAGTGACCACAGGATGGGCATCAACAACAGGGAAGCATCAAGCTTCTGCACCAGCCCCCTCCCAGGCCCCACGTTTGGCACTGCCCCTACTGCTCCCAGCAGTGGAGGGAGGAAGTGACTGTAGGATGAACATCAACAGGAGGAAACAATACTTGCTGGGTTTCCAGCAGGACAGATGCTCAATTGATCATCTTACCTGCCTTGCAAGTGAGGCAATATCATCCTCACTCTACAGTGAGGAAACAGAAGCTCACAGAGATTAAATGACTTCCCCAAGACTATTTAGTTTCAAACTAACTTCTGTCTGTTTCCAAAATGTTTATCATGTGATTCCTTACTTTTGATATGTATGAAATTATGGGCAGTTCTTGAGGCCTTGTCCATATGAAGCAAGTATTATGCAAAATGTCTGTACAGTATCGTTTGTTAATATGAGGCATGGAAACCACCGAGGCTGACCTAGTCCTAGTTCCAGAGGCTCTCTGGGGATGCCTGGGAGATCTCTTGGGCCATCCCAACCCAGTGGAATGCCATCTAGTGAG
This sequence comes from Myotis lucifugus, assembly GCF_000147115.1. Taxonomy (NCBI): domain Eukaryota; kingdom Metazoa; phylum Chordata; class Mammalia; order Chiroptera; family Vespertilionidae; genus Myotis; species Myotis lucifugus. The sequence goes on from NW_005871114.1 coordinate 4,078,928, forward strand.
GAGGTTACAACTCATTATCTGACGGCCATTTACCAGTTCAGTGACCTTGGGCAAGATTTTACACTCTCATCCTCAGTTTTCCTCATCTGTAGAATGGAGATAATTAGTAGTACTCACCTCAGAGATGGCTATATAAAAAAGAAATGAGGTAATGGAAGAAAATGCCTGTCACATAGCAAGCTACTATTATTTTGATCGATCTCCCACTATTCAAAGTACCCTTATTAGAGCCCCCCTCCTGTGGCTGTCAGAGTGACTGAGGAAGGAGGGATGAGAGGAGAAACCAGGCCAGAGGGGGGAGAGAACAACTAGCATGACTGCGTTCCTGACATAGGCTATACCCTTCAACCGCAGGTGGGTAAGTTATGGGAAGGTGACTAGAAAATTTTATGTTAAAAAGGTTTGTAAGTTAGTAAGGTTTGTTATGCAGATAAGAGTCCTCTCAGGTGATAAAAGTTATATTGGAGAGGGCACATGTTTACAAATGGAGCTTATGTTACCTTTACAAAGGGAATCATATCCTGCTTCTGGACAGGAAGGGAAAGGGCAGAGAGCTAATTGCTTTCAGCTCAAAACAATTCTAAAAATAGTGGCATTTTTGGGGTGACATACTCTGATCTTTACCGGGCTTTGCTTGGGTATTAAACATTGTGCTAAGAACCTCCATATGTCTATTATGTTATATCATTTGTTTCTCTTAACTCGGTGAGGTAGGTATTAGCCCATTTTTTCAGGTAAGGAAACTGAGGCTAAGAGGTGAAATAGGTCATAAACCTAACCAATGGCAGAGGTAGGATTTGAACCCAGGAAAATGAAAAATTAATTGATCATTTCTTAGTAAGGGGCAATTTTTTTTTTTTTGCAGGAGTGGAGGTGGGAGACACTATTGTTCCTAAAAGGGGGCCTTTAGGGAGAATCATGAAAGGGACCCTTAGTAGTTGTAAATCCTCTAGCACCTGGTGGTGCTGGCCACAGGAGGAGCTCAATAAATATGAATTGAGTAAGTAGTAAGAGAGGTCATGAAGAAGGGAGTGAGGGAATTCATGAAGCCCCTCAGATGGTCTCTCCCAAATCATCAGGACCCTCCCAGGCTTTCCCCTGACCAATCCCAGTCACATGTCAGCTGCCTGTGTCCTCCTCTCTTGCATCTTGCAGCTCCCAGGAATTGGGGGGGGGGAGTGATTGGTTTCCCCCATTTTCTCTGGTCTCTGAAATCTTAGGTCTCAGCACTGGCTGCTCCTGTGATTCAGTCTCCTTGGCATCTTTAGATACTGCTGCCCAGAAGAGACACCCATAGCACCTTTCATCTCAAGGGACAGAGGATTACAATACATAGCAAATATAAGGACATTATAGAAGTGGTAGAAACTTCCCAAGTTCCACAAGTGGAGGAGCTTGGGAAGTTTCCATAACCTGACTCCCTATATCATGGTCTCCCCAGAGTCAGACAACAGCCTTGCCCCTTGGTACGTAGGTGATCTTGGGCAGATATTTAACTTTCCAGACCATCTGCAAAATGAACCTATCTCTACAAGGTGGGGTGAGCATTCAAGAAGGTTGTGTATTTGAAAGTCTTAGCACAGAGTAAATGCTAAATATGTTGAAGTCCTACTCTCCACTATGACTATTATTGAAGACTGGGCCTTTGAGGAGGTAATTAAGGTTAAAGGAGGTCATAAGGGTGGGGCCCTAATCCAATAGAACTAGTGTCCTTATATAAAAAGGAAGAGACATTAGGGGTACACCCACATGGAAAAGGCAATGTGAGGACACAGTGAGCAGGCAGCCATCTACGAGTTACGGAGAGAAGCCTCAGCAGAAACCAAACCTGCTGACACTTCAATCTCAGACTTCCAGCTTCCAGAATTTTAAGAGAATAAATTTCTGTTGTTTAAGTCACCTCGTCTGGGGTATTTTGTTATGGCAGTCCTAGCAGACTAATACAAATGTTAATTCCACTTCTTTTCTTATTGTTTGAACAAACTCACACATTCAAAGGCAACTCAGAATTTGAACTACAAAACTTCTGATCTGCCTGAACCCAACTGGAGCCACTGGAACTCAAAACTTGGAAAGAAGGCAAAGCGAGTTTAGCATGTCTTCTCAGTGTCATAGTGGAACACTGTTTACAGGCGTGCCCAAGGATTAACAATGAGCTGGGCTGAGGAGTGAACCTTTGCTTGAATTTCTGCTTACTGTTGATCAAAGGCCAATTTTAAAGTTACTTCTGCACTAGTAGACTTGTGCCCAGTAGAGAAGTAAATGAATTCTGAAAGGTAAAATATGTAATTCTCAAGTTATGGTTCTATTGCCTGCAGGGCATTAGCCAATTTTATATCTAATCCAACTGTCTTCTTCTAAGATTCTTTCTCCAATGCCTATATGATTCCAGTTCTAATTATCTTTAGAACCAGCTTCCCCTTCCGTCACTAATGAGTTGAATAAATCTCTGACATGTGTTCATACAAATATAGAATGAATACATGTCAGATATTTATGTTTTTGACTTTTAAAAACTATACTTTAGCAAGTACAAAGAATTCTAATATTTCTAGAATATAAATATCACACTTTAAGGTGATATAAGGCCTTTTAGGATTGAGGTTTGTTTTTTTAATTTCTAGATCTCTGTATTAGTAGCTTTAAAGTGCCAATGTTCAGGAATCACAATATTTATTAGCTACAGAAGGATTTGATTCCTTCCACAGACAGAGCAAACCTAAAGTAGATTGTAAAGTTGTTTCCTTTATCCTTTATTCTACTTTTCTTTCCTTCCCAGCTTGCCATATACTGACAGGGCTCTTTAGCCTGGCTCTGTTATTCTATCTCCTTGTCCCAGCTGGTAAGAAATGATCTGGTAGGACATAGGGTATGGATGACAGCAAGGGGTTCCTCCAAGGCCATTTGCATTGAAATAATGGGCAGATGCTTTAACCTAGTGGCTTTCAGATTGTATTTCTAAGGCTTTGTATCTACTTCCCCTGACTTTCTTTCTCCTTGCCTCTCTTCCTGTAAATACAATTCTGCCAGAACAACTCCTCTTATACACTAAGATTCAGGTAAGATTTAATGTGAATGATCAATTAATTAGAGATTCATTTAACTCAAAGAAATAAAGCCTTAATAATGGCAGAAGCGATTGTGGTGGAAAGGGAAAAACCCTTAAGCCAGAGTCCTTGCTCTGCCATTTACCAGCTGTGTGATCTTGTGCAAATCACTTGATTTTGTGGAGCTTGAGGTCCATACTTACAACCCTACCTTGCAGGTGAATTGGGAACATTAAGAGAGGTTATGTAAAGTGACATGTAATTGTGGAAGGGTTGCTATGAACAACCTATCAGGCATTGCCACCATGCCATGAAGGAAATTATGGGGACCTATAACTCCTACATTATGCTGATGAAGTAGCCAGCTAGTCACATGGCTCTTGATTTTAACCTTATTGTATGAAGACTTGCTCCCTCATTACCTTAAATTCCTTTTGCCACCCATCTGCTTCTAATTAAAATTTGGAAGTTTCATGAAAATTCTGCAGAAACAGTTTTTACGAAAATGTCTCCAGTGAAGCAGATTGTGCTGCTCATCCAAGTCAGTTCTGGAGCTAATTTAACTCTCAGCCCTATAGCCTTCATAGGGAAAAGCAGGGAAAGCAGAAATGGGGCTGTGACGAGCGGTGCCAACTGGACTGCCTCATGCTTGTGACTCATTTCAGAACCATTATCATGTCAACAGAAGCATCTCCCCTGTCCCCATATTTTTTGTAAGGAAATGCTATTAGGAAAGCAAGGTCCAGAGGAACATCAAATTAACACTGTGATCAGGCTTAAAGACAAAGCAGGGTTAGACACCCGGAGATGCCACAGTCACTGGAAAAAGGGGAAGAAATAGCATTGGGAAAAGTCTACGTACCTAAAGCAGGGCAGATATCACATGATAATAAATAGCTAGTGCTTACTAAACATTTACTAGGTTCCTGACACTGTGCTTATAAATCAATTATCTTGTTTGATCCTCACCATTGCTGTATTAGTCAGGGTAGGCTAACTGCCGTAACAAACAATCCCCAAATATCAGTGACTTGATATGGGAAAGGCTGATTGCTTGCTTGTGCCCCATCCTTCCCAGGACCTTGGAGTCCTCCATTGACTCTGCATCCTGTCAATGGATGAGGGGAGAGTGAGAGAGCACTTAGGTAGGCTCCCATGGGAGGTTTCTTAAGGTCTAAGCCAGGATGTGGAATGCACCACTTCTGCCAATATTCCACTGGCCAGAACTCAGTCACATGGCCCTACCTAACTGCAAGGGAGTCTGGGAAATGTCCAGGAGGTATATGACCACATGGAAAAGGAAACAGAGTTTAGTGAACACATTGTTTCTGCCATAATAGCTCATCATCATGTTTATTTTACAGATGAAACAGAATTTTGGACAGGGGAAGTAACTTGCCAAGTAGCATATAGCAAGTAAGTGGTAAAACTAGGGTATGTTCTCGAGAACAAGGCAGAGGGGTCACTGCCCTCAAGGAACTTCTTGTCTGTACCCGAAAGTTCTTGCTCCATGATCCTTCTTTTGCTGGTGCCGTCTAGCTATGTTAGAGGGAATTCGAAAGCAGCTTTAAGGTTACCCCAGGAGAACAGAGTGGTAGTCATCAGTATGGGAAGAGAGCAATCGCTACTCTGACATCAGCAGATTGAAGATGGACGTCTTTGTTTCACATCTGTTTTCTCCCATGAGAAGCAGTTGGCCTCACTGATTATGTCCTATTGAGCGTGACCTTTCTGTTTTTCTCTGTTGGAAATGTGTAATTTAATGTGAAGCATCTATTGATGGGCTGCAAGCAGGAAGAATTCTCAGGATAATGTGTGTGATTTTCCCCTTGAAATAAATTCACATTTATTAAGTGTCTTTTATGTACAAGGCATGGAGCAAGGTGCTTCACATACATTATCTCATTTAGTCTCATTTAAGCCACCCAGTTGCCTCTGATGTAAGAAGCATCATTAGCCAGCTTTTACAGATAAGACAAAAGGGGAAGAGGAAATGATAGCTCCGGGCACAGAAAAATGCTAATTCACTTCCGAGGGACAAATATGCTTTCTCTCTGGTTTCTAGTGGGTGGATTTCGATGAACAGTTTTAACGTTCATACCTGCTCCACATTTGCACAACCCTTTCAACTTTTCAACTCACTGTCAACTCTTTCATATCTCATCGGATGCTCAGGCTAGTCCTATGCTGATAACAGTCTAGAACTATCTGATGACGTCTTTTTTTCAATCCTAAACTCTGCAGAGAAACTTGCTTTTATTACTTAGCTAAGGTCCAGGATGATGCCAACAGAAATCTTGCCTCCAGAAAATCTAATCCACATCTTCACCTGCAGGGTCTCCTTGGGGTGGTGTAATCTGTTGCTTAGTACAAGCAGCACACATACATCAGTACTCTCATATCAGAGCTGATTGACATGACTGCATTTGCCCCCAACATTCTCTAAAGCTCTAGATTCTAGACATACCTTTACTACCCTGTCCTTGCCAGGATCTTCATGCCACTCAGTTTGCCCCAGTTAAGGATAGCCAAAGAAAAAAGGAAGAAAAGAGCAGGTTTGCGTGTTTGTGCAATTAGATGCATTTATCCTAAAAAACAAACAAACAAACAAACAAACAAAAACCTAAAAAACCCCAAAACCTTCCACTGAAAACAGCATGAATGAAGCAGGATGGGGGTGGGTGATGGCAGATGAAGCATAAAGCAGCTGCTTACTTAATTGCTGCAGCTGGTGCCATGGATTTGGCATAATTTTTCTCCTCACTTTTAATTATTGGCACTGATGCTCATTTCACTTTTTAGTTGAAGCCTCCGAGGAGAGTCCAGGAAGCTGCTCTGTTCTTCTCTCACTTTTCCAGAAAACCATGCCGGCAGATTCTTACAAAGATTGTTAGTAAAACCCATTCTGAGTGTGTGTGTGTGTGTGTGTGTATGTGTGCACGCGCGCTACTTAAAACAACTCATTGATTATAGAAATGGAAATTGGTTTACATGAAATTTGATCTTTTGTTTGATTCTGCCAAAATTTGCCGTGAGTTCCATTTGTAACTTCTTTCAAAAGACTGGATTCAACTGTTCAGACTCATCTGAAGTGACTTGGATTTCAATTGGATGTCTGAACCCACCACTTACTAAGGTGTCTCCCTTTAAAACGCAGGTTGTTACCGACTCTGGTTGCTGGGGCACACTCATTTTGCTATTTGACTTTTCTCCTTTAAGTGAGAAGGGAAAAGTTGAGAAAATGTAGGATGCAGTTTATTTTATGCACTGTCATTCCAAAAATGTTTATGAAGAGCACACACCATGCCAAAACCTTATGAAGAACAAAACAATGTGCCAAGAACAACACAAAGAGCCAGGAGGCATGCAAAGATAAATAAGATAAAGCCCTTTGCTTTCAGCTGGTTGGGTCTTGAGAAGAAAATGCAAGGAATAACATAAACAGTTTTGAGAGAAGGAACAGTAATACACCGAAGAAACGCATGTGTGGACCAATGCCTTCTGACGGCAGGTCTAACGTAAAGGAAAAAGTGCCTCACTTCCCCGCCATCTTAAAGTAATGAGACTTAGGGAATGCTATTCAATTACTGTATTTAAGGTGAAATTTAAATTTCTATGCATTTACCATACTTTATCTCCTTCTTTTGACTCTACTCTCTCTCTCTGTATGTGTAGTTAGTACAGTTTTAAACTGAAATTAAAAAAAAAATTCAGACCTTTATTTCAGAATGCATTTAAGGAAGGGGGAAGGAGAGAAAGGTTGTAGTTCAGAGAGGGCACGAGGACACCTGGGTTCTGATCTTGTTTTCATCTTCATGGGTCCCGGGTCCCAGAGGGCTTAGCTTGGGTGACTCCCAAGACTTCTTTCAGTGCTAATGGTCTGAATGGAATGTCTCCCATCTTGTGCTGAATGAATCCAGGAACTGTCCCCTAGAAGCAAAGGGAACAGGAGGCTCGAGGGAGTGTCAGAGGTGCCAGAAATGGGAAAGAAAGAGTGGTATTGGGGCGACATACTCTTGGGCTCCTCTATTTCTCAGCTTCCTAGTTAAAGACAACCTCATTTGTAGAAAAAAGCATTAAGTTCAGAGCCACTCAAATTTATAGTGGGTCTGATTCCTTTTATCTCCCAGTGGGTATAGCACTGGCTCTGAAAAATATAAACCATGGCATGGCCTAGCAAAGAAAATATCTAAAAGAACCGCAAGCTGGCTATATTTTGAGCTGAGTTGCATCCACAAATAAGCCTGAAGGTAAATGAAGTGAATTCTAAGGAACAGACTGAAGGAAATTGGAGAAAGTGTGGAGTGAGAATGAGGAATGCCATGTCTCTCCATGGTTCTTTCCTGTCTAATTTCACAGCCAGCAATCTGGTCCAGGTCCTAATTAACCACATGGCCATTGGTTGCTGCTGGTCTCCAAAGGTCCCCTTCCTTCAGACTCTGCCTTTCCGGCTCACACATCATTGTCCTTCCACAAACACTCCACTCACCATACTGCTCCCCTAGGCAGTGACTTATCATGAGTTCCTATTACCTGTCACATCTCATCTGAACTCTTTAGTCTAGGGCTTGGAATCTTTTATCCAGAAAGCATGGTATTAAAAACAAGAGATCTAGCCCTGGCCAAGTAGCTCAGTTGGTTAGAGTGTTGACCCTATACGCCAAGGTTGCGAGTTTGATCTCCAGTCGAAGCATATACAAGAAGCAACCAATGAATTCATAAATAAGTGGAACAACAAATAAATGTATTTCAATTTAGTTTTTAAATATGGAAACTATCATTATGTACAGAGGACTAGACAGTGTGCTGAAAATTCACAGGATGAATACAAATATTATCAAGTTTACAATAAATAAAAATAACATAATTTTTAAAAACACACACAAAAACAGACCAGGGGATCTAGCTTTAACCTTGATCTTTGCAGCTGTGTGGCTTTGGGCCAGCTGTTACACTTCCCTTGCCTTCATATTCCTTGTCTAAATGGCTGGGGGCTGAGGTCTCAACTGTAAATGATCTCCTAGAACTGCTGACCGCCCTGGTCTCACATTTCTCAGGAGTGCCCAGATTTAAATATGCTGGCCCACACTTTCAATAGCATCTAGAAACTTGGCAGACCTTGAGTCCCAAGTTTTAGTTTTTAAATGTCATCCACTAGCTTCCCAAGGCCATCTCTTGTTATTCTCTATAGCATTCCTTTGCTCTGGACAAATCAGTGGCCTCAGGCTCCGAACAAACCTAACTGCTTCCATCTTATCTGCTCTGGCTCTGAGCCAGTGCCCCTGATGGAAAGCAGCTCCCAGTCCCCTATACCACCCCATGGCTGTCAACTCCCCGATTAAAGCCCTTTTTAGCCAGAAGTCCTCACTAACTAACTATACCTAACAACAGGCATTCCTTCCATGGGGACAAGTTCAATAGCCATGTCCTTGGCCCCAGTGGCCTTTGACAATCTATTGAGAAATTCCAATCATTCCTCCAGGAGAACTTTTTTGGGTAAACATAATTTACACTACCTAGGTACCCCCCTACGCCTCATTCAGCATTGTATAACAGATGTTTTCTTTCATTGTCTCATAGTCTTCACAAGCTATACTGGATGTCTTGGGACTTTTCTCCTTTGAGTGGTGACCCTTCCCCTAATGTTGGACAATTTAAGTGTTTAGTCTTTCAGTATTATAAATCTCAGTACATGTAGCTTTTTGAATATTTTGCATCATTTCCCTAGTTGACTCAGATGTGTTATTATTGTAAGACAAACTTGCTTACGGCATCTTGTGGGGTGGCAAGCCTTGCATGTACCTATCTCGAGCTAACTTTCTGGCACACGCCTACAACTGTTGTCCCAGACCTCCTCTGCTGCTTTGGCCTCCACTTCACTCTCTCTGTCTTCTGGGAGATCGCCTTCCCCAGGACACTACATCGCTTTGTCTCAAAGATCCTTGCTTCTTCCACTCTTTCCTAATTCAGTGGTTTTCAGTCTGCAGGTGCATTGGAATCCCTTGGAGGGCTTGTTAAAACACATACCTCGGGGCTCATCCCCAGAGTTTCTGATGCAGTAGGTCTGGGTTGGAGCTGGGAAATTTGCATTTTTTCTTTATTGATTAAGGTATTGCACATGTGTCCTTATCCCCCCATTGCCCTCCCACCTTCCCCCCACTCATGCCCTCACCCACCTGGTGTTGGAAATTTGCATTTCTAACAAGTTCCTGGTGGTACTGATGCTGCTGGACCAGGGTTCACACTTGGTGAACTCCTGCACTCTTTCTCCCCTCTGATCTCAGAGGAAACAATTTAGCCTCTCTGACTCATACCTTCCCCAATACCTATCCTCTGAACCTCTTTCCCATCTTCTCTGGGACCAAGCTCCTATTCCTGCCTGTTTTCCTCTAGTGCTTCAATTATCTGCACCATTGAAACTC
>NW_005871114.1:4093519-4095776 GCF_000147115.1 Myotis lucifugus
ATATAAAACTGAGAACAATACAAATGATTCTTGTCAATGAAGATGAAAATGAACGTTGTCTGGTGGAGGAGCAATTGATTATTGCCCTGAGGCTATTGACCAATTTTGAATCTATTTGTACATTCATTTTAGCATTCCTGAGTGCCTATATAGGTGTATTCTTTGAGTTCTCCTTTGAACTGGTGGTAACATCTTGCTGGTTCCCTCATGAATTAGTTAAATAAAATCTCATATGTGTGTTAATTTTATATTTGTACAAAAGTCACAATTTTAGCCTTTAAACTTTATCTTTTTCAATTGGACTTTTAATCAAATCAAGAACTTTCATGCATCAAAGGATACAATCAAGAAAGTGAAAAGACAGCCTATGGAATGGGAGAAAATATTTGCAAATCATATATCTAGAGTTTACAAAGAACCAAAATTCAACAACAAAAAATAAAGAACCCAATTCAAAAATAGGCAAAGGGCTGGAACTGGTTTGGCTCAGTGGATAGAGCGTCGGCCTGTGGACTGAAAGGTCCCAGGTTCAATTCCGGTCAAGGGCATGTACCTTGGTTGCGGGCACATCCCCAGTGGGAGGTGTGCAGGAGGCAGCTGATCGATGTTTCTCTCTCATCGATGTTTCTAACTCTCTATCCCTCTCCCTTCCTCTCTGTAAAAAATCAATAAAATATATTTTTAAAAAATAGGCAAAGGACTTGAGTAGACAATTCTCCAAAGAGGATATAAAAATGGTCAATAAGCACATGACGAGACGCTCAATACATTAGTCATTAGGGAAATCCAAACGAAACTACATTGAGCCCTGTTTGGCTCAGTGGATAGAGCACTGGCCTGCAGACTGAAGGGTCCCAGGTTTGATTCCTGTCAAGGGCACATCCCCTCGTTGCAGGCTTGATCCCCAGTAGGGGGTGTGCAGGAGACAGCTGATCAATGATTCTCTCTCATCATTGATGTTTCTATCTCTCTCTCCCTCTCCCTTCCTCTCTGAAATCAATAAAAATATATTAAAAAATAAACCTTTTTAAAAAAAACTACATTGAGATACTGCTTCATATCTACTAGAATGGCTATAATGATAATATCAACAAAAAACAGCCCAGCTGATGTGGCTCAGTGGTTGAGTGTCGACCTATGAACCCTCTCTCCTCTCTCTTTCTCTCTGAAATTAATAAAAATATATTTTTAAAAAACAATAAAGAACAGAAAATAACAAGTATTGATGAGGAGATGGAGAAGGTAGGAATATAAAATGGTAGCTATTGTGAAAAACAGTTTGGTAGTTTGTCAAAAGATTAAACATAACACTCTCATATGACCCAGCAATTTTACTCTTATGTATGTATCAAAAGAATTAAAAGCAGGGATGCCAACGATATTTGTACACCAGTGTCCATAGCATTATTCACAATAGCCAAAAGGTAAAAATAACCCAAGTGTCTATCCACATATGAAAGGATAAACAAAATGTGGTCTTATATGCAATGAATATTATTCAGCCATTAAAAGGATATAAGCAGGGCCACATCAGCATGTAGATGGTCCTCTGAGCCCTGGGGATGACTGGGAGTGTAGGTAGGGAACACTCACCCCAGCCTTGCAGAACACCGGGAGCCTGAGATGGCAAAAACTCTGTAGAAGAGAGAAAACTGAGTGTGGTGTCGTAGAAGCCAAGACAGACCTTATTCCTGACGTCTGGCAGCTCATTGTCCAGTGACTTGAGGTCACTTCAGCTACTGCTTGCCTTGGGAGATGGCACCGTCCAATAGAGTAATACTTCATAAACAGAACATCATAGTATTGTCAGAACCTGTGCTAAATAGTATAGTATACAGAAGTACAACGTCAAAAAACAAATCCGGATTTAGTTAGGAGCAACTTTTATTCAAAAAGGCTATTGCAAGGGGGAAAGGAACTATTGTAATAGGGGAAGAGCACTATTGCAACAGGGAGAACCTGTAAGTATCTCAAGCACAGGCAAATAAAGGTCTTCTTTTATAGAGAGGTGTGAACAAGGCTCAAGAGAACCGAATGTGGGGAAATGGAATGAAAGGGTGGTGTGATCAGATGGTAGATCAAAGAATAGTTTATGCTGAGGCCAGTCTGTTCACAGGAGGGGCTGTATGCTGGCTCAGGCTGAGAGTAGGCCAAAGTTCAGGGTCTTGGAGGAAGGAAAGAAGCTTAGCCAAAGTTTGGTTAACAAACATTTTGTTCCAATTGATCAGTGGGGATGAGTGGGGATGAGGCAAAGAAT
>NW_005871114.1:4095963-4097447 GCF_000147115.1 Myotis lucifugus
AGGTTTTACTTTCAGAGAATATGTTAATTAAGGCATCATTTAGACCAGCGGTTCTCAACCTGTGGGTCGCAACGCCTTTGAGGGTCGAACGACCCTTTCACAGGGGTCGCCTAAGACCATCGGAAAACACATATATAATTACATATTGTTTTTGTGATTAATCACTATGCTTTAGTTATGTTCAATTTGTAACAATGAAAATACATCCTGCATATCAGATATTTACATTACGATTCATAACAGTAGCAAAATTACAGTTATGAAGTAGCAATGAAAATAATTTTATGGTTGGGGGTCACCACAACATGAGGAACTGTATTAAAGGGTCGCGGCATTAGGAAGGTTGAGAACCACTGATTTAGACACATGTAATTGCTTACTTTTACACCTAACTGCCTGACCACATAATAATGGCCTGACCACATAATAATGATGACATGCATCCTTAGACATGTGGCAGACCCACTGCACTGGACATTTCACTTCATTATACCACACACTCTCTACATGGTCAACCTGTGTTCATAAATTTTAAAATCATGGGATATGGTCAACTCTTACTTAGTGCTTGCTTACATCTTATAAGAGAAGCTCTTGGTGCCACTGGTGAATATGGCAGGTCTGGCCTGGAGGATATAACTCCCTTTCCTTTGGATGCAAAGTCAGTGCAGTTTGTGGCACATAATTAAACCTGTGATTGAAACATTTTGAACATGAGCATGAAGTCCTCTGTCTCCGAAGCATTTCCTGTCTTCCTTCTCTCATGGCTAGGGGTCCCACCCTGGTGTTCCCACAGGCTTCTGGGACTATTCCTACTGCCCACAGCACTGAACTACAGGACCTATTTCTGTGCCGGTGTCCCACCTAGAATTTGAACTTGATGAGGGGAATTATATCTTTTCTATGATTACAGGCTCAGGTCTAGCCAACCCTTGAGGAAGGGTCCAGAGGTACAATACCTATAACCTTCATCAATATAGTGAGTCTCTCCACTTGCACATTTCTGAGTGAGGAGGGAAACCTTTATACCCAAGGATATTAGATGACAAAAAAGTAAGTGCATCCATTTTCCGGTGACGTTTAGTGTTCCCAGTCTCTGTTTCTCATCTCATCTGACCTGCTTAGTATCTCCCTATCTCTTAATCACAAGGCTCTTTATCCATGACTGCCTCAGAGAGGGGTTCTATAGACATCCTGTCTCTGCTTTTGCCTCCTGGGAACAAGTCTACCAATGACAATTAATTCATTTGGCTAATTGGTATATTGCTGTCTTTCCACGTTGCTTCACGGTGTTCATTCACGCTCTGGCAGCCTCCACCTGGCACTTACACAAGCAAGGGACTGACCTTTGACCAGCTTGCAAAAGATAGCTATTAGACCGCGTCTCTTCATGCACTGAGCTTTACTACGGAGGTCGTGGAGCTGCCTTCTGCCAGATTCTGGCTTATAAATGTGCAGGAAGTGCAGGCTGACCTTGCCAAGTG
>NW_005871114.1:4099208-4142249 GCF_000147115.1 Myotis lucifugus
ACCCTCCCTTCCCTTCACCACCCCCCCGCCCCCCCCCCCACTCCCACCACTGCCTTGTGCCACTTCCAGTCTCCTCCCCTATACACACCAGGAAAACTACTATTTTGGCTGGTAACAGATAACTTTTGCTTTTGTCCTTTATATAAATGGGATCATGTTATATGTATTCTTTTGCATATACAAATGCTTCTTTGGCTCAGCATTATATTGATGAGATTTATCCATGCTCTTCCATATAGTTGTACTTTGTTCATTTTTATTGCTGTATATCATTCCATTGTGTGAATAAACTGCTATTTGTTTAATGATTCTAATGCTGATGGACATATGGATTGCTTCCAGATTTGAGTTATAAACGTTGCTGTCATTATCACTAGTGCTTTCTAGTATAGGTCTTTTGGTGAACATAGGTACACTTTTCTGTTGAAAATACGCTGGGGAATGGAATATATGACATATAGGATACATACATTCAGCATTAGTAGGTACTATTGAACACCTTTTCTAAGGTGGCTACCCATTTACACTCCCACCAGCAGCATATAAGAGTTATAGTCATGACACATCTTCATCAGCACTAGATCTGTCTTTTCCATTTAGGTATTCTGGTGGGTGTGTAAAAATGTGCATTGTGTTCTTAATTTGCATTTCTCTGATAACTAGTAGCGATGAGCACTTCACTTTATGTGCATTGGCCACTTGAATATCTTTTTAAAAAATATATTTCTTTATTGATTTCAGAGAGGAAGGGGGAGAGAGAGAGAGAGAGAGAGAGAGAGAGAGAGAGAGAGAGATATCAATGATGAGAGAGAATCATTGATTGGCTGCCTCCTGCATGCCCCCTACTGGGGATGGAACCTGCAACCCGGGCATGTGCCCCTTGACCAGAATCGAAACTGGGACCCTTCAGTCCGCTGGCAAAACCAGCTAGGGCTGAATATCTTTTTTGTGAATTGTCTGTTTAAGTCTTTTGCTAATTTGGGGGGCAGGGGTTTATACCATTTACTTAATAATTTTAAAAAATACTTTTATTGATTTCATAGAGGAAGGGAGAATAAGAGAGAGACAGAAACATCAATGATGAGAGAGAATCATTGATTGGCTGCCTCCTGCACCCAACACCCCCCCCCATCCCCCACCAGTGATGGAGCCCACAATTCAGGCATGTGCCCTGACCGGAATCAAACGATGACCTTCTGGTTCATAGGTCGACCCTCATCCACACTGGCTGGGCAATAATTTTTAAAGTTCTTTTTATATTCTGATAATGTGTTGAATATGCATATTGCAATATTTTCTCCCATCTTGTGAACTTAATGCTTCTTTTTCTTAATAGTCTTTTAAATGAGTCCTTTGTGCTAGCTGTTTCTGTTTCATATCTAAGAAAACTTTTCCCACTCTAAAGAAGCTATCATGAAATATCATGAAGATGTTTTCTTTGAAATTAACTTTTGTGTATGGTGTGAGGTAGGAATCAAGATTATTTTTTTTTACCATATTATTCTGTTGATCTGGAACTATTTATTAAAAAATTCATACTTAAACCTATACCATTAATCATGGGATTATATATGTATGGATCCATTTTTGGACCATTTCCAAGAAACAGTTAATTGTTAAACTTATTATCAAGAAAGAATGCCTGTAATCTGATTCTTCCCTCAAATAGTATTTACTATATGTTTATTATGAACTAGGCATCATGCTAATTAGCTGCCTCATTTCATGTTAAATCTTATCAACCCCCCAGTTAGATAGGCACTACTACTACCATTATTTCCATTTTGTAGATAAGGAAATTAATACCAGAGAATAAAATAACTTGCTCAAGATTTCCTAGCTAGTAAGTATCAGAAACCTGATTTGAATGTAGGTCTGGCTGACTTTGAAGTGTGTCTCTTTATTATACTGTTTAGAGTAGCTTTATTTTGATGGGGGGGGGGCAATAAGGATATGTGATGGATTGTGGGGACCAACTTCCCTCACCTCCATCATCTATCTATCAGAATATTTTGTTACTTTATTTGAGTTACATAGCCTTGGTGCACATTTAAATTTTCATATTAATTGAAAGAATGCATTTTAAAGATTGGGAACCATAGGTTCATGCCATTTACTAAGCACTTGGCATGTGATAGAATATATTGTTGTTATTATTCTATATATTCTTTCTTTCTTACTAGCCAACTTTTAAGAGTAAGGAGTGGCTTTTACATATTTGTAACTCTGATGACTAAGGACACTGCTCTGCCCAGAGCAGGCACTGAATAAAAATTGGTGTGGTTTTTTTATAGTTGTTGAGCTATAATTGCTAACTTGAGAACTTGAAATTACCTGATCAAGTAGGTTTTCTATCCTGTATTGTTTTTAGTTTAGATCATGTGACCAATTCCTAACATATATTTTCTATTTTTTCTCTTTCAATAACTGCTGCCTCAAAGGGGAAAATTCAGATCTGTGGCTCAATGGTCTGGTAGCAACAGATCTGAAATTTTTTAAATGTATAATCAGGAGCTGATTCCCACACAATTGAGGAGTTAAAAAGAAAGAGAGAAAGAGAGCCTGAAATTGACACACAGAGAGACAGAGAGCAAACTGGGTCTTGCTCTAGACCCTCTCCGGGTCTGTGGCTTTAAGTTCTGTGCTTCTATTTCTCATATGCAAAACAGGACTAATAACAAAACAGCACAGGCTTGTTGTAAGATAAAATGAAGCAACAGACAAAAATATCCTAAGAACTGGAGGAAAATGCTATTTAATGTCAAATATTGGTAGAAAGTAAATTGAATACAAGGTACAGATGTGTTTGATTTTATTGATAATTAAAAGAACAAAATATATATTTTTAGATATTTACTAAAAATGGAACTGCTTGACAAAATAATTCAATATGGTATAATGGTAAATTGCGAAACTTTCTATTGCTTTAAAGTTTTTGCATAAACATTTTAATTGATGTATAATCAGGTTACATTTTGAAGTAACTGAATTTACAGTAATTTAACTTAACAAATTTTTAAGATCATAGTCAATGCGTCGGCAAGGCAGGATATTTCTTAATTTACTGATAAAGGGGGCCTTGAACCAATACGCATATTATCTATTGTGTAGTGTAAAAGATATAAAATAATGAGTGTGTATTAAGTGCCAAGGTTTTCTCTAAACTCAGTAGTGTGCCAGTTCAATTCAACAAATATTTAATTATTGCTTGTGTTTTCCAAGGACCCGTGTTGGGTACTGAGGAGGAAGCAAAGATGAATAGCACCAGCCAGAGGGAGACAAGACATTAATCCAGTGACTAGGCTACAAAGCAGAATGAAGAATCATAAAGTAGAAGAGGTAAAACACAGCGAGAACCCGGTGGAGCCTAAAATAATTTCTTTTCCTTCCTCCCTCCCTCCCCCCTTTCCTTCATATCCTCTCTCTCTCTCTCTCTCTCTCTCTCTCTCTCCTATTTTGGACCTCTTTTCACGTGTGCCAGATCATTATCTGAGGTCCTTGTCTGCAGAGAAGCTGCAATCCTGTAAAATCTCCCCTATTCCCTATTCATCCTTTCCTCACATTTTTATGAGCTCCCCTGCCACCAGCACTGCATTTGGAATGGTATCTATTGTGTGGGTGGTAAAACGATGGACAGCTATTTTTGTTCTAATTATGAGAACGGTTTTATTGGGCGCGGGGGTTGGAGGGGGCGGGTAGGGGAGAAGGAAGAAAGCAGATCAGAGACTGAGCAGCTCAGCAAGGATGCTCCGAGGAGGCGTTACTAAGGTTACTAGAAAGCGGACGGCAGGTGATATTTAGGCAGGGTTTTTTCTAAAACAAAACATATTTTCAAATGAGGCGTGTGGGCTTAGTGAGAGCAGTGCCACACAGTATTCTCGAGAGGGGAAGGGAAAGAGGCACACACAAAAAACCCACCACTACCCGAGGGCTGCGACTTCGAGACCGCAGGGAGCCTCTGCCTCCCCTTCCAGCCCTGTTCTTCCGCCGCCTTTGTTTCCCGGGACGCTTCTGGCTGTAGCACAAGTTCGGCTACTCCCGGGGACGGTGCCATTTAGGTGTGACACCGTCCGAGCCGGGCCGGAAGCACCGCCCTCTCGGGACCCGTAGGGAGAGGAGGGGAGCGGGTGGTGGCGCGGCGGCGGAGCTGCGCGGCCGAGCCGGACGCCAGTGCCGCTGCGGCAGCTCTTTTGAGGCCGTGGGTCGTTCCTGCGGTCGCCTCGGATATTAGAATAAGAGGGACTCTGCGGGAGACCCGGCAGCGCTGGGAGGCGGGGAAGGAGTGTTTATAAGAGCATCTGGTGCATTGGGCGTTGGGGAGAAGGACCTCGAACTTGCACCTCCCATGCAAAAGTTGATTATTGTTTTTCCTTTTGATAGATTCTGGAGAGAGCCGGCGTCTCCTTTCTCGAACTTCTGCCGGCCCTTGTCCGTTTATTCGTTGCCTGAAGTGAGTGAGAGCATTTTAGTGCAACCGCTGAGTGGAGATGGGTACGGGATGGATGAAGCGGCCAGAGAGAAAAGAAATGGGAGAGGGGACCGGGTCGGAGGTGGTGTCCTGGGGTGTGGGAACTCGATGACGATGGTACTAATAGTTAGCATGTACTGGGTTTTACTGTGCCAGACACTGTTCTAGAAGCCTTTGCATGTGGTCATGCGATTTCCAGTCCCCTGAAACCGGTCCTCTTCGCTAACCTCACTGAGAGATGGGGGCCCCGAGGCTCACAGGGTGTAGAACCTGCTCGAAGGAAGACAAATGAGACGTGCGGAGCCAGGATTTGAATGCTGGTGGGCTGATCCCAGAACATGCAGCACCCAGTGATTGTTCCCCGTCAAGATGTGAAGGAAGTGAGGACTTAGGGAGTGAGAGGCTGGTATGGCGTGAACAGATGTGATAGGTGGAGCAAGGAATTGACATACAGAGAGGGTGTGCTCCAGGTGAAGACAGATGTGAGGGTAGAGCTGGAACTGCTGCCTTATAACCTTCTCCATCCTGGCTCGGGCCTTCCTCTCTAGGATTCGGTGGGACGGAAGAGAGGCATTCAGCCACACACCTACACTTGAAAGTGGAAATATAGGAGATAGTCAAACCTCGGTTCTGAAACGTCTTCCATCTCGAACAGTTAGGTTCTCAACCAGGTTGTTCACGCAGAATTCTCTGTTGTCCAACAAGACGTTGGTTCTCAGCCATGCTGATACCTGTATGATCAGTCACTGTCTCTCAGGCAGCAAAGGAGAGAATGTGCCAGTGTGAGTCAGTTTACTGCTAAACCTCACGTTAACATCTCAGGAAATTGTGCTGTGAATATTTTCGTTTTTTGTTTTGTTTTTGGCTTTTGGGAATCTGGAATGGATTAATTCAATTTACATTATTTCTAATGGGAAAAATGATTTGGTTTCCAACAGCCTTCCAGGATGAATTACGTTCCAGAACCAAGGCTCTACTGTAATAGATCATAGGCTTTAAGGATTATGTGATACAGCCACCTTATTTAGCAGATGAAGCCCAAAGAGATGAAGTAATTTATTCAAGGTACCCAGGACTAGAAACATATTTTGTCTTAGGTCCAGTGCAATGAAATTTAGAGAGAGTTCTTTCTTCTTTTTTTATTTTCTTAAACCATCACCTGAGGATATGTGTTTTTCTTGTTGTTTTTAGAGAGAAAGGAAGGAAGAAAGAGAGAAACATTAATGGGTTGCCTCCGGTATGCACACTGACTAGGGATTGAACCCCCAACCTGGGTATGTGCCTGCAGGAATTGAACCTGCAGCCCTTCAGTGCACAGGATGATTCCCCAACTGAGCCGTACATAAGGCAAACCGGTTGATGTTTCTCTCACATCAACTTTTCTCTCAAATCAATAAACATGTCCTCAAGTGATGATTAAGGAAAGGAAGGAAAAAGATAATGTACTGTTCACAAATGCAGTAAGTCTAATGGAATATAATAATCAAAATATTAGCATATTCCAGAGATGCAATTTGGAGTAGTGGAAATCATGGTCTTAAGAGTCAAGTAGGTAAGCTGAGCCACCTATTTGCTCTGTATAATTGATATACTTTACATCACTTGTCCTTTATTTCTTTATCTGTAAAATGGAGATATTAATTCCTAACTTGCAATTAGAAGCAGTGTTTGTAAGTAAATACCTAGCATAATGTCTGGAACAAAGTTGATGATAAATACACAGCAACTGTTATTACTCCAAGTTAAATGAAAGTGAAGCATTGCTGAATCTTGTATGCAGTCACATGGCAGCTTCTAGACCTGGTATTCAATAAAAGGGTCAAAGACTAGCCTCTCGTTGGCCTATTGGTGAAAAATGTTTATTCATTTTCTGAAGGGTAAGTCTGTTATTTCAAAGTGAATGAAAGTTTTAGATGTGCAGATAGCCCAGGGACAGTGATATATCCACCACAATCTTTTAAACTATTTTGGCTTTTAAAGATAACATGTTTTTTTTAAAGATAATTTATTTTTGAACTATTCTGTTTCATGAGTAGTGAGCAACTTAGGTTCTTAGTAACTGACTTTATGCTTTACAGATGCATGGTCATGGAGGCTACGACTCTGATTTTAGTGATGATGAACACTGTGGAGAATCTAGCAAAAGGAAAAAAAGGTAATTTTGTATTGAGCTGTGTTTTGGATCCTTTCTAGATTGAGATGAAGTATAAAGAAATAATATTGAAAGTTTTTGAATTGTGCTTGTAGGTGAAGACAACGATGTTCTACTGAATGAATTTTTGTTTAAAGATTTGAGAACAGTTATGTGAAAAATTAGAAAATGTTTATGCTGTGAAGGGATTTATGGAAGTGGAAGGGGAGGAAGGACTTTTTACTTGCAGATGTCATAGCTAAGATGGGCGTGGTTGGTGGTGGGTGGTAATACTATAGCACCCACCTCTTATGGTGGAGATCTTATCAACTTCATGGGAGTTCTGTTGACTTGGAAGGGACAAGTTCTGTCAGCAGATAAAGCCGGGGCCTTATAAGGAAGCTAGTACATCTTGGTGGGATTGCTATTAGGGGTGTGGTTTTCAGATTCTAGTGCTTAGAAACTTGATTTTATCTAGTAACTTAGGAGTAGTTGACTGATTGATTAGTCAAACTTATAAAAATTGGTTTATTATTTTACACTGAGAGCAATATATGAGACATACTAATTGAGACTGAATATTTTTGTTGGGTATTCAAGTCTTCATGGATAACCAAAAGAATAGAAAGAATGATAACAAATTACATTTTATGGTGCTTTCCATTTTTGAGATTTTTCGTTCAAAAATATTACTTAGTAAGAATAGAATTTGAGCAAATCTAGTTAGATAATCTTCTCCTTTTTTTCATATTATCCGTTCCCAAAAACTTCGATATCTCTACTTTACAAACAGGGAAATTGTGGCACAAAAAACTTAAGTAACTTAGTTTTATTTAAGATTAAGATAGTGAATGACAGAGCCAGAATTTGAACCCAGGAACCTTGTGGGTCAGACACCAGGACTCATACATTTGTTAGTTTCATCTCCATTTTATAGGTATAAAAGAAAGTTAAGATATTAATTAGGGCATGTAAGGAAACATAAAATGTATCATTAAAGATCAGTGAGTCTTTTTAAGTTGACTTAAATTCTTTAAAACATGTTCCAATTGTGAAGTTAAAAAGAAACAAGAAACCCTTTGAGAAAAATAAACTCTTGATAATTTTTCTTGATAAACCAGGACCGCTGAAGATGATTTACTGCTCCAAAAGCCCTTTCAGAAAGAAAAACATGGGAAGGTGGTCCATAAACAGGTTGCAGAAGAATTGCTGGACAGGTATAGTATTTCAACATAAATTACTTTATTTGATTTAAGATGTTCTTGTAAGCTCGGGGACTTGAAGATTTAAATATATTAATTAGAATATAGACATTGGAATTTGCTTAAAATAAAATTTGTCTTAACAGGGAAGAAGCAAGAAATAGAAGGTTTCATCTCATAGCTATGGATGCCGTATCCTTTTTATATTTCTAGGTTTTTAGAACAAATAGAATATTTTAAAATATTTTTTATTTTATAAAATTTTATAAAGCCAGATAAATATTTTACTTTTAAAGTGTTTATTGAATTTTGTCATTTCTCCTTTTGAGTACAGTTCTTTTTTTTTCTAATATTGTATATAAAAAAGATTGAGAGATAAAAATAATAAAACATATTCCCAATGTTCCAAAAATATGTTTGAACTTGCAAATATTTTTTCTAACCTGTTTTGCCATGCTCACAACATTTCTCATTTTTATACTCTGCTTGTCTTCTGTCTCATTTTAATTCATTCTCTTCCTACCCCTTCTTGGGTAGTTAAGGTCTTTGTAAAAGTATATCTTTGTCTACTCCATCTTCCTGGAAGAAAAGCTCCACCTGCCACCTGTTTTGGAAATAGATTTTTAGAACCACAGCTACAGATATGCTCATTCATTTAGATGTTATCTGTGCCTTCTTTCATACTAAAATGGCAGAACTGTGCAGTTGCAACAGAGACCATATGGCCCACATATTTACAAAAAATGTTTGCTGATCCTAGCTCTAAAAGATTTAAATGACTTGCTAAGGTCACATGATCCATGAGTGAGAGACCAAGAGCTAGAACCCATATCTCCAGATATTTTACTCTTCTCTTTTTTCTTTTCTGACATGTTAACTGTTTTGTTTCCAGTTTTGGAAGTATATTCTGATTTGATACTCTATTAGAACACATTCTGATCAATTAAGTCACTATCCTATATAATAAAAGGCTAATATGCAAATCAACTGAACAGCAGAACGACCAGTCCCTATGACATGCACTGACCACCAGGAGGGAGATGCTCAATGCAGGAGCTGCCCCCTGGTGGTCCACAGGGGGGGCACTCCTCAGCCAGAAGCCAGGCTCACGATGCAGAGGCAGTGGTGGGAGCCTCTACCCCCTCCGCAGCAATGCTAAGGATGTCCAATTGACGGTTTAGGCCCGCTCCCTGCGGGGACATCCCCCAAGGGCTCCTAAACTGTGAGAGGGTGAGAGGGTGCAGGCCGGGCGTAGAGGGATTCACACACACACACACACACACACACACACGATTTTCGTGCACTGGGCCTCTAGTCTTTAATATAATAGGATGTAGTCACAGATAGTATTATAGATGCGGTAAGATCTGTATGTGTATGTTCACTTCTAGAGAGTACCATTAAGCTTTAACCTCATATATCTTGTTATACTGCACTAAAAATAAACATGACTGTGGGTTCTTTGAATATTAAAAAAGGGTATAAAAGCCCTGACCGGTTTTGCTCAGTGGATAGAGCGTTGGCCTGCGGACTGAAGGGTCCCGGGTTTGATTCCGGTCAAGGGCCTGTACCTTGGTTGCGGGCATATCCCCAGTAGGGGATGTGCAGGAGGCAGCTGATCGATGTTTCTCTCTCATCGGTGTTTCTAACTCTCTATCCCTCTCCCTTCCTCTCTGTAAAAAATCAATAAAAATATATATTTAAAAAAATGGTATAAAAAATAACATCTTATTTATTTACTGTTTTTTGAAAGCCTAATGTTAGGGTCTAATATTATAGAAGTTGCATCTTCTATTTTTAGAAGTTTTATTATTACTAAAATAGCTAAATTATATTTTATCATAGTGAAAGGTAAATTCTCCTTACCTTTAATTTTTGTACTCCTTAACTACAATTTTTCATATTGTGATGAGTAAAATGAGTGGTGGTGTGAGGCTATATGTAGTTTAGCAATAGAAGAGGAAACTTTCTTTCTTACCAGTAGAGATATGTTTTATCATGAGTAGTATGTGCTGGAGAAAAGTTTAAAACAATATAAACAGTATTCAGTAGAAAGTGAAAGTCCCTGTTTTCTATAATGTTCATATGTAATAGTCTAATACTTACCTTTTTCTATCTTTGAATTTATAAGCATTGTATAGTATATATTTACATATTAAAAAAGCATACTATGCTTTTTATTTCTACTCACTAATATGTCATGGACAAAAACAACTCTTAAATAAAATCCTTAATTTTTTGCATTTCAGTATCAAAGGCATGCAAAGTTTGTAAATGACTATATTTTATATTATGGTGGCAAAAAAGAAGATTTCAGGCGATTGGGGTAAGTGTCATGAAGTTTACATAGAATTAGAGGGGAGAGTGGGGATCTTTTAAAGACATAGCTACTATGTCTTCTGGTTCTATAGTTTTCCTCTGTTTCCATTCTATAATTTTCCTCTGCTTTCCTCTGTTGTATCATAAAGTGGAGAGACCATCCATAGCTTCTAGCTAAGTAGCTTCTCATGAACCCCATTTTTCTAGTAACAGGTAGCCTGCAGAGCTAGATCTGTCCCTGGCAATAACAGATTGTGAGGAATACACATGTACCTGATTATGCAGGTTTTTGGGGTTTTTTGAGGATCTTTGAACTTTTTAAACCTCAGTGTTTGGGATTGCTTTGTTAAAAGTAGGGAAAACAAGAAACCTCACTCTAATATTTCCCACACGTGAAATTGCTTCCTATATTTGGGGCTCTTCTCTTGAGAGCCTCTTGGTTTTGTATGGGTTTTTCTCTCTGAATTGGGAGACCCCCTAAAACACTTTATACCATATCATCTATCCCAAACTTACCTCCCTCTCAGTTTGGCCTGTACTCCCCTACAATCCCTTGTTTTACAAACCTATACTGTTAGCGTCCGGAAAAATTATACCCTTCAACTCTCTTCCTTACTGTCTTCCTAGGAAGCTATAGTAAAATGAGGAATGGAAAACTCTTCATATAATTTTAAAACTAGATCTCAGTAGGGTAGTGTTGTTGACATTTTTTTATTTTCTGAAAGTTATTTTCATACATTTTCCCTTGTCCATTTAATGTTTACTCAGATTTCTCATTCTAGCTTTGGTTATTTAGCACCATGTGTATAATTGCAATCAGTGCCAGAGATGGATGAGTTTCTTATCCATTTAAATTGCTTCTGTAGTAGCACCCTTTATAGTGCATTTGAAAAGTACTGAAATAATTTTTACAAATATATGTACATATATGCATACACATAAAACTGTCTTTATCTTTGTGTATTTTATTTCTACTTAGGTCTTCAAAAGCCGCACAAACTGTTTAACCTCCTAAATTTGACTAATTCAGTGTTTATATTAGATTGAAATAGTTTTATTTTCCAGGGAAAATGACAAGACAGACATGGATGTTATACGAGAAAATCATAGATTCCTCTGGAATGAGGAGGACGAAGTGGACATGAATTGGTAATTTTAGTCATCTCACACATAATGCATCAAGTGCTTTTGTTCTGTCTCTCTTACCCTGCATAGAACAAATCTGAATTGAGGACATAAAACCATGCTTCAGATTACTGAATCTAGTTTGGTTCTTTTGGTAACTTTTACCAATTTTAAATGACTTCTCATTGCTTGAGTTTGTCTTAAAAATTGTCTTAAAAAAAAAACAAAACATTTAAGAAATGATTTTGTTGCCCTGTAAAATGCTTCTTTTTAAAATTTTAAAATATTTTGGAAAAAAAGTAATACCTGAAAATGGTCCTAAAAATCCAAACATTACAAAGGCTAAAAAGTGAAGAGTAAGGCTCTTTCTCATGTCTGACTGTCAGTCTTCTAGATTCCCTTCCTGAAAGAGCAGTTATAATAGTTCATATTCAGAATTCTATGCATGTGTAAGTAATAGACCTCTTTTATAACATTAATATTTATATCATAAGCATTATTTATTTGACATTGCTTCCAAGTAGCAAACTATGGTTAAATTTCTAAAAGAAGATTTATATATTTTTATGAATCTAGGGAGAAAAGACTTGCAAAGAAATACTATGATAAATTATTCAAGGAATACTGCATAGCAGATCTCAGTAGATACAAAGAAAATAAGGTATGCCTTCCAAATATTTCTATAAGAAGGTTCTTATAAAAGTAGAGCGTTACTTTTTATCATACTGTCTTACCCCCTCATTCTTTTAAAGATGAGATTCTAGTCTAAAGTGCCCTGTACCTACAAAGTATCATTTGGACCATTTAACTCTGCAGCTGTGGAACTTACAAAGGGTCTCTTAGTCAAGGGTGCTTCTTTGTGAGCTGAGGCAAACAAGTCTAAAATTAAACACACGTGGCTACTGGATCCTGTTTTCATATTGACTCTAGAGCTCGTGATTATAATGAATAATTTGACACTGCAGAATGATGTCTTGTTTCACAGATGAAATTGATTGACTATTTTTTCCAAATTGATTATCATTTATAAAGAGGCAGATGCTCATCTTTTGTTACAGAAATGTCTATTCCAGTAAAATTAATTTATCAGCTAATTAGTAATGGCAGATTTTCATTCCCACTTTACATCTTATTTTAGTTAATATTAAAGGGATTTTTATTCCTATCTCATATTTCACATTTGTAGCTAGAGAAGGTGACCCAAGAACATATGATCTCAATTTGAAATGGCAGGGGAGGGAATGTTGCATAAATCTATATGTTTGGATTGTATACATTTATATTAAGAAAGACAACCTGTTTAAAAAGCTGTCTTAAATTTATTATAAGGATTTTGGTTTCATTTAAATAGTTAGATCTCAGAACCCTGGTTGGTTTAATTTTTCAGTAGCACCTTTAACGTGTGGGTTGCTTCACAATATTCTTATAGATAATAGCAGTGTCCATTTTTATAACCTATGCACTTGGTGTATCCCAAAGACTTCCTCAGTTTCATGTGAATTACTCTCATCTCTGTACTAGTTATTGCCATATCGAATCCAAAAGCACCACAGCAGTTGGAGTTTCTACACTTCAAGTTGAATGTGAAACATAGGTCTCTCTAACAGCACATAATGAAGCAGCTTTTTCGACCATGACTCATTTGTTGATTGTTTTTCAGTATTTATTATTGAGGACTAGGCTGGGTATTGTGGATAACACATGGTGTCTGCCCTTCAAAAAAATAAAATAAAATACCAAACCTATAGTCCAGTTAAGGGAAGAATGTATATTTAGTAAATAATTAAATATTTGTATTCTTCACAGTATATTACTGGAAGTCATACTTTAGAGAGGCTAATCTTAAAACAAATTTTATTTTCCTATTAGAACATGATGAATAGTAACAAGGGTTAGTGCAAAAAGAAATCAGATACGACTCGCATGTTTTGAGTGTGAGTACTAGAGAAATAGGAAATATGGAGGGAGGGGGATCTTTTTAAAAAGTAAGACTTTATTTTTTTTTTAGAGCAGTTTTAAGTTAGCCAAAATGAGGGGAAGATACAGAGATTTCCCATCTACCCTTTGCCCCACACATAGGAGGATATCTTTATTGGGGGGAAGATAATGACTGTGTTTTGGCATACCATGTTTGAGGTGTTGGAGACAGAGTAGTACTTTTGATTTCTTTGCTAGAATGCATTTCCTCAGTTTTATTTACCCAAAGACAATGTTTTATTTGTTTTCTAATTAACCAGCTCCTAGCTCAGTGCCTACCGTATATAGTAGTTAGGGTATTTTTAGTGAATTCCAACCTTTGTCCCACACCTCCATTTCCTTCTTTGTTGCTTCTTTCCTTTCATCATTGAGAATTTGGTTAGATCATTGCTTCAGTGAGGATTAGATTTAGCTGAGAACAACAAGCATTCCCAAAGAACATTGGCATAAATGAACTAGAAGTTCAGTCCAAGCGGATGGCATCGAACCTTGAGTTGTCAGGAAGTTAGGATCCTTTTCTCTTATTGCTTGCATGTGTGAGCACTTTGTGCTAGAAGGTAGAGTGAGAAGAAGAGGCTCAGCACCAAGCCCTGAGTAACTCCAGTGTTTAATCCAAGGTATCAGCAGGAAAATTTATATCTTCAGGAAAGAATGTAAAAACATATCGAGACAAAACCTCTAAATCTTTCATATGAGGAAATTTGCAATTGTCACCTTCGTGGTGACAGACACTTTTAATAACCATTCTCTATCCTCAGTAGAGTGCTAAGCCCAATAAGTAGTTGCTTAATAATTACTTGTTGAATAGATAATGAATGAAAGAAAAAGTTTGGAAACTATTACATTACACATTTGTGCTTCAGTAGACATCCCAATATATGTTGGATGGAAAGCAATCCTCACATACATGTGTGGGTTTAAAAATAAAGTTATTTCGAACTTTTTATCTCTCTTTTCTTGGACTGGGAAGATATTATTTTCTTTGGGTTTTAATCAGAATATTTTGAAAGATGTTGTGCCCTCATTTTTACTTGAAATACAAAATTGCCTGCCTTAGCCTGTTTCGCTCAGTGGTTGGAGCATTATTGGCCCACTGACTGAAGGGTCTCGGATTTCATTCTGGTCAAGGGTATGTACCAGGTTGCAGGCTGCATCCCTGGGTCAGGGCAGGCAACCAATTGATGTGTCTCTCTCACATCGATGTTTCTCTATCTCTCCCCCTTCCTTCCACTCTCTCTGGAAATCAATGGAGAAAATATCCTCAGGTGAGGATTAACAAACAACAACAACAACAAAATTGCCTAATTCAAATAATAGATGATTTAAAAAAATAATACAACAACCTGTGAGATTAGGATTTTTATGATAAGGAAATAGACTAGACTGAGAAGTTAAGTTACTCTCCCAAGGTCACAGAACTGTTTAACAAATGTTAGAGCTTGCTTTGGGTCTGCATGATTCTGGAACTGAACTTTTAACTATTATAAAAGTAAACAGAATAGAAAACTACACCATTACTAGAATTATGGTAAATTAGCTTATGAATGTGAAAGATCTTAAAAGGCAGTGGAGAAAAATCATTTTTAGTCAAAAAACAAAGTTGTGTTTAGGAATCTGGAGGAAAGTTTAACATCTTTCTGCTTTAGGGCTCCAGACTGGTACCATTACTCTTTCCTGTTTATGACTATACTGTTGTAGTGGGAAAAGAGCCATATGAATGAATGGTTTGGTTGTGTTTCAGTAAATCTTTATAACAATAGGCAGCAGGGTTTGGGCCATAGTGTGCTAACCGGTGGTATAATATATACCAGGTACAATTCTAACTACTTTATATGTATTATTTAAACCTCTTAACCCAAAGAGGTAGTCACTTGTATTACTTCTACTTTACAAATGAGGAAACAGGAACAAGTAGATTAAATACCTGTCAAGTGGTAGAGCTAAGAAGTAAACCTAAACAGTGTGACTCCAAAAGCTGCACACGTTTGCACTGTAGTATACTGCTTCTTTACTGTACCATAACCTCTTTTTCTGTTTTCTGTCGGTCATAGGAGATACCTATCTATCTATCTATCTATACACACACACATATAATTAATTTAGATATCTTTTGGCCTGGCATCTATAACTTTTAAAAGTAAAGAAGATTGTTCCTTAATAGATAAATTGGTAATTGTTCAAATGTATTTTTAAGTACCTGGAATCCTATAAGGAGAGAAAGAACTATGATAATGGGAATTAGTTTTATTTTTAGGTTAATAAATGTCATTATGTCAATTGTTGGCTCTGGGTTTAGATTTATATACAATTTAAATAATGTTTCAATTTACTCTGGCATAAATGTAATGTTTTTTCTTGTCAGTTTGGATTTAGGTGGAGAGTAGAAAAAGAAGTAATTTCAGGAAAAGGTAATTCTTTTCTTTAAAATTTTATATTTTAATAAGATAAGGTTATTTTGTTATATTATTGAGTTGAAGTCATTGGGTAAGATTATTTCTAATGTATACAGTGAATAATTACCCACAAAAATAAAATTAAAGAAGGTATACTCATGATGTATTACTAGCAGAGGTCAAAATAATTAATGCTTTAGATTTTTACCTTTAGAATTTTTGCTTTTATAATATTCAATTGAAGATAAGTAGAAAATGTTTAGAGTTAAAGATTTAACTCTAAAGTTAAATATCAACTGGTGAATACTTGACTTTTTCTCTTTGTCAATTTTTGGAATAATGAGTTGGTATTACTGTATTCCAATCAAATCAACATTTTGAAAGTAGAAATTAAATATCACTTTGAGCCTAATAAAATTTTTGGACAGGCTAGTTCTTCTTTTGAGGAGTCACTGAGATTGAGCCCAAATATTTACTCTTACAACAAAAGAACAGACATTTGGTAGACAGTGAGTAAATGCTTTTTTCATGCATTGTTGTAATCTATTCACAAAATTTTTCTGAATACTTAATATCGCTACACTGTCATGCTATAAAATTCTCTCTTTATCGATAATTGCATTTTTAATTCCAATAAAAATTAATGTTAATGCTCTGAAAACTTCAGAGGAGCATTTAGGAAATAATTTTAAATTAATAACTTAAAAAATTTATAACTGAACATAAAGGTTACATTTAAATGAGTAAACGTTTATGCCATCAAAGTGGTTTATATACATCTTCTATAAATTTGAATGTCTATGACAGGTGTGAAATTGGACATGCAATTAAGCAGTAGGAATTAAGTTGAAAGCTTTTTAAGCTTTTCTTGATATCACATTTTAGTTTGTTTTCACCTAAAACAATGAGATATATTGAAATGTTGATCACATTTAAAAATGTTTGTACTTTCATTGAATACAATTTTCATATGATGGTAAATAATGCTGCTTTTTAAAACCTGATGGACATTCTTGAAATTAAATTAACTGAAGAAAAGATTAGTTGGGAAGGGGAGAGAACGCTTTTGCTATGATTTATAAAGGTACAATTTTTGTTGCTGTTTTAACAATAGAACCATTACTGA
This sequence comes from Myotis lucifugus, assembly GCF_000147115.1. NCBI lineage: Eukaryota > Metazoa > Chordata > Mammalia > Chiroptera > Vespertilionidae > Myotis > Myotis lucifugus. The sequence continues at coordinate 4,115,950 of NW_005871114.1, forward strand.
ACATGTACAGAATAAAGTATTCTTTTGAAATAAGTAAAAATGCCAATTTAGAAAAGTTATCAGCCTTTTGGATTGATAATTTTCAAAATTCATTTTGATAATTTAATTTTTATGAAAAGTTCAGGTTCCTGCTGGTGCCAATTATTAAGATACAAGTTTTTATTTGTTTGTACAAATAAAAGTTTGATCTTGTTTTTTATTTTTCTGTCAAAGTCAATAATCTTTGAGTTTCTTTCCGCCCTCCCCCTCTTGGATTATCAGTATTAGTTATTTTTTGCAGAAGGTTTTAATGTACAATGGATATGATAATGTGGTATTGATTTTAGTGTCAAGTGATTCTAAAATTTAGAGCATTGGATTTGATTACTTATTTTGTCTACTTTATCTCAAAGTGCTAGGATTTTTAAATATGCTTTTAATGCCATTTTATGCTGATACCTAAAATAAATGCCATTATGTTAATACTTAAAAATATCAATTGTAATAATATTATTAAATATTGAAAAGGATTCACCCAGATGTATGTGCATGTACTTTGGAAAATATATTTATTCTTTTAGGATATTAGTGAGTATATATACTCTTTCAGTATTACCATTTTCCAAAGTATAAGATTCCCTAACAGGGACACTAAAACTCTCTCTGTAAATATAAACAGTCTATCTATTGAGCAGAAATTCTGTGACTGATTTTTTTAAATCAATTTTTAAAAATTGATTTTGGAGAGAGAAATAATTGATCTGTTGCCTGCCACACGCACCCCAACTGGCGATTGAACCCACAACCTCGGTATGTGCCCTGACTGGGAATTGAACCCACAACCTTTTGGTGCATGGGAAGACACTCCAACCAACTGAGCCACACTGGCCATGGCTGTGACTGATTTTTTAAAAAAAATATATTTTATTGATTTCAGAGAGGAAGAGAGAGTTAGAAACATCAATGATGAGAGAGAATCATTGATCGCCTGCCTCCTGCACGTCCCCTACTGGGGATCGAGCCTGCAACCCGGGCATGTGCCTTTGACTGGAATCGAACCTGGGACCCTTCAGTCCCCAGGCCAGTGCTCTATCCACTGAGCCAAACCAGCTAGGACTGATTTTTTAAAAAACAGTTCTTTCAGCTTTTTAAATTTATACTTGTATACACATTTGTTGAACATACTATAATTATTGTGGTCAGTTGCTTATTAATGCTGCTTTGTAGAACTAAGAATTTATGTATGTTAAGAGTAAATTTCAGCAATAATACCAGATTAGATAGAATATTGTCACAACTATCATAGCTAATAATTCCTTCCTTTTTTGCAGGCCAGTTTTTCTGTGGAAATAAATATTGTGATAAAAAAGACAACTTAAAGAGTTGGGAAGTTAATTTTGGTTATATTGAGCATGGTGAAAAGAGAAATGCACTTGTTAAATTAAGTAAGTTGACTCTAGATGATTCATTTCTTCAAAGTTTATCTAATAATTTAGATTTTAAAATGTATGGACTAATTTAAGACTCAATTCAAAATTTTAATGTTTCTTCCTGTAAGTGCCCTTTTTCTCAGAGCTTCCCAAAGTCAGTGTTTGAGCCAAACAGTTTTGTATTCTCAGCAATCTGGTGGCATTTGGTGTAACAGTTCTAATGTTAAATGTAATGCCATTGGTAAAGTGAAGACCTCTTCTCATTAACTTGAGAATGTCACCAATGCAGAGTGCAATGCATAGTATCAGAAAAGGCAATGTACAATCTAACATTAGGTGATAGCTATTGTTGTGGTGGGGGTAATAATAAATACACTCTTTGTCAATGAAGAAAAAGCTTTAGGAAGGCATAATTGTTCTTTATATCAGTCTTAAAAGCTTAGGGTTACACCCCAGAATATAGTAGTTTCTCTTAATATGCATGTTTTAGAATCTGTTATTCATTCTTTTTTTCCCCCTAAGCTGGTATTATGTCAGCTTCTCTTCATCGTATCAGCAGCCTTCTCTAGGACCTAAATAATGTTCCTTCAGAGTGTTCTGCCTACTCCAGAAAGAAGTCATAAATTTCCCCGTATGCTACCGAATGCGCACCAGTACAGACTGGTTTCTGAGTTCCTCCTAGAAGTGCTTGCTCATGAGGAAAAGTCAACTAGTCTGAACTGAGGTGAAGACAAAACAAGAGGCCACAATTGTAGAACTTTTTGAACAGCCCTCTTCCATTTGAAAACTCCTAGAGCATTTCACTATTGTTATCAGATATTTTGATGTGAGATACACATTAATGCTGCCTATTGCTTTTAGAATAAATTGAGGGTGCATTTTTCTGAAGTAATGTTAGAATTTCAATTCCTCAAGCATTCTAATATTATTTTTATTATATATATAATATGGAAAGAATTGTATTGCTTTTTCAGATTATTTGTTTCCTCTCATCGTAAAGAATATAAGGGAAAATGAGAATTTATGATACTAAAGGTAGAGTAGCAGTGCAGTTATTCACATTCAGCAGTGTGACTTTTTTCCCTTTTTTAGGATTATGCCAAGAATGTTCCTTTAAATTAAATTTTCATCACAGGTAATATTATCTTTTAAAATACTATTTTTAAGGTTTAGTAGTTTTGGACATAGTCACTTATCTGCACTGAATGTTTAAATGTAGATTTGAAGGGGTGATGGTTTAATTAGTTGATTACATAGAATACCGGCATCACTTTATGGCCACATAAACGAGAGAACTGGAATGGAAATTCATGGTGCCTTAATCTAGGCAACCAGTTTTAAATGTGAAGGCTTGTGCAGGATGGTAGATAGATCCTAGAATTTTTAGTTTGGATTCAATGTTCAGATACCATGATATTCTTAGAAACTGTATTATAAAGCAGATCTTCATAATGTGATTCTTATGTCTCATTTAAACTTGTTTTAATTGGAGTTTGTCATTCATAGCAAAGGATTATAAACCTCTATGTTAAAATCAGGTTTCTACTGAATGAACTAGAATGTGTCTGCATATTGAGTAGGGGAGGGCTATCAGTATTCTGCAATGTGCAGTCGCTATAAGATCATGGGCTTTGAAATCAGTCCCCTGTGTATTCCTCTCAGCTACTCCACTTTCTAGTCATCTTCACGAGCACGCTACTTAACCTCTGCAAGACTCAATTTTATCACCTCTAAAAATTAGGATACTAAGGTTATTATGGGGATTACATGAAAGTGCATGTAAAGTGCTTGACACAGTGCCTGGCATATAGTAAGTTAAACATAGTGGAGTCCCTGGCATTGAAGATGTTCAGACAAAATCAGTGTGACCTCTCAGGATTGTGGTGGTCAGGCCTCATGTTCTGAATAACAATTGAAAGTCTAAGAGTAATATTCTACAATTTTATAAAATATCAAAGTTAGTATGTTAATTTTAAAATCAGCTATATTATAAATGTGCCCTACCTAATATTTTAGCAATTAAATATTAAAAATAAATATTACATAATTAATATTTTTTTAAAAATAGATTTTTATTGATTTCAGAAAGGAAGGGAGAGAGGGAGAGAGAGATAGAAACATCAATGATGAGAGAGAATCACTGAATATCTGCCTCCTGCATGCTCCCTACTGGGGATTGAGCCCGCAACCTGGGCATGTGCCCTAGACCGGAATTGAACCCGGGACCCTTCAGTCCATAGACCAGCGCTCTATTCACTGAGCCAAACCGGCAAGGGCTACATAATTAATTTTTTTTTAATTTTTAAAATTAGCAGAATTTTTAGATTACTTGAATAGCCTAAACCATTATTTTCCCTCAATATCAATGATACTGAACAATATCAAAGACTTTTATTTGACCTTAACTTTCAAACTTTGTTTTAAACTTGCAATGATTCTTATGAGAAGTAAAAAATTATTACTGTTTTAAATAGTATTATATAACGTTTGGCATAAGAACCTTAATTTTTGGAAAGTCTAATAAGTTTCTTAAAAGTAATGATCTCTATTGTCTCTTCATCTTCCTTTCTCTAAGTTTCAGCATTCTCACCTTTTCCTATTAAATATTGCTTATGTTTCTCTCTCGTCGATGTTTCTAACTCTCTGACCCTCTTCCTTCCTCTCTGTAAAAAATCAATAAAATATATTTAAAAAAAAAAAAGATAAATGGTCTAAAGTAGACATATGAGTTAACAATACGTCCTTCCACCCTCATTCTATAATTGTTTTACTAAAGGGTGTGGCAAAAGTAGGTTTACAGTTGTGAGTACATGAAACAGAGTTTATTCTTGTATATTTATTGTTGCATTGTTTTCCATACAAACAACTGTAAACCTACCTTTGCCCCACTCTGTATATTCTTTAATTTTTAAGAGAATTTTCTGTTTATTGGTGGTGTAGAACTATCACCAGTGGATTCTTTTTGTTGTATTTGTTTTTCAAAGTGTAGGTAGATATGAATTATTTGAAGAGAAATGAGATTTGTAATTTTCTTTTAAATAGCTAACTAGAATATAAAAAGAAGGAAATCAGTAAAACTATGATTTATATTTACTAGGTTTGTATATAGAACTTATAAACAATAATTTTTGTTCCAGAATTTTCAGGCATTATTATCTTACTGAATTGTCCTAAATAATATACTAACCTAAAATACTTACAGTCTCATTTAAGGAAGTACTTTAACTTATTTTTTTTCTCTCATTGGTTTTAATTTTTGTAAAGGTCAGTTGAAAAAGTTAACTTTAATTTTATATTGTTCAACATAAAGGAGAAAAGAAGTTAAGTCCAAAAAAAGGAAGGACAGAATCAAAAAAGATTGTGAAGAGTCACCACATAAAAAATCCAGATTATCTTCTGCAGAAGGGACCTCTAAGAAAAAGGACAAAGGTAAAGGGGAATTAGGATACGATATCTACTCATATTTCTGAAAATGAAGTGTGATCTTCCATATGTTTCAAATGTAGAATGTAATTGGTGAATACGTTTAGAATTCTGTTTTATAGTTGTTGAAAGGAATCTGATTGGAGAATTTAGATACGAATTTATAGTAACTTACAGGAGTTTCAGGAATAAGATTGGTTTTGATTCATTTTTGGCAGATGGTATAATATTTTGCAAAAAGCCTAATTTCTGGATTTGTCACTTAAAACGCTTGTTACCATGAGCAAGTTACTGAACTTCTTGAGTTTTACTTTCCTTATGTAAGTAGGGGTGTTGTTAATATCTAGCCTCTGTACAGCTTGAGCTTATTGTGGAGAATCAAGTAATCTGAAAGGCACTTTTAACACTTTAAAACAGCAGTCGCCAACCTTTCGGGTCTGCGGACCACCGGTTGGCGACCGCTGCTCCAAAGGTTTCCTTTAACCAGCGGTCGCCAACCTTTTGGACCTCACGGATCACCAGTGGTCCTCGGACTACCGTTGGCTACTGCTGCTTTAAAATAACACATAATCTATAAGTCAGTATAAAATTATAACACTATGATTTCAATTATGGTCTGATTTTCTCACTAGCTTATGACCTTGAAATGATAGAGATTGATATGTGTCATCAGAATCTAGCATGGTGCTGTGCACATACACTGAGTAAATAATTATTAAATTCAAATTCATCAATCTGTCACTTCTTCCTCTGCAATCCTTAGGCCAGTGATGGTGAACCTTTTGAGCTCGGCGTGTCAGCATTTTGAAAAACCCTAACTTAACTCTGGTGCCGTGTCACATATAGAAATTTTTTGATATTTGCAACCATAGTAAAACAAAGACTTATATTTTTGATATTTATTTTATATATTTAAATGACATTTAACAAAGAAAAATCAACCAAAAAAATGAGTTCGCGTGTCACCTCTGACACACGTGTCATAGGTTCGCCATCATTGCCTTAGGCTTTCTAAGCCTTCATTTCTTCATGTGTAAAATGGTCATGATAATAGTACCTAGCTCATAGAATTGTTCAGAAGTTGAAATGAGATAATACACGTAAGCAGTTTGCTTGGTACTTTCCACATAATTAGCTATTATGAAGGTTACTGCCAATTGCTTTTTCAGTCCCTAATAGAATCAGATTGGCTATAACTTAGAGTATTCAGACTTAAATTAGGTAGATAATGGTAGATTGAGTTAGATTCAGTCTAATGTTAATAAATACTTGAACAGGAGAGGGCTCCCTTGCTTCAGCTGTGAAGATCTTTAGCTAGGTTACATTCTTACATGTATTTTTTTCTTCTTCTGCTTGCATACTATGCTATATGTAAGCATATGGTATTACCCAGTTTTAGACTTGGTAAAATTGATAGATTGAAAGGAAAATACTATTATTCTATTGTTTATTGAGAAATGGTATTAAACCAGAATGGCTTTTTGTCTCTATCTTAATCATTAACTCCAAAATAAATTTTAATTAATAAATGTGAAAATATCATTTGAGCTTTAAAAAAATTTTATATACTCTTATGTGCTAGTAAAATATTTGAAAATTTTGTTGCATTTGTTACTGTATTATATAATATTGTTGCATTCATATCATAGTATGATACCATGTTAATCACTGCATATTCCAAATTAAAGAAGAACTAATCCCTTGTAAAACTTTATTCATTACCTTCAAAACAGGTAATTAGGTAACTGGATACTTGGGATCAAGATGGGTTGCACCATGCATGTGATCTTCCTTATAAATATTTTTTCTTCAGTGTTCCATATTTCAGTAGATGGCAGACATCTCTGTTAACCCAAATAATAATATCAGAAACCTAGGCATTATCCTTGATGCCGCCTTTTTCCCCCCCTTTCATTATTTAAGTTTAACTTGTCACCAAATTCTATCAGCTTTACCTGGGTATATATTTCTCAAGTTCTCTCTACCCTCGTTCAAACTACCATGTTTTCTCATCTAGACTTCTGTTCTATTCTCATTACTGGTTTCTTTACTGTCTTAACTTCCCACCTTCTCTCCAATCTGTTTGCCATAATGCAATGATATCCTCTTGTTCTTAGGATAACAACCAAAATTCTAGACAAAGCCCAAAGGCTCTAAATAATCCTGTATAATAAAAGCCTAATATGCTAAGTGTCCAGTCGTCCGGTCATCCGTTTAACCAATCAAAGCGTAATATGCTAATGATATGCTAAGGCCGCTCAACCGCTCACTATAATGTGCACTGACCACCAGGGGGCAGACAGTTGACCGGTCAACCAGTCGCTATGATGTGCACTGACCACCGGGGGGCAGATGCTCCGATTGGTAGGTTAGCTTGTTGCTGGGGTCTGGCCGATCGGGACTGAGTGAGAAGGGCTGGACATGCCCTGGTGCCCTCCTGCTGTCCCTCCCTGGCTGGCCAACCTCCCACGTCCCTCCCCAGCCCAGATTGTGCACTGGTGGGGTCCCTTGGCCTGGCCTGTGCCCTCTCACGATCCAGAACCCCTCAGGAGATGTCGGAGAACCAATTTCGACCCAATCCCACAGGCCAGTCTGAGGGACCCCACTAGTGTACGAATTCGTGCACCGGGCCTCTAGGCTTATATACAAGGCTTGTTTCTCACCACTCTCCACCTCACTTTCATACTTTACCCATAGAGCCATTTCGTTTCTGGAAATTCCAAACTTTTTAAAATTTAGGGACTACATAAACACTATTTCCTCTCTTCCTAAAACTCCCAGTCCCATCCTAACTCATCCTTCAGGTCTAAGCTTAAATGTCACTTCCTCATTTTTTTGGTTAATTTTTCTTTGTTAAATGGCATTTAAATATATAAAATAAATATCAAAAATATAAGTCTTTGTTTTACTATGGTTGCAAATATCAAAAAATTTCTATATGTGACACGGCACCAGAGTTAAGTTAGGGTTTTTCAAAATGCTGACACGCCAAGCTCAAAAGGTTCGCCATCACTGGCATAAGGAATGAGAAAATGAAAGACTTTGAACATTGTTTCAAGCAAGTTCAGGAAAAGAAAACCAAACAGAGTGGAATTGAATTATCTTTTTCTTATTTATTCAGAGTGTCTTTGATAGCAGAGAGTATAGGATATAGTTCTTTTTTTTTTCAGCTTAGGTGATATAAAGTAGAAAATGACTTTTTAACAAACTTAATAGGAAAACCAGGTGGTACTCTTTACTATCTTCTTATTGGAACGCTCTGGAACTAGATTGATCTTGATGTGATACTCTCCTGCTAGACCACCTTAATATGGCCCAAATTTGAATAGCAATTAATAAATGCTTAATATCACAGCTGCATTTAGACTGTTGATACTCCTTCTCAAAACGATCTACTTTTTTGATTTCCTTACTGTCTTCCTGGCCTCTCCTCATCTTTTTTGACTACAGTTCCTCCTTGTTCTTATCCTTAGATGTTGGAATTGCTCAGGCTATTACAGAACTTCTTTCTCTGTTCCTTCTGTACGATCCCATCTATTCCCATAGCTCAGGTTACTGTTACATAAAATGTTACATAAGTGGATGTTTGGATCAATTGATGGATGGATAATTGGATGGCTAGGTGGCTGGGTGAATGGAAAGGATGTGTAAGAAAGACAGATCAATAGCTTGACTTTGAGGACCAGTCTGCTTTGGCAGGTATGAGCAGAACTTAGGTAGACTGATTTGACAGGAACTTCAGGACCTTACCCCTCCCACCACCACCCCATTCCCAAGCTCAGTTCCTTTGAAAGGCCTTTCCTGACACCCTTCACCCCACTCTTCAGGTAAGGTTAAGTCCCTATTACACATTTCAGTAGCGCTCCTTTGGAAGAACTCACTGGATAACCATTGTAGAACTGAGTATTTTAGTTTTATGACATAATTGTACATGTGATTTTCAATTACTGAGAATTCTTACCTGTATAGGATCTTTGGAAAAGTATTTTGAAAAATGAGTATTTATTTGTAAACAGCTTTCAGATGTTCAACATATGTATAAAGTAGTGGTTCTATTGTAGTGAATCTATGGGGTGTTTTTTTTGTTTGTTTTTTTTAGTAACATGAGATTGTTTTTATAGGTATTCATTATTTTTTAAGCTTTGTGCTAGATATTCCAGTCCATATGAAGGCATAAACTGTCCCTGCAAAGAACCTAACATTTTAATTAGGGAGATAAGTCTAAGGAATAAGGAACATGAAAGATTGGAAGACCATGAGCCGCTTTTCTGTAAGACTATAATGTAAAAACTGTTGGGAAGAATTCTGGTTACAGCTATGACTGTTGCACTACTGCAAGAGGATTCTTAACAAAACAATGCTGTTTCATTTTCAGGACATTCATCCTCAAAGAAATCAGAAGATTCTGTAAACCGTAAGTATTAAGTATTTATTTATTTAATAAAAATATGTAGATTCAAGTTATTTGCAATTTGGGTTTCCCATGAATTATGACCTGCTCTAATGTAAATTAGTTTTTGTTTTTGTATTATGTGAGAAAATCGTAGAAAAAGACCATATGTGTATGATTTCTTCCCCAATTTAGAACACTTAAGTTTCTTAATTTAAGTATTAGGAGAGCATTAATTTATTTTCTATGAATACAATAGATACACATTTCAATTTTACATTATGAATTATGAAGGAAGAGAAATGGAGGGATGGGGTTGGAGGTGGATTAAGATTTAAGAAATGTTGCTTATGTTGCACGGGACTGAGTTATCTCTGTCATTTGGTAATTTTGATTGATCAAATGAAGTTTGTGATTTGTGCATGGAAAGCAAATGGTTGTTAGTTTTTTAGTAAGTCCTATGGTTTTCACAAGATTGGATCAAACCAAATTTATTGAATATTTGCTACAAGTTTTATTATTTTTTTCCCTGCAACATTCCAAAAAGTATTCACAATGACTTACAAAAATATATACAATAGGATTTTAAAAAATTTATCTTTATTGTTGAAAGTGTTAGATGTTCCCATTTTTTCCCCCATTGACCCTCTCCCCCCAGCTTTCATCCCCTCCCCAGGCCTTCACCACACTATTGTCTGTGTCCATGGGTTGTGCATATATGTATATAAGTTGATCTCTTCTCACCCCCTGCTTCTCTTCCCTCTGAGAAACTTCACTCTGTTGCTTGCTTCCATGTGTCTGGGTCTGTTTTGTTTGTCAGTTTATTTTGTTCATTAGATTCCACATATAACGGAGTTCATGTGATATTTGTCTTTGACTGGCTTATTTTGCTTAGCATAATACTCTCCAGGTCCATCCATGTTGTCTGAAAGGGTAGGAGGTCCTTCTTTTTTATAACTGCATAGTATTCCACTGTGTATATGTGCCACAACATTTACTCTTCCCGGCTCAGTGTTCTTTCACTGCAGTTTCCTAAGTAACTTTAACTCAAAGTAATCAATATGGCCTTGTAAGATATCTTGGGGCGGCCTGCCTTGGATGCTAATGGATGACTGGTTGGCAGAACTAGAGCCCATGGATAAAAATTGCCCTAGGACAGAGTTTAGCCTTAATTTAAGGGAGAAATTGTCAATTAGAACCATCTGAAGACAAGAATGGAGGATTGTGCTGCTTCAGGAAGTAGTGAGGTGTTCAAGTGTAAATTGGACAGCCACTGTTGCAGTAAGAGACTCATTCCATGGGTAAGGGTTGGATTAAAGACCTCCATGATCTACTTCCACGGAGAGTCAATGACTTAAATTCTGATCTCCACTTGCCATTAGCTTTGCATAGATTTCACACTGATGCAAGAGTTTCATTTTGGCCCTAACCGGTTTGGCTCAGTGGATAGAGCGTGGGCCTACAGACTGAAGGATCCCAGGTTCAATTCCGGTCAAGGGCATGTATCTTGGTTGTGGGCACATCCCCAGTAGGGGGTGTGCAGGAGGCAGCTGATTGATGTTTCTCTCTCATAGATGTTTCTAACTCTCTATCCCTCTCCCTTCCTCTCTGTAAAATATCAATAAAATATATATTTTTTTAAAAAGAGTTTCATTTTGTATTGCCCATTGTAAAAATTGTTATTTCTTTAGCAACACTCTTCCCATCTCTGGTAGGTTGTAGCAGTTATCATAGGAATCAGTTTAATTAAAAATAATAAAGATAATTATTTTAAAATTATGACAAAATAGACATTTTTCAAAATCACCCTATACTAGTCAACTAAAAATGATCAAATATTAAAAAATGTATTATAGGGCAATAAAATTATATGCCACAAAGTAACTACAGTAATAATTAATTCTTCTCTAAATATCACCATTAGTTTAAAAAAAGAATTGACACAAATTTGGCCTGTCAGTATAGAATGTAAATACAGAATGTCCTTTAGTTAAACACCACAAAAATAAAACTACTGATTTGCCACGGTGGTTCTAGCCTTTTACCTGTTGAACTTTGATTCTTGAATCAACATGTGTATCTGAACTTTGTTCCTAACTGAATCTGTTCTGGCACACATCCTAACAAAAAATGGATCAAAAAGGGGGGTGGATACATTTCTAATGATCTACATACAAAGGTGATAACATTATAAAGCCTCTGGAGCAAGATTGCCATTCAGTAACAACCAGTGTCCCAAACTGAATATGTGAGAAGAATCAAGTCTTAGTTTTATGGGGGGAAAAAAGAAAAAACAACAACCAAACACACACAAAAATACAGAAAAACTAATTAGGCTGAATCAAGTTATTACTACGATGTAACCCTGTTAGTGATGTAAGAGAACAAATTCTACAATGCCTTTGAAAATGGACAGCTACTAGTAATTTAAAAGGCCTTAACAACCACTTGCTCTCATATTCCTTCTAAAGAGTATTTCCCAGATTCCAGATTTCCTACACCAGTTTTCTGATACCAGACAAGAGGTCACCGGTTTGATTCCCACTCGAATCAGGCTCGATCGCTAGTAGGGGATGTGCAGGAGGCAGACGATTGATCATGTTCCTCTCTCACCGATGTTTCTATCTCTTTATCCCTTTCCCTTCCTCTCTCTCTAAGAAAAAAAGAAAGAAAGAAAGAAAAAATCAATAAAAATGTATTTAAAAATTTGATATAATAGACATTTTCCCATGGTAATACATATAGATATGGTAAGGTCTTTTTAGCAGCTGTATAGTATTTATTAAACCAATCTTTAATCCCTAATTGGTGGGGATTTAGGTTGTTCACTTTTGTTGTTATCATGTCACGAACATCTTTGTACATATATTTAAGGTGCTTATTTTAAGTAAATAAATTCCTAAAAGCATCATTGCTGGTCAAAAGGTTATGTATATTCTAAACTAATCTGTATTACCAGATTTTCCTTAAGAGAAAGTTTACAGAAATTTTACTCCTAATAAATAACGTATGAGAATTCCTGTTTCTTCACTGAAATAGGCCTCTTCTCCTTAGTATACTTTCTACAAAAATCTTAATTTACATGTCTTATGTATGACCAAAAAAAAAAAAAAGAAACTAAAGACAACCACGTATAGTGCAAGGGATAGTTCCCTTATAAGAGTTAATATTGTAATTACTACTTTAACTCAGTCTAACAGAAAAGTTTTCCATGAGACTTTAAATCCTTGGTCTTTTTGCCAAGACTCTTTGGTATATCTCAGGTTATTTATTTATTTTTAGAAAGAATTTATTGGTCTGGAAGAGTGAAGTAAATTTCCAGAGAGCCATTAAAATTGAAGCTAAACTGCAGTTAAATCTGAAGTTAATTTAATTGCATTGGTGGGTATTTCAAAATGTGTTTTAAATATAATACTTATATTTTTAAAAAATCTCTTTTAAATGAACAGGAAACTCTGATGAGGAAGAAAGTACCTCAGAATCTGAACTTTGGAAGGGCCCACTACCAGAGACCGATGAAAAATCACAGTAAGTTCTAATATTAATAGATAATGCACACCTTTACATCAGTTTAGGAAGCTCATGAATGTCTGTTTAATGCCAAGGACCACTCAGCCTGGTAAGATCAGAGTTTATACCCAGCCATTGTTTGCAGCCGTGAACCAACTTGTTCAGCTTCCTCTTGGTAAGTCTTTCCTCAGCTCTAATAGATGATGACCTTCTGGTTTCTGCTTAGATTCCTTCAGAGAAGGGTTGTTTACTAGCTTCTAGAGCAGTCTGCCAATGATGTTTTGATTATCGTAAACTTGTACTTGAAGACATATACAAGTGTAATGTTTACTTGCCAACAACCTTTGCCCCAAAGACAGGAGCTGTCTGTATATGGGATAGAATGGTATCAATTCTTTTCATCTACTGGGATGTTCACCACTTGAACTTTATCTGTTAAAAGAGGATAAAATGATATCTATTGCATAGAGTTTATTATTAAAGGTTGATGAAATAAAGAATGTAAAGCTGGTACAATACCTACAAATATAGTAACTGCTCAATAAATTTTAGTCTCGTGTGTGGTCATTATACATCACATTATTAAAAAGTTGTTGCTATAAATAAAATATTGCTATGTTAAATTATTGGCTAAACTTTCAACTGTATAACTTCCCCTTGAATAGCTTTACAGCTGAAAATAACAGAATAGGTTTTAGAGTTAACTCACCTTTTTAGACAATAAAGACACTTGATTAAATCCTAAGAAGGCTTTTATAATCCAGAACTCTTTGTGACTTTATAAAACTTGACATTGATCAAGTACTGAACATCTGAGTACACCCAGAGATTTAGCTAAGTTCACTTATTTAAGTTCTTACTATAATTCTTAAAATTCTACTGCATTTTTCTGCCATGCTAGGGGAAAAGGACAGTAGCATGGGGAATACCAAGTTGCAGATAATTCTTAAATCAACTTTATCTGATTCTGTAATTTTTTTTCAATTTTGACATAGTTGTGAGGGCTTTATGAAGTCACAGTTTTTTAAAACCAAATCATAGAGTCTTATTGTGAATCTCTGATCTAAAAAAGAACATTGTCTAAAGAGACTGGTACACCAAATTTGACTATTCAGCTTGATACACCATTCCCAGAAGGAAGAAAAGCAACTTTGTATACATTTAATCCTTACAGCAACTCTATGAGGAAATGTAATGTTCTTTATCTTACAGAAAAGTAAACTGAGCTCAGAGAAGTTAACTAACTTGCTCCCGCAGCTAATAAGTGACAGAGCTATGGCTTAAACACTGTCTGACTTGAAAACCTGTACCATTTCCACAGTACTACTCTGGCTCCTAGCATTAATATTTATTTAGTACTTTATAATTTTTATAGTATTTAAACACATTAAAATATAATTAATATCTCAGAGTTCTATTCTTTGTTTTAGACATAATCTGCTACATTTACTATTTTACTCTTTTTTTAGTAAGAAAAACTTGAAGTTTAAATATATTTTCCCTAATGCTAGGAGTAAGACTTATGTATTTCTTTAAAATAGTTTATTTTCATTCATTTATTTTTTTAAATGTATCTTTATTGTTGAAAGTATTATAGACATTACCCTTTTCCCCCCTATTGACTCCCTCCTCCCTGCACCCACTCCTTCCCCGGGCCTTCACTGCACTATTGTCTGTGTCCATGGGTTATGTATACATCATTCATTTCTTGATCACAATATAATTTAATATGAGAATGAACAGAGATTATAAAGTGAACCAAAAAAGTAAAGAGAAGAAATTACATAAGTATTTCAAAGTAAAATCTTAGGCAATAAATACATTGAAGGAGAGGTGCTAACATATAAAATATTTTAATTTCAGTCAATCTGGGTATAGTTTGGGTTGTTCTAGAAGCTAAGAATTATTTAATGGGTGAATCATGAAATATATTGACATGTAGAAAAATCAGCAAGTATGTTGAATTAAAATATTTTTATTAATCTATGTCACCTAGTAATATTTTTTGTTTATTTTAATCAATTTGTATCCTTTTTTTAAAATAGGGAAGAAGAATTTGATGAGTATTTTCAAGATTTATTTCTGTGAAATGGAAGAAAGAAGCCTACATTCCTTAATGTAAAAATATACTTTGAGACTTTTCTGAAATGTTTTATCTACAAGTTGCAGTTTGAGTGATTTGTCTTTGGAAATAAAAATTCAGCCTCTCTCAAGACGTCAGATGCTTTGGAAGTTCGTTAGTGTTATTGGAGACCCTTTCCCCATCCTTTGAATATCTCTTGAGTTGCTTATTTGCTTATCTACATCATAAGCTCCTAGAGGATGGGGCTAGTACACTGTACAGATTCCACTGTTCCTTGGTTTTGGGGGGTTTTCTTTTTACTTATTCATGTTTATCTTTCCTTGCCTCATTATTAGAATCTCACAAAAATCATTAAGTAGATTAAGTATATCTTCAACTTCTTTACTTTCATTTGATACACTGGCATCCCTCTTTTGAGCACCTGTTTAACATTACTACCTATTTCTAGCTGCCTCTTTTTTCCCCCTTACCTTTCTGTTGCTTCCTTCTCACCTCTACCACTGAAGGGAGTTAGTTATAATCAAATTTGATTTTTCAGTGTGTGTAATTTATTATAAAGCAAATACCATAGAGAACCAAATAATGTCCCAGTAGTCTGATACAGAGGATGTGTTCACAAAAGTTGACTCCAACAGAGCTTACACAATAAAATAATTTAACTAAATAATACAGTGTGCATAAAATAGGGCTTGTCTTAGATATAGTCATGCAAGTATGGATATACTTTATGCACAGATATATTCTAAAATGTAACTTCTTAACTGGGGGTCCACACCTGCAAGAGTAATTGGTTGTGGTGCAAGAGAGCTAAGCACTCCTAGAATCTGTAAACTTCAGTGTCTATGTGTTTTTGGAAGGAAGGCTCCATAGTTTTCATCAAATTTTCAAAAGTATTTATTGATTAAAAAAAAATAAAGACCCAACTTTTATAAAGAGCAAAGGGGTGGATAGAGGAGAAGATGCATGATTTGATTAATAAGAGTGAGGACATTTGGTATTGCAAGTATGGTCAATGGACAACTTCATTTGTAAATTTAGATCATTATATATAATCACATCTAATCCATTTATACATAACTAGAGGCCCAGTACATGAATTCGTGCATGGGTGGTGTCCCTCTGGGTGGCCTGCGGGGATCGGGCCAAAACCCACAGTCCAATGCCACCAGCAGCTCCTACCTGTCGCTCCCGCTCATGCCAGCCCCACTGTGCCTGCTGTGGGTTCCTGCCCAATCAGTCCCGATTGGGAGAGGCTTGCACCATCGCAGCAGCACTCGCCAGCCATGAACCCTGCGTCTGGTGTCCTCCTAAGGGGAGTGGCCTGCAGGATTGGGCTGAAACCAGCTCTCTGATATCCCCCAAGGGGTCCTGGATTGCGAGATGGAGCAGGCTAGGCTGAGGGACACCACCAGTGCGCAATTGGGGCTGGGGAGGGACCACGGGAGGGCTCCAGGGTGTGTCCAGCCCTTCTTGCTCAGCCCCGATTGGCCGGACCCCAGCAGCAAGCTAACCTACTGGTTGGAGCGTCTACTCCTGGTGGTCAGTGCACATCATAGCAAGTGGTTGAGTGGACTTAGCATACCATTAGCATATTATGCTTTGATTGGTTGAACAGTTGATGTGTCACCGGACGACTGGACACTTAGCATATTAGGCTTTTATTATATAGGATGGTAAATCATGGGAGTCATATTTTTAAGGATTCTTTGAAAAGGCCTCAAGATGATGAGTTTAAATATTGATTTTCCCATAGACCTATTTCAAATTTGACTATAGTGCAGTCAGTGGTGTGCAGTCATTGGTTTGGGATATGAAATGTACTTACTTATACTTACTCTTAAGTGAAGTTCCTACTTTTGCAGACCTTAAGAGGTGGCACATTTCTTCCCCACAATTCACTTTCTAGTGAATGAGGAAGGGAAGTTGTTTGAGCTGACTGATATTTTTGGGTCTAAAATTACATAAAGCTAAAGAATAATTTTTTTAATGCAGCCTCTAAAATAACCCTAGAAGTGGAGTTTCAAAATTATTTTAAGCAATAGAAATAAGATGTATAGTACCACTTACCCACTTAAATAGAAAATACTTATTTGGTTGTAGATATTGAGTTTTTTCTTCCTCAAAATATTAACTTACAGGCACTCCTCATTTATAAACCTGAGTGATGAGATTTATTAAAAATACTCGTATTTACTGAACACCTACCTTAACACTGGGTACTTCTCTAGGTGCCTGGATAGCATTATGAACAAAACAGCCTAAAATCGACAAAAACTTTCATCTCATGGACCTTACATTCTTACGTGAGAGTAGCAGTCAGAATTCTAAGTACCTATCTTATAAAAATATAACAAATGGTGAGTTATTTCTTGGCTGCTTAAAATTAATATCTCCTGTTTGACAAAATATTAGAGGCTCGATCATCAATTCATTTCATTATAATTTAGATATCTTTTGATTAAAAATCTATGGTGTAATTATTATTATTTGGTCTGTTTTTTAATTCAGTCTATGGTTATAAATAAGTAAAGGAAGAAATGCTAAGTTTTTCTAATGTCCTAACATGCACCATGTACTAGAAGTAGTGGATTGTCCTTACCATCTCTGGACAAGTACATAGAATCAATATATAGTTCTAATAATCATTTTTAAAAGTAACCTCTCTCGACGTCCTTCCCAATGGCTTTGATAGAAAAAGTGTCACATAATCAAATTACATTCTTCTGAATAATGCATAATATTTATCAGCTGGTTTGATTTGCATTAGGATTATCCAGGTAATGTCTTATAAATAGATAATTCTTTCAATGAGAAGACTAGATTAGAACATAAAATATTCTTAGTTACACATAAAATAAAAAATTTCAGACTTGTGGAGAGGGATGGGCATAGGATAAGACATAGTTTATAAGCTGCCAAAAGTGGAGTGGGCTTTACCATTCCATTATCAAGGGTAAAATGTAGAGGAAAGAGATGATAAGCAGCTCAGATTAAATAACCTTTGACTCATTTTGTTTTCTATATAGTATTTATATACATTATACATTTTATGCTGTATATACTCTTACAATAAGACATGTTGATTAGGTATTTTTCAGGAAGGGATTTGAGTATAAATCACGATTATTAATGCTATGCGCTGAATTGTATCTTTCCCCTCCTCCCCCCACCACAAAGGCATGTTGAAATAGAAATGCCCAGTACCTCAATATACTGTATTTGGAGATAGGGTGTGTAAAGAGGTAATTAAGGTAATATGAGGTCATATAAGTGAGCCCTAATCCAATGCAATTGTGTGCTTATGAGAGATTAGGACACAGATACACAGGAGGAAGACCACGTAAAGACACAGGGAGAGGCTGGCCATCTACAAACCTAGGAGAAACCAACCCTGCCAACTTCTTGAACTTGGACCTCTAGCCTCCAGAACTGTGAGAAAATAAATTCCTATTGTTTAAGTAACCCAGTCTGATATTTTGTTATGGTAGCCCTAGCAGATGCGTACAATTAATAACTTTTAAAAAGCACTCATTCTCATTTTGCACTTTTGTAGAACTTTATTTTATCCTCAGTGTGTTTTCCCCTGATAGTCACAAGAGGAGCTTTTCTGAAGCCCCTCCTACTGTGTTACTTGATGGTTTGCTGAATGAAATTTGCTGAAGTTCTTTTGAATGTTTTCTCTTTTTCTTCAAGAGTAGAAACAATATTTGAAATGTAGAACAAGGGATCATACTACAACATTAGGCATGTTTTGGACTTTTTGTCATCAACACCATCTCCTGAATCTTCTGTAGCTAGTAAAAAGGAGAAAAGCAGTATTATTGGGAGTCTGGCTACGTAGTGTTTTTATTCTAACACTCGAATGATGTTAGTATTAACTTTATGGCTTAATTAGTTTTAGCTTATAGCAAATACTAAAGGCTTGACTATTTAAAAACTTAATACATATTCAGAATTAGTCCACTTAAAAGTAGAATCTAATAAAGAATTAGCCAATTATAACATCTGTTTCTCAAGAGAACCACTGAAGTACACAATCTGGGAATCTGAGTTGTTGCTTTGGGCTAGGCACAAAGCTTGTTGCCTGGAAATACAAAATAATGTTCCTAGTTCACAGAAACTTGTCACTGTAATAGAAAAAAGGTTCAGCAGTGATTTTTATGCACATAAAGTAGAGAAGATCCACATCCTATATAGTAAAAGGGTAATATGCAAATTGACCCTAACAGCAGAGTGACTGGGAATCACTGGTCACTATGACACACACTGACCACCAGGGGGCAGATGCTTAATGCAGGAGCTGCCCCCTGGTAGTCAGTGTGCTCCCACAGGGGGAGCACTGCTCAGCCACAAGCCAGGCTGACGGCTGCCAATACAGCGGTGGTGGTGGGAGCCTCTCCCGCCTCCTCAGCAGCACTAAGGCTGTCTGACTGCAGCTAGGCCTGCTCCCCGCTGGCAAGTGGACACCCCCAGAGGGCTCCCGGGCTGCCAGAGGGATGTCTGACTGCCAGCTTAGGCCCAATTCCCCGGGGAGTGGGCCTAAGCCAGCAGGTGGTCATCCCCCGAGGGGTCCCAGACTGCAAGAGGGCACAGGCCGGGCTGAGGGACCCTCCCAAGTGCACAAATTTTTGTGCACCGGGCCTCTAGTTCAATATACTGAATATAGATAGATAGATAGATAGATAAATAAATAAATAAATAAATAAAAATGCCACGAGCCACTTAAAGGACCTGATACCCTATTACCCTGTTTATCATAAAATTGAGCGAAAGATTAAATTTTATTGTACTAAGAAATATCACTTGCTCAGTAAGATTACCACTTTTGTTATCTTTTTGAAGTGCAAATTAGATATTATGGCTTTCCTATTTAAATCCCTTTAATGACTTCCCCTAGCTCTTCTGGAGGACACATCCTTAGTAAGGCCTTCAAGGCAACACAACCTGTCAGGGCTGCCTGCATTACCAGCCTCTGATACTTTGCCCTGGTTACTGTCTAGTCTCAAGTTCTCCAGTTGCACCAAGCTTATTGCTACTTCACAGCCTTTGTACATGTTCTCTTCTTTCTCTCCTTTCTGAACCCCACCTCTCTTTGCTTAGCCAGAGTTCAGAGTTTAGCATAAGCATCCTTCCTCAGGTACACTCCTCATGCTTCCTCTGATAGTTAGATAACCAAGCACTCATTTATTTTAACATCTAGCTCCCCCATTTGTGAGATAAGGGCCCAGTCTCTCCCCAGGGCCTGCCTAACACAGGGCCTTGTACTGAATAAGTACATAAGTGAATGGATATCAAGGAGTCAGAAATCCTATTTTTATTCTATTGAAGGATATCCTTAGCCTTTTCAGCAAAAGACTTTCTCCCTCTTTGAAGTGTTTAAAATACTCTTAAACACAATAGAACGCTCTAAAAGGACTGTTGTATCTTTTGTTTTGCAAGGCCTTTCCAGATAGAGATGAATTCTTTGTTAAACAATAACAATTTCTTACAAAACTTTTTGAGTGCTGAACTCTCAAGAAAAAAATGTCATCATATTCACATTCCACTTTAAAGATGACATTTTGAGACATCTGGTGAGCTAATAATTGATCCTGAGTGTCTTACAGAGGTTTTCTGAAGAAAGTCTAACAAAGTGATTTTAAGAGTAGAGATTTCATTAGGAAAAATAGCCGTGTGTGGAGACATTTGAGGCGCAGGCAGGCTAAGTCTTGGAGTACCTGTTGACACCTCACTCAGCTGGCCAGCTTTGCTTTACATGTAGGGCTACCTGGAGATCTGTAAAACCTTCTCATTATATAGAGAAGGATATTAAGCTCAGAGAGGTTCCGCAAGTCGCTTAAAGTCTCACAGCGAATGCATAATGTTGGGACTAAAATTGTTGATCCCTTTGATTTCATGGTTTCATGTTATTTCTAAAAACTCAGTATCTGCAGAGGAACCCCCGGCACCAGTTTCTAGGGTGGACGAGGAAGCACTAGCCCCCCCCCTAGTTCAATGGGACCAGCCCTTTCCATCCGGATTTCTAAGGAAGGCCTGCTTCTGTCTTGGGGGGGCGGGGGGGGGGGTTGGAGGGAGGGGAGGTAACCTGAAAATCACTAACATCTTAAAATTATCAGACTGTACAGTAAAGCAAGTTTAATATTTGTGTTTACTTTTTATGCTTTTGTCATGTGACTTCTGGCTACTTGCAAGAAGAAAAATCAAATTCCATCTAACCTTTTTCAGTCATGTTTCCTTCTTCCTGCTTTTTCACCTCCTCTTCCATTACCTTCACCTTTGCATCATATTCATCAGCCAGAGATTTCCACTCCATTCTGTTATTCTGAAGGCCATTCAGCATGGGGGTGACTTCTTGGTGAAACCGGGAGAACTCCTACAGAGAATTTCAGGTCAAAAACTACTTAAATTGTGTGGTTAATATTCAGTACTTTCCATATGCAGAAGAGCTGTAAGAAAATGTTCCGGTGTTCAGCGCTGCTGGGTCGAATTTAACTCAGTGCCTTGGGAACGGAGACAGGGGCTTCCTTTCTTGCCTGCCTAAGTCAATTTGCTCTCATCTGAGTTCTTTCTCCTTCCACTCCTGAATGAGAGATTAGGATAATACCGCAAACTACCTTGGAGAAATAAGGACACCACTAATGGCTTTTCATGTGGGGTCTTTTTGAATTTGGTTAACAGTTTGAAAGCAAAATTCTCATCCAGATGATTATGTATTTCACCCAAATAATTTCTTTACTTACCTTATATACAAAAGTACAAACAAAATCAATAAATCCAACTTGAAGTTTAGGCAGTTCATCTTTTTTGTTTCTGTCCATCATAGGCTAGAAAGAAAAATAAACCCTTTAAAGATAGTTTTCTAAGGTTCAGCAAACAAAATAGACTAATTTGTATCGATATTTTTAAATAAATAGTGTGTTTTTTATGTCAAGGTCTTTACAATAGGTTGTTGCTGCAGCACTGTTCTCTCCAGATCTCCTTGTTCCCAAAATTCACTCGCAACTAGAAGTGCTACCTGCAAATAAGAAAGACTTGGTTCATGAAAGCAACTTATTAATAGAGAATCTTCACTGTATTAGTATGAATGACATTTAAGACAGGGTTTATAGTTACTGTTAAAGTACCTCTGAGCATATTGTCATACCGCATACTCTTTGATTTTAAAAAGATGACATTTACAGATCATATGGAAATGGGAAAGGAGAATTTCTCTTCTTATCAGTGTTCCAAACTCATTCTGGGAGTGCCTACCTCCTAGTTGCTATTGTCACCATCTCTCAACAGTAAAAAAGGGAAATGGGAAGATATTTAATTCCATTATATTATGCTTCAAGCTCTGGAACCTCCCAAGTCCTTCTGTCCTGCTTCTATTAGCATCTAGCATCTATCTGCATGTGTGATGCACACCGCACTCACACATATGCACACAAAGGCTAGAACACAGCTTTACTTGATTACAGTGTGCAGATATTTGAGGGTTTATTTATAACCTTTTTAAAAACCCAATATCAAATTTATTGAACACCTACTAGCTGCCTTATATTGGCATGAGCCAAGCTTGCCAAGAGGAATGAGATGTGACATTTTTCTTTAAGATGCTCACAGTCTAGTGAAGGCAGTCATGTACTAGTATACAGTGTGGTAAGTGCTATAACAGTAATAGTATGAATGTTATGGAACAAGGAAAATGGAGTAAATTTAAGTTTAACAAAGGGGGGAGGTTGTGCACTGAAGAAGGGATTGCTGGAAAGAGAAAAGCACTAATGATTCATCCTCGTGCTGATTTATCACACAATCCCTGAATAACTGTACGTAAACTTTTTATTGCCTGTTCAGTGATAAGGAATACTTTCAGGAAAGCATTTTCTTTCTAATATTCCCTCTACTTGTCTTGTTCTGGGGCCTGATCAAAAAGACCTATTGTCTTACATCTGTGAGCTCATGAAAGCAATTTGCCTTTTTTCATACCCAACAGGGAACATTTTATCTTTGTCTTAACTTCTCAAGTTCCTCTTTCCATCTTTTTAAATTATAAACTGATTATTTGAGAGGACAAGTCCAGGGTAATGGAAGATAATAGCTTCATATAAGTGATATATCATAATTAATTAGCCATCCTTCTATTCATGGACACTTAGATTATTTCAAATAAGTGATAGCTATAATACCACTTGATAACTCTATTGATAACCCAGAAGGAGAATAATAAATGTGTGTGTGAATAAATGTCTGAGGTTACCTGATATACTCACGTTCCCTTTTACGTGGGACCTACGAGTGTGACAGAAAAGGAAACATAATTTTATTCACCTGACTTTGAACCTCCCAGGGCTTGGTTATAGCTGACAAGTCACATGCAGTCATCATCATTGCCCTTTAGAAGAAAAAAAATTGTTAATATAGAAAGAAATACAAAATAAGTGATTTTTGCCAAAATAGGAATAAAATTCTGACTACTCACATGATGATCTCTTTTTTGGTTGGATCAATGGTTATGTATTTGATGGCCTCTTCTTCAGTTTCCATTTTTTCACAGGCATCAACAATTTTTTGAAACATTGTTCTCTTCCTAAAAAAGATACAGCTGTGCAATAGCATATAAGACCAGAGGGTAAAAAGGTATCTTTAACATGAGCTTTTCAGATCTCCTGAAGCACATCCAATGACTCTTGTGGGTGTGGACCCCAAGGTAAGAAGTTACATTTTATAATATATATGTGCATAAAGTATAGCCATATTTGCATGACTATATCTGAGACAAGCTCTACACACACTGTACTATTCAGTTAAATTGTCTTACTGCGCGTAAGCTCTGTTGGGTCACCTTTCACAATGAGGTGTAAAATTGAAGATATGCAAACCCTACAGCAATTTCATTTCTAGGGAGAGTTTTTAGGAAACATATATATATATACAAGGACATACAATTCAGTATTGTGGGCAATTATGAAAAATTTGAAATAATCTAAATTTCCATGAATAGAAGGATGGCTAAATTAATTATAATTATGGTATATGCATACAGTTGAATATACAGTTCAAACGAATTAACTGGATCTCCATTTACCGCCAAGGCAAATCTTTAAAAGAAAATGTTGCATGTAAAAAGCAAGTTGCAGAAAGGTATATACAGTATGATACCATTTATGGGAAATTTTTAAATCTACTTCACAATACCATATAAAAACATGGATGGAAAGGAATACACAAATACACATCAGCCTCTGAATGGTCATGTCTTTGAGGGAGAAAGGAGGGGTCTTTCATGGTGGAGTGTGTGTGTGTGGGGGGGAAATATCTCATTTCTATCACTTTTTTTCTCCTTTAAAAAAAAATAAGACAGGTGTGGCAAAATCTTAGCATTTGTTGAATCTGAGTTATATTATCCTAAGTATCTGTCTTCATGTTTGAACTATCTAATAATTAAATTTTTAATTAAGAAGGATCAGAGAGGCACAATTTGATACTTCCCATCAAAGTCATTAAATATTTGGATCCTATAACTTGTTCACTTTGTTCTAATCCATTTTCACCAAGCAGCTTTATGGTTCACTGACAAGAAAATGTGCAGAAGCTTGAAGTATCTGGTCCTTGGTAACTATTATTATAATAAATAAGCTGGCACTCTGCTGTATATAACTCAGAATTCTGGGAGTTTGGTTAATTTGCATCAGTATCACCAAGATTGTTCATCTCCCAGACTCCGGACCATGGTGAATTCAGGACAAAAGCCACCTCATGAGGTTGTGTGGGATCACCCTTCTGGCAATGCGACAATCTTGCTGAATATTCCTCAACTCAACCTTCTTCAGATAAACTATTTAATATTAGGGGCTTAGCTTTTAAAAGTTTGCAGATGTCTAGAAATTCACTGTCATGCATCTTGAAGGTGTTTTATTGATAACCCAAAAGGAGAATAATAAATGTGTGTGTGAATAAATGTCCTTCAAGTTCATTGCAATGGACCATTTATGGAAGGCAGAACCACACAGGTATAAGGAAGTTCTGTACTTACTTGAAGTATAAAGCCAGGTCAGTTGCTATTATTGCAACTTCAAACAAATGAATAACTGTTTCAAACTGGCGTTTATTTAGGTTCTGGAAGATGTTTAAACTCTGTAAGATGAACATTCACAATAAAGTGCAATCATTAATTTGCCTGTGATTCAACAAACAAACCAAACTATGCCTAAAATAAAGATTATTTACAGAGAGAAGAAAACTAGGTCTTCCACTGTTTTGCTTTCAATTTTTGCTTTCACTGTTTGCTTTCAATTTTTGCATCTTGGATTAAGAAAACCTCTCTACTTTGAGTAAGTAATTTACCCATAAAAATAGATATTAGCAAATGTTCATGTAATCAGTATAAGATTTTGAAGTAAATAAAAGTGTTTTCTTCCAGGACCATTTAAACAATACTAATAGGTTTAAATATGTGCTTGTATTAATCAAAGAGCTTTAATAAAGAATATCTGGTAGATGTCCAACTGTTAGATATCCATGTTGAATTACCTACCATGTAATTTCAGAGTGATCACAGGAAAATTTTCAGGAACTGTGAATTACACTAGTACTCATGTGTGTGTATGAAAAATAATGAAATTCTCCCAAGCTGTTCTCAAAATGTATCCTTGCAATAATATTTTACAAAGACTTAACTAGACCTTTCTTGAAAGAGTTTCCCACTAATGATCTCTTCACATATGGATTGGCTTCCTTTCTTAGTGTTCTAGAAAACTAGAGTATAAAGTTGGGAGTGGTTTTTAAAAGATCTGATATTCCAAATAGACCTTTATAGGCATACAGGCTAAAGGACAGATATATAGTGGTTTTGCCAAATGAAATTGACTGTTATGAAATACAGGAAAAGTTCCGCTGGAAAGAAAAGAGGAAATAGTATATTAACTTATGTAGAGATAGAGGCAGCATAAAATAGACTTGCAAACCCAAGACCAGCTATGGCTCTCTGTTATTCCAAGAGACTGAAAAACTAGAAAGCAAGAAGTGAACAAAGAACTCAAGTTTTCTATATTATCTATACAAATAAAAGGGTAATTTGGTAATTAGACTGGGACACCTTCCTGGAGACCTTCTGGACATTCTTCCGGACAAAGCTGCGGCTGCAAGAGCTGAGCCCCTTGCACGAATTTTGTTTATCGGGCCTCTAGTCTATAGTAATAAAAGCGTAATATGCTAATTAGACCAGATGTCCTTCCGGATGACCTTCCGGACAAAGCTGAGGCTGTGAGGGAAGCCCGGGTCCAGGGTCCCGGGTGCCAGAGGGAAGCCAGTGTTGGCAGCAGGGGGAAGGAAGGCCTATTCTTGCACAAATATCGTGCATCGGGCCTCTAGTGTAATTATAACTATGAACAAAAGCAAGAGTTGAAACTGATGGTTTCCTCAGGAAAATAAAATGGAGTAGTGCGGAGATGTGATCCAAGAGGTATTAGTAATATCACTTAAACTGAGGGAGGGGATAGTATGG
>NW_005871114.1:4142349-4177070 GCF_000147115.1 Myotis lucifugus
GGGGGGGGGGCAGTTGGGGGTGATCAGGCCGGGAAGGGGAGGACAGTTGGGGGCAAGCAGACTGGCAGGCAGAGTGGTTAAGGGTGATTAAGGAGGCAGGCAGGTGAGCGGTTAGGAGCCAGCGGTCCCGGATTGTGAGAGGGATGTCCGACTGCCAGTTTAGGCCCGATCAGACATAGGGATCGGGCCTCAACTGGCAGTCAGACATCCCCCAACGGGTCCCAGATTGGAGAGGGTGCAGACTGGGCTGAGGGACACACACCCCCGTGCACGAATTTCGTGCACCGGGCCACTAGTCCTATATAATAAAAGGTTAATATGCAAATTGTCCCCACAGGCGGGAGTTCAACGGACCGGGAGTTAGACATGCACTGGCCACCAGGGGGCGGCGTGGAACATGGCGGGCATTGGCGACGTGGCGCTGGCAGCGGGCGGCAATGGAGGCGCTGCTGGCTCCAATGGGCCCCAATGAGAGTGGAACCTCGGCGGGATGGTGGAGCAGGTGAGCAGGTGGAGCCAGGCCAAAGCGGTTGTGAGTGGGGGCCCCAATTGCCTCACCGGTCGCCCTACAGATCGGCCCTGATCACTGGCCAGGCCTAGGGACCCTACCTATGCATGAATTTCATGCACCGGGCCTCTAGTATATGTTATATAAACCTTCACTTAAGTCATTTTTTATAACAAATTTACTAGGCTAAACACCATATAATGATAGCAGCAACTCACATAATACTTACTGCTTACCAGGCACTATTCTAAATGCTTTAGGAATACTCTTAATCTTAAAACAAACCACAGTACAGAGAGGTTAAGTAACTTGCTCACGGTTAAACAGTGAGTACACAGCAGAGCTGGAATCTAAACCAGTGCAGCATGGCATTACACTGCCTCTCAACAAGGAGCCCAGGTTCGGTTCCCATATTCACCACTTGGTAGTTGTATAATCTCGGACACGTCATTTAGCATCTGTATTTGCTTTCTCAAATGGGGATAATAACAGCTGCCCTGCCTAACTGCCTAGCACTTAGTCTATGCTCAATAAATATTTGTGGAATGTTAACTCAAATGAGATAACTGAGAATGCATTTTAAAACCATAAATTGCTACAAAGGCCATATCATTATTCTTGTTATGTAAAGTTTTGAGGCTAGCTTCAGATTAAAAGAGACTTGCAAACCCAAGACCAACTATGGCTCTCTGTCATTCCAGGAGATTGAAATACTAGAAAGCAAGAAATGAACAAGAACTCAAGTTTTTTATATCATATGTTATATAAGCCTTCGCTTAAGTAATCTTTTTATAAAACAAATTCTAGGACCAAAAATAGTATTTTATACAACAGTTATAAGTAGTAGAAAGGAAAGCTGTGATATTTTTTGTTAAAATAATGAGTTCATAATGGCAACTATAGTCTATTTAAATTGATAGAATGAAAAAATGGCTGTTGAACACTCCAAGAAGTACAATAAACAAAAGAAAACCTGTCTAGATCAAAATCAGTTTCTTATTTGACACAGTTCACAGCAGCCCCTAGGGCATCCCAGTCCATACTCTGAACCAAATCTGGATACAGGGCATTTTCAACCTGGCCTGGATTGGCCAGGAAGAAGGAAGAGCAAAGGGAGCATTTACAATTTTAATCTCACTTCCTGCCCTTGATTTTGGCACCATGGTGGCCTTTGGACTGGTGGTGACCCAATGGCATGTTTATGTCATTGAGTCACTTACTGTCTTTATTTGTTCATTGAACACATTTTTATGTTCCAAATGTAATGTAACATATACTTTGTAGCTCCAGTGACACTTAAATTCATCCTTGATTGCTGTACTGGGGGGAAAAGTGAGGGCATGTGTAGAAATGCCTTAAACTTTTAGACTAATTAATATTAAAAGCACATGAAGACATTTTAATTTTACTGTATACTGAAAATTTGCTAAGAGAATAGGTCTCAGGAGTTCTCACCACACATTCACAAAAAGGTAAATATGTGAGGAGATGGATATGTTAATTAGCTGGTTGTAGTAATCATGTCACTATGTATATGTATATTGAAACATGTTGTACACCTTGTAATATATGTAATCTTAAAAAATAAAATGAACAAAAATTTAGGAAGAAGAGCCAAATTAAAACACAATGGGGGGGGGGGCAGGAAAGCAAAATAGGCTGATGAATTTAAATAATCCCTTAGGCTATAACTTCCTGTCTTTACCAAGTGTCAGATTGTACAGGGCGCATAATCTATAGCCATCGACCAAATAAATCAATATTTTTATGCACCAATTATTTTAATGTATATTGTTTATATTTGTAAACCTGGATACCTGTTACTATTTGCTAAGTATATCTGTATGAGAGGAAAAGCTACATATAAAGAGAAATATAAAAATAAATATGACTAATCCTATTGTACCCCATTTAAGTCATACCTTTTTCCAATCCAAAATAATAAAACAGCTGTATTAAAGCTGACAGGTTATCAAAAGGTCTTTCAGATTACAAAGTAAATCAATATTGGATTTTTTAAAAAGATGAACATGGCATACTTTTAAAATTAGTATGATTAAGGAAAATGAGTGTACATTCAATTTTTCAGTACTGCTTTTTTAATAGATAGCACAATATACCTAAATTTCACTTATCATTTTTTTCCTCATTCATTCCACTTTTATCTAAAAAACTGTGCAAGTCTACTAATTGAAAAACCATTTCTTAATTCTATATTCTTTCATATTTTCTCTTTTATTCCTTTCACAGCTAAGGCCTTTAAAAGAAAAGCTTCTAAGTGGTTTCTTTTTAAGCTGTGGACATAGATTCATACGAAGTATCCTGCTTCTGTTTTGTATTAGTTGCTGGAAAGCTCTTGATCAAATTTGTGGCCCATGTCTAATAAATGTTTATACCTCACTGTACACATTTTGGGAACATTTTGAGACTTTACCATACTTTGTCTTATTTTTCTTATTTTTCCATTAGCCCTCTCTAATGTTATATGTATTTTTGGAAGCTCCACCAAATCATTTTGGACAAAAATTGAGGATTAAACACATATTCATGCATGCAATTTTTTTTAAGTAAGCAAAGATGCATTCATTGTAGCAAAGGCCCACTTACTCAAAGAAAGAGTATATTTTTATTCTCCCTCTACTATTAAAATGGCAATAAAAATATAAATTCTGCATAGCACATCAAAATAGGTGGAAGTGGCTCTAATTCATTCTGATTAGGGCTCCCAGGAGAGGAGAAACCACAGAAAGTACAGGCAGTTTTAGTCTTCATGTTGGAGGAGAGTGCCCACCTGTTCAGGCTCACTGGTGACCTACAAAAGATATTTAGTTTCTTCATGCCTTCTTTGTATGAGATGGGGTTGGTATGAATAGAATTATTATGCACTTTGTAACGAAGGGTTTTGAGTAACAAAAGGGTTCTGTTATTTATGCTGAGCAATTTATTTTGTCATTTTTATAGTACATTATAATTATAATATTACAATGTATACTCTCACAAATCTGACTAACAGGTATTTCCAGCCATTCACTCAGGTTAAAGGGTAGGTTTCTGTCTGGTTAGAATATAAGTGGTTCTAATTCTCAAAGCAGTGAATCCCACTCTATGGGGATATAAGGCCATTTTAGGTCAAAACCTTATAATATGCAAAACAAAATGTCTGAGTCATGCCCATGAAATGCTGAAGTTGCTAGATAAATTCTAAGGATCTTCCTTGTTTTAAAAATTAAAGATTTTAAAAGTAAACATTTTTATACAAAAATAAGTAAATAAAAGAGTCACATTGTCTACGTAGGATGGCTAAAAATTTCTTTTTCCCCCCAGCATTCAATTTGCGTGCTTATAAAAAGCTCTGTGATTGCATTGCCTAGCGACTCTATTTACAGGCCTTAAAAGTCTGCAATTAGCAGATTGAATAGCATTGTAGGCAGGTCCTCGCCAAGATGGTAAAGATTACTGAGATGCAATATTCCTTTTTAGAATGAATAATAAACCTTTATATAGCCATCAAACCCAGTTCAGGCTGCAGAATAAATAACATTAAAAAATTTAATATGGAAAACCACAACCTTATTATAAACTCCCCAGTCCCAGAAAGAAAAAACTTATGAGATACGAGGAGCCTTCCAATGGTAAGCATTTAGATATTTGGCTGTAGTTTTTAAACATATTTTCCTTTAGTAAATACAATTAAATAACAAAATTAAAAATATATTTGACATGATCTGCCTTTGGTATCACATAATCACTAGGAATTAGAAAATTCTTACTCAAAAATATAAGATAGTCTCAACCAGTAAAACAAAGACTCATAACAAATTGGATAATTAACAATTTAGTCTTATCTCTCTGAATTACTTTCCGATTCTCCTTTGAATTCTCCCAGAACAGATATTATCATTTTTATGGCATAAATGCTACTGCAGGGAGAAGTTCTGGCCATGCATCAGAACTATTACAGTTCTTGGTGAAAGTGCAGGTTTCTGGGCCCCCACCCCTGAGAGCCCAGTCAGTAAGTATGAAAAGCAGCCCAGGATCTGTTTTTTGTGTGTTTTGTTTTGTTAATCCTCACCTGAGGATATTTTTCCATTGATTTTTTTAGGGAGAGTGGAAGAGAGAGGGAACCATCGATGTGAGAGAAACACATCAATTGGTTTTTTCCTGCATGCGCCCTGACCAGGGCCCTGGCTGGGGAGGACCTTGCAACCAAGGTACATGCCTTTGCCCGGAGTCAAACCCGGAACCCTTTGGTCCGCAGGCTGATGCTCTATCCACTGAGCCAAACCAGCTAGGGCCAGAATCTGTCCTTAACAACCTGCCCACCCACCCCGCCCTATGAAATCAATGATTCTGACGCAGCTGCTCTGGGTCCCCATGTCTGGGCGCTGTATCAGTCATAGGCTCTTAAAAACACTCAAGGCACTTCACTACACATACACTTTTCTTCCTGGTCACTCTGCCTTATAAGTTTTTCCACTTGGCTTTTCATTACCTAAAAGACTGTAGTGTTATCTCGAAACTTGGGACATATTTCTGTGCTTTCCTTCCCCTGAGCCTGTAATAATGATTGTGATGGAAACAGAAAAGCTCCACCCTGGAGAGGGCTGGTGCATCCTAATGACCATCTGCAGTTCTAAACACGTTCTCTGGCGAGACACAAGTGTTCCCCTCTGTCTAATCAATGGCTCCTTTTAATTGTTTGGTTTGGAACTTTCTCAACTGATTTTTAAAAAAGGAAGTATAACTAGACTATATCCACAACTTTTCCACAAGCCTATGTACCCTTAAATAAAATTGATAAAGGGAAGATTAACTACCTCCCATGGAATGCAAGTAGTAGTGATACATGCAAATCAAAGTGAATTCAAGACCAAGTTCAAAGACACTTCCTGCATAAAGCTGTCCCTGATGCAATCTGTCCTCCCCTGTGCCCTGCCCACTCCTGAGTGTGATATCTCCCTCTGGAACTCTCAGTGCCACTCTGATGGCAGTTGTCCGATTCTGCCTTATATTCCAGTTTCATGCCTCTCTCCGCTACGAAAGCTTGACTTTCTAAAAGTACAGACCATGACCTTGAATGAAAGGGAGGGCCCAGGAATGAAAAAGAAAGCCGGTGCCTGATTTACACATCCCCTATAAGCCTTTTCTTCTTTTTCAACAGACCCACAGAGATTCTGTGAGGTTTCATGGCTCTTTTGTCCTCTATCCCAGCTACTTCCAACTTGGTTGTTCAAAAACTGTTGCAATTTAGCCATTTCTGTCATTGACTTTTATGAGGTAAACACTGTCAGCCTCCACCCCTCAAGGCCACCTCTTTCCAAGCATTTTCTGTAGGTTAGTGTCTTGACCCAGAGCTTGTGAGCTGCCCTG
Source organism: Myotis lucifugus (assembly GCF_000147115.1). Lineage (NCBI taxonomy): Eukaryota > Metazoa > Chordata > Mammalia > Chiroptera > Vespertilionidae > Myotis > Myotis lucifugus. Next base: position 4,148,228 of record NW_005871114.1, read on the forward strand.
GAGAGAGGCTCAGGTACCTCATCCTGCAGGAGAGTCTTACTGTACTCCAGATGGTGCCTCTCCAAAATAGAAGATCCATGAAGCTTTGCCAATGGAGACGTGGATCTAGAAGGAGAGGGATATGCCATGATTTTAGCTGTTTAAAGATTATGCATATGTCCATACAATATAGAATCTTTACTATCTGAGGATTTTTTTCATTTCCTCTCTCTCCCTCTCCCCTAATGCCCGTGAAATGGTCAAAAGTTATATATTGAAAAAGATGTTTTAGATTTAGATGAGAATATGCTCTTTAAAACAATTTCTTAAAAAAAACACCACACAACACCCTGATTTATTGAATGCATAAAATGATTGAACTGTTTAAACTCAGAAGTCTGGTCCTTCCTCTGCATCTAAAATCTTTGTCCCCAGAGTTTATGGTGGTTGAATATGACTTATAGAGCATGTAGCAAACCTGATAAAGCCTGTAACTCATTTATAGAGAAAGTGTTCATTAGGAATTGAGTATTCTTATAAATACAGCATTGAGAATATAGTCAATAATCTATACATGTGCGATACATATAAAGCTCTTGCTGGTGCCAATTGCACGCGTGTGTTTCAATCTGTCATTGTTGATTGTGAATTTGGTTGAGACCTCTATTATAGAGAAAGGGCGAATAGTGATATTAAAGTATTTCTTCTAATTAATTTCCTTTCAATGTGCACGAATCAGTGCACCAGGCCACTAGTGTTGTGATAAGTATGTATGGTTTCAGATAGGTACTAGACTTTTCAGGGTGACCACTTCCCAAGTAATATAAATGTCTAATCACTTTGTTGTACACCTGAAGCTATTTAATATTGTATGTCAACTGGAAATTTAAAAATTTAAACATTCTTTTTATATTTTGATTGATATTTTACAGAGAGGAAGGGAGAGGGATAGAGCGTTAGAAACATCGATGAGAGAGAAACATCGATTAGCTGCCTCCTGCACACTCCCCACTGGGGATGTGCCGCAACCAATGTACATGCCCTTGACTGGAATCGAACCTGGGACCCTTGAGTCCACAGGCTGATGCTCTATCCCAATGATGGCAAAGCTTTTGAGCTTGGCGTGTCAGCATTTTGAAAAACCCTAACTTAACTCTGGTGCCGTGTCACATATAGAAATTTTTTAATATTTGCAACCATAGTAAAACAAAGACTTATATTTTTGATAATTATTTTATATATTTAAATGCCATTTAACAAAGAAAAATCAACTAAAAAAATGAGTTCGCGTGTCACCTCTGACACGAGTATCATAGGTTTGCCATCACTGCTCTATCCGCTGAGCCAAACCAGTTAGGGCTTAAACATTTTTTAAGAAAGAGGAAGAAAAAGAATGTATAGGAACTAAAATGAAAATCACTATCAAGTAACACTTCTTCTCCATGACGGTGAGATAAATTTAAACTCAAAATTCCCATTTGCTAATACTTGGATCGTGCTTTATGTAAGTGGGGACTTCAGTCTTCGGTACCCTGTCTTTCTTCAGTTCTTCCTGTTGGAGGGAGGGAAAGTGACATCAAAAATAAAAAGATGAAAAAAGAAAAGATGGAGAGAGGCTGAAGTCACAGGTGTACCTTGATAATGTGGAAATGTTGTGATGGAAATATGGAATAAATAATTTTAAGAAAGGAAGACATCAGTAATATGGGCGGCAGCCTTCGTAGAGAAGTTTCATTTTGTTTCAGAAAGAACAGAACTTTAGGGAGGAGAGGGGTCATGAACAGGTTTGGTAAACCAAATATTCCAGTTAGGGGTCAGAATTTTTTAAAATATCTTTTCGTTGAATTTTTAGAGAGGAATAGAGAGATGGAAACATCAATGAGAGAGAAACATTGACCGGCTGTCTCCTGCATGGCCCCCACTGAGGATTGAGCCCCTAACCGGGGCATTTGACCTGACTGGTAATCGAACCGGTGACCCCTTGATTCATGGGTTGATGCTCAAACACTGAGCCACACTGGCTGGGCAGGGATCAGAATTTTAACTCACATTCAAATGCCTACTCTGTGTCAGCACTGGAGATTTTACAAAGATGAATAAAGCTCAATTCCAGTGGGAAAGAGTGATTATCTTTAATTCCTTTGGGTTTAAAAACGTCAGTCAAAAAAGGTTACAGAGGAACTAAATATTCACCCAGTCTCAAAGTAACACCTCAGATTATTTATTAATACAAAGGAGAAAATGTACCTTTGCATAAAGAGATCAGCTAGACATTATTCATAAACAGATAATGGGACAAATTAATATCATAGGTCCCTTGGTGCAAGGCACTGAGAAGTACACAATGTCTATGTAGAATTCCTACCCAAAACGTTTCCCCTGAATCTAGTAACCTGGAAACAATCAGACAAAGCCAAATAGAGGCATATTCTGCAAAACAACTGGCCTAGACTCTTCAAAAACATCAACATCCTGAAAGACATGCAAGGTTGAGGAATGACTCCAGATTAAAGGAGATTAAAGATATGACAACTAAACCTGGTATCAGGTGATTTTCATTTCTTCTCCCCTTAGACAACCTCAAACGTCACAAGTACCTGTCGACACTGCACATGTGTTCACTTACTTCATCTGATACAGATTATTAGTGCCTCTGTGGTCAATGTCATGGCAGAAAGCAGCAGCGAGCATGGCAAAAGCTTCAAGGTCTGTATAGTATTTCTTTAGCCTTCCTGTCTAAAAAAATATATACATATATATATTTACTTGGATTAATACACCTCTATAGCATGTGCTGTGAGGCCTGCCTGCAATGAAGGAGATATGCTGTACTTTTAGAGCAAGTTGTTTTTATTTCTTATTGAGTATTGTAGCTAATTCTGGGCAATTACAAACCCCAGCAGGATGGGAAGGGGTTGGAGGGATGGGTAAAAAAAATAAAGGGATGAAGACGTACAAATTGCCAGATACAAACCAGTCACAGGGATGTAATGTACAGCATAGGGAATGTAGTCAATATTGCAATCACTCTGTGAGGCACATACATGTCTATATTCATTTCAGGTGTAATGTGTGCACCTAAAACTAACATAATACTGTATGTTAACTGTAATTAAAACAAAATTTAAAAAACAACCACAACCAAAGGACTTGTATGCATGCATATTAGCATAACCAATGGACACAGACACTGGGGCAGTGGGGGCTTGCCCAAGGTAGGAATGGCTGGCGGCGGGGGTGGGGGGTTGTCAAGTGGGGGAAAAGGAGACATATGTAAAACTTTAGACAATAAATTTAAAAAAATAAAACAAAAATCCAACCAGCCAGCAGGTAACTGAAATTTCCTTCGAGGAGGTACGTGATTGTCCTCAATAAGTTTAAGGTTTCTCTTTTTTTTTTTTTAAATATATTTTATTGATTTTTTTACAGAGAGGAAGGGAGAGGGATAGAGAGCTAGAAACATCGACGAGAGAGAAACATCGATCAGCCGCCTCCTGCACATCTACTGTGGATGTGCCCGCAACCCAGGCACATGCCCTTGACCGGAATCGAACCTGGGACCCTTCAGTCCGCAGGCCGACGCTCTATCCACCGAGCCAAACCGGTTTCGGCAAGGTTTCTCTTAAGAGTGACAATCCAGCCAAGTGCCCAGGCATCCCCATATTGTCTGGCATCATCTACAGGGGAGTTTGGGGCTTATGGGATTGTGCCTATGAATTCCAGAATTACTGATCTAGACTGATGGACTGTCTCCGGTTCTCGCTCGCCATGCTCAACAGGGAAATGTGCAGGTTTATGATTGACAGCGCTCTGGACCTACCATCAGCAAAGTGAACATGGTCTGCCCCACATTGAATCCGTGCCGCCAGTTGTGGTAAGTGACGGAACGATACCCCTTTCTCACGGTGTACATCCATCTGGTAAGAACCTGTCACCCACAGAAGATAACACCATTCAGACTTTGGAACAGAATGCTAAAGGTTGGAAGGTCTGTGACAATCTTATCGATTGGTCTTGTTTACAGAGGTTAAGCTGATATATTTACAAAGTTAATAATAATTTAAAATTCAAACTGAAGTTAATCTTTTAAACCACAGGAAACATTAGTGAAGTACAGCAACAGAATCGCCCAGTATTTTACATTAAAGACCATCTACCTCTACGGGTACTTTGAATTTCTCCACCACATTTATTTCAAAAAATAGTCGTAGTCCACACTTAATCAGCCCGTGCTCTGTAATGGGGAAGTCACTGAAGTGGAATTCACACAGGTCTACTGCCTTCAGGTCTGGCAAGTCCTCTTCCTGTTTAAATAAGGACAAACTATGTCAGTTTGCATTCACACATCCAACATTGGGTGTGAAACAAATTACCATAAAAAGACACCAGCCACAATTTGCTGAGCCTTTATATGCCTGGCGCTGGGTGATGCAGTTTGCATGTGTTATCCTCACAACAAACCTGCACAATTTCACCCAGTTTACAGATGGTGAAACTGAGACTCAGCTATATCAAGAAACTTTCTAAGGGTGCGGGGGGGAGGGGAGATACACTTCCAATCATGTTCCAGTGGCTATTTTCTTTCTATGATGCAAAATGAAATGCTGGGTTGTAGCAGCTTCACCCATCTTCGATACTCAGCTTCTCTTTTTTTCCTTTTCAAGAAATATTCAGTAAGTGATTGTTTAATTCAATTCTATCACATTTTCTTTACATGCTCAGTGACGCTTTCCCATCAGACTGTGAGCTGCACCAGAGTGGGATCATGTCCCTTCTGTTTGTGTGGTGTCCCAGACCTGCAGTGCCTGTCCCATGAAGGGGTTTGGTAGATGTTTATTGAGTGAATGAATGAGGGCCCTGTAGTATATTGGTACACTTGCAGATATCTTATTCATAGGACTATGAATGAAGCACAAGAGTATTGACTTGGCTTGGGAAATTTAAAAAAGGACCTTACCCTTAAAGAACTTAACTTATTGAAATGGTTATAGAATGCAGACCAGGGAAAGGTGAGAGCTTAGAAAACGCACAGAGCATGGCTTCAAGTGCCTGGAACTGTGGGAGAAATTGATTGCCCGAGGGCAGGAGGAGGGAGGAATTAAAGGAGGAGATATTCTGGAGGGGTATTCAGCTGATTTGGTAGGAGAGGAAGCGCCAGGAGGCAGGAGTTAGAAAAGGCTATTAAGGTCTACCAGATAGATGCAGGGGAGCAATCAGTTCAGTGGGCATCTACTGAGTTCACTGAGCTTACTACTGTGTTGAGGTCCCTTCTCTCAATAATGGTACACAGATATTTTAGGTAAAAGTACGGTTTTTGGTCCTCTAGCCCCTGATCTGGGCTCATCCCTCACACCCTTTCCCTTCTCTCCTCTCCCTGGGGCTCCCTCCTCACCAATGCCATTCTCAGACCATCACTTTAGGCAGAGACTTTTTCCTGCAAAGCAATGGCTTGGGCCAGGAGACTAATGTTCAGTTCTGGGTTTGGATTAGCATGTCTCCCAAATGGATCAAGTCTCAATGTTCTCACCTGTAAAATGGGAAGGATACTAATAATCTTTTCGTCTTTGTTTTTTTAATTAAAAAGTAATTTTGATTAAAAAGCAATTCTATTTGCATGAGTCCAAGAAAATTTGAGGGGATTCAATTCACAACTCATAGTAACACTTTACAAAATTCCTTTCTCCATTTCTCATAGGGCCCTCTGATACCCTTTGTTACTCATTCTCATCACTTTCTTTCTCTCTCCAAATGCTCCCAGATTCCTTGCCCAAAGAGGCTCTTCTTTTTCATTTATTCATCTATTATTCATTCAACAAACATTTGTTGGTTTCTGTTTTCTAGGCATTATGGAGAAAGCAATGAATAAAAATGTTGTCATTGCCCCTGAAACATGTTCTCATGAGCAGAACATTAGCACAGCTTATAAAAATCAGAGTAAGAGAGCCCCAGCCAGATGAGTCTGGTTGGTTGGAGTGTCATCCCATACAACAAAAGGTTTCGGGTTCGATTCCCAGTCAGGGCACATATCTAGGTTGTGGGTTGGAACCCTGGTTGGGGCACATACAGAAGGCAACCGATCAATATTTCTCACATCACTGTTTCTCTCTCTCTCTCTCTCTCTCTCTCTCTCTCTCTCTCTCTCTCTTTCTCTCTTTCTCTCTCCCTTCCTTTTCCTCTAAAAATCAATAAAAATATATCCTCAAGTGAGGATTTTTAAAAAATCAGAGCAAGAGAAGGGTTATGGGAGAGAGTTATGGGCAGTGGTAGGAGCGCCCTGTGCCACAGAGCCTCCTTGCTGGAGGTCGTTGCTCCTGTACAGTTCCCAGAGTGTTACGTAAAGAGAAAATGTGAAATTGTTTTTTCATGCATTTCAGGGTCAGTGATACTTAAATGTGAATGTGTATTTTAGCAGGAAACAAAGTAAGTTCTCAGAATTGTGATTCCCAGGTGCAGTTGAAAAAGAACCAGTAAAATAACACTTTAATGCAGAAATCACAGGTTTTGAAGAACAACCATTTGTAAGTCTGTGATACAGAGAGGTTGATGAAAATAAAAGTTTTTGATTGGTCTGAGAAGTAGGAAGCCTGGCACCCAAGGCCGATGTTCTGCTGTTTGCAGGAATCACACAGCTGAGGTGCGTCCTGCCAGGCCTCCTGGGCTGCTCCTCCCCTCTGCTCACTGGGGCGCTGGCCACAGCAGCTCTCTTTGGTTTCCCTCAGATAGCAAGCTATCCCTGTATCTCCAGGCCCTGGTCTGTATGCCCTGCTTCCTCTTCTCATCTCCAGCCATCGCCAAGCCCCCATCATCAATCGCTGCCCAGCCCACAACTGCTTTCTCTTCACACCTCAGGGCCATGGCTGTCATCTCCTATTCTACCACCTTCTGTGAGTAGAAGCAGGCCCTTGGCTTCTGAGGGCCCTTGGTGATTCCACTCTGTGAACTTGTCCACACAGGGCAAGGTCAGTGTCATTGCTTATATTTTGGTCTCCCTATTAAACAGGGTGCTTCTTGAACCAGATAAGAACCAGACCATACTATCTTCTGCTCTCAGGACCTTACAGAGTTCTTTGTACTACAGTGCATCTCAATGGGAAAAAACTTAAATAAAAGATGAATGGGTGAGGTATTTCTCTGGGGCCTTCTCTCCAGATGGTGTATCTATCAGTGATCTGAAATATTCTGGAAGCAAGACAAAGGTGGGAGGAGGACTTCCCTCATTTCCTTTGTCTGAGTCAGTGCACAGCTGCCTCAGTCCTTCCCAGCACAGTGACATGCACCTGCTGCTACACCTATAAAATAGACCTGGCTTTCCCTGAACCTAGAATTAAAGTGCACACCTGGAGAAAGAATCGTGGTGAGGACAGATACATGAATAATTATGTAGCTAAGAAATTATGCCAAGATAATTTTGAAGAATTCCTCTGAAATACTTGTTTGTTTCTTGAGTTCCTAAGTTTTACGCAGCAATGATTTGGGCCAAACTTAGAGCAGATTTCCATTAAAATAGGGTGTGTGTTGGTAAAGCTACTGGTTCTTTATCCATTTTATTGCTTCTCCAACATAAGGTCCTCCCTCCTCTAAATAGACAACTAGAGAATTTCTAAAGTGTCATGATGTCAATCAGAATTTTATTTTACAAGAAGATGCATGTTGTTGAGGGCAGGCAAGGAGAAGGAAGGGTTATCTTCTGGGCCAAGTGTGAGAAGAAAGTGTTTAGAGGTCAAAACAAGAAGAGTGGGATCCTCAGATGACACAAAATTATGCAGGGTGGGAATGGAGCCCTCAAACAGAGGTCAAAGGCCACTGGCTCTGTGGTGGCAGAGGACAGGAAGACACGCCTTATCAAAGATGGCAAGGGGGAAGGTGAGGTAGTCAATATGTCTCAGTTTAGAAAGCAGAACACTTACATCATGGATTGCAAAAGGACAGAGGAAAACAGGATGAGGTAGTTAGTTAGGAAATAGATATGATACTATTTCAATTTCATTCAAATTTTTAAAGTTCCAGGCCTAGGAGGCTTGGCTTTCAGTTGGGATCCCAGAAGGGCCTCACTCTAGAAATAAGGCCTCTACCCTCATAGTAAGGGCAAAACTGAAATAAATCATCTATAACAAAATCTAAAATCAACTTTATTTACCTGTCAGAAGAAAATCTAGTGCTGCAGAAAGATAATGCCACCCAGAGGCCCTACAAGTTTTCATTCACAATGTCCAGTTTTCAATGAAAAAGAACTATGAAGCATGTTTTAAAATAATCAAATGACTGAAACCCAAGAGCAAAACTAGACAGTAGAATCAGACCTATAGGTGATTCAGGTATTGAGATGGAAATTTTAAAATAAATGTGGTCAATAAATTCAAGAAAATAGAGGGAAAGATACACAAAGTAGATAAAATGATGAAAAGTTTTAACAAAGAGTTGGAATCTTTAAAAAAATTAAATGTACATTCTAGAACTGAAAAAGATTAACTCTGGAATTAAAAAATTATTGGATGAATCTAACTGTAAATTGTAGAAAATGAGTTTAGGTATGTTTAATAGGATGCAACAAAATACAGGATGAATTAACTGGAAAAGGAATTAATTTCAACCAGAAATAATAGAGATGGTTTAATGACAATGAAAAAAGAACTGAGTTCCTCCAGGCTCCAAAAGAGAAGCTAGCGATGGCGATAATTGTGCCTGATATATTGTTCCTAGAAGGTTCATATGTTCTGTGATCCCATCATGTCTTCTGGGGTGGCCATGGTGAGATCCAAAACTATTAAAATAAATCAGACCAGGACATCTCTAGAATCTGTGCCTCAAGTTCCTTATGCCATAGTCTAGTTTAGCTGTGATTCTAAATTATCTGTGTGGATCGGACTGTAGGGGACAAAGGAAAGGAAATCAGGAAGCCAAAAGATGACTCTTTAGAAGAAATATCATTTCTTTTTAGCTTTAAAAGTTGTCAGGGAAGAAAAAACTGAACATTTATTTGAAAAATGAGAAAGCATGTCCTAATATATTTTATTAAGAAGGCATTAAGGATAGAAGTAAAACACTTACCAAAATTGTGACAAGCTGTTTTTCTTCACAATCTTCAATTACATCTATACTTAACTTCTCTTTAAATTTCTAAAATGTAAAAGCAATTGAGATGTGAAATGCCTATAAAGGAGATTTTTATTTGATTCCTCTGCTCTCAAAATCAGTTAAAATATATTTTAAATATGCTGTAATGAGTTTCAAGACAAAGATACATTCTGGATACAAAAAAAAAATCTAATGCATCTGATTATGAAGATTTTTCTCCAAGAAATAATCTAATTGATTTCTCTATGCCCCCAAAAGGTAACATAAGCTGTCTGAGTGAGGAGAGAGAGAGAGAGAGAGAGAGAGAGAGAGAGAGGTTTTGTTTTTTTTGTATGTAGGTAAGAAAGAAAAATAAGTGGCTTACATTTTTTGTTATTTTGTTTGTTTATTGGTTTTTTAGTTTATAGCAATTTCCCTTTATTCTCCCCAGACCTTCTCATCTTCAACATCTCAAATTCTCAAGTCAAATTCTCTGAACTCTCAAATTACCCAGCAAAACCAACCAATCAAACAACAACAAAAAGACACACAACTAAAAACCACCCATCAAAACTATACCTATACACACACTCTAAAAGCTGGATAAATAAAAGGAACAGAGGAATAAAAATAGTGTGATATTTTCCTTCATTTGGTGGTAATTAGAACACTCCTAGCAAATATCTACTTTCTCTCCCACCATCCATGATGTTGATCTTGGTCATGTTTGGCCAGTGAGAATTTAAGTGAATGTGATATGGGTAAAGACTTGAAATGTGCTTGCACAGTGGGCTTGCTCTGTTGCTCTGTGTCATGTTCATGAGAAGAACACCTATTATGGAGCACCTGATCAAGAAAAATGAGGGTAATACATAGAACAAACCAAATGCACAGCTTGGAGCCAAGCCCAACTAAGATCAATTAAAGCCTGGTCAACCCACAAATGCCTGAGTGAGAATTAGATGTTTATTGTTGGAAAGCACTGAGATGTTATGGTTGTTATGCTGCATTACATGGCAATAGCTGACTTGTATATTTCTCTTCCTGGAAATATTTTTTTTCCTACTAACATACTTGAATCCAGGTATCACTACTTGAGCTCCTACAGGCCCATACACTATTTTTAACAAAGTGCTATTCCAACCAAGCAGCCTGAAAGTCCAGTCAGGGTCCAGGTACATTGGGCCACCAGGTCCCCCCTTAGTCCCTCCTTCTTTACCTCCCCTCCTTAGCTCAAGACTAAACCTATTCTCATTAGACCTCTGGGTAATTAGGTGAATTCCAGAAGCCCTGGTTAGATACCACCTAATATCCACAGGACCAAATTCCCCACTTACCAAAATAGACTCGATTTCATCAGGAGTGGCTTTGGTCTGGTTCATGAGCATTTCCTGAGCTATCTCCTTTCTGTTTTCTAGCTTATTCATTTTCTCATATGTATCAGTATTTAAAAGAGACCATCCAAGAAATTGTGTGAGAGTCTGAAATATATAAAATATGATTCAATTCTCTAAAATGAAAGGAAAATTGATTTGAAGGCAGCAAACCACATGCTTCCCTATCAATCTCCCTTTTAATCTAAGAACAAAACATATTAACAATGCCCCAGACAATAAAGTTGACTAAGCCCTGATTTCCAAAGTGCACTGTGCATCCTGAATACTTTATTAGAGAAGAGAAATTACAAAAATCCAGTAGAATAAGAATGACCTGAAAATCAGAGAGAGGGCTGGGGGTGAGAGCAAGAATAAGAGGGAATAGAAGGGGGTTGGGGAGAAAGGATACAGAAACCTTCTTTCCCAGTTTCCTAGTATTGTAAAGAATTTTGATTAAGCCAAAAGTTCATTCTTTAGTAAAAAAAAATGTTGCAGTTTACAGAAGTCAGGAAAGAGAAATGACACAATGACATATTGGCTACAACCTTGTGTGACTCATGTTTAATTGCCCTTCAAAAATATCATTCCAAAATAACAAATAATTATGCATCCTCTATTATTTCATTTACCTCCATTATTTTATAATTGCACTTGCCTCAGTAATGTGTTCATCATATTCATCAAAAGGTTTTCCATCTTTCCTGTTGTAAAATGTAGCTACTCCCACAATGTCTTCTTTCTTGTTGACAATAGGCAGGGACAAGACATTTTTAATGACCCAGCCAGTGTCATCTACAGGTCCTTTCTAAAAACAATAAAGGCACTCAGATTATTTTTTTAATTTTTAATTTTGAAATAATTATAGATTTACAAAATGTTGCAAAAGAAATGTACAGAGAGGTCCCAGGTACTGTTTACCCAGTTTTCTCAATGGACCATCTTGTAAACCAGGAAATAGACCTAATCTGTGAAGCTTATTCAAAGTTCACCATATTTATATGTATTTATTTGTGTGTGCGCATGTGTGTATGGCTTTATGCAAATTCATCACATGAGTAGATGTGTGTAACCTGCACTAGAATAGAGATACAAAACTAACCCAGCACCATAATAGCTACCACCCCATCACTCCCCACTGGGGTTATTTTTAATTTAAAGAAAAATAATCTTTGGGTGTTAGATGCACAATTCCTATGTTGTGTCAGAACATGTCTAGGATTATATGGCCGTAAAAGTATCCTGGTACATTCAATTAAGTGTACTAGAACCAAGTGTCTGTCCTCCTGTCTTTGTCTCCCCAGCCCTAGGGATGAGAAGCACTTATCTCTGTGTTCCCTGTTTCACTTTGTCTGCCCTCCAACACCTGTTTAGTTAATTCTTTATATTAAATTATTTCTGTTGAAATACTTAGTGTGGGTTCTGTTTTCCTGATTGATCTATCAAGGTAATCTGTTGTACTGTGATGTAGTTCAATCTGGTAAACATCTGTCAAGCCCCTATGATGTATCAGGACCTAGTTGCTGGATACAAAAATGAATACATCTCAGGCCCTAACCTCAAGATGACCACAATCTAGTGAGGGATGCAGACATAGATATTTAGGAATGTTTTTCAAAGTGTGGCCCCAGGGCCATATGAATGTGTTTGTTTAATTTTTTTAGCTTGTTTCATAACCTCTGGGCATGCATCTTGAGTAAATTATTGGGTACTTCTGATGCCCTCCGAAGTCTGAGAATCATGGAACCATGATGTGGCACCTACACAGTAGGCAGCAAAGCAAAGATAGTCAAGCACTCAACATCACATTATTCATTCTTCAGCCTCGTGTTAGCTTAGTTGATCATCCTTTGAGGCCCCAGGTAAGCCTCACCTCTCGCATGAAGCCTTCTCTAACTTTTTTCACTCATATGGAAATTTTCTTTTTCAGAATTCCAAAAGCAGCTATAGTCTGGACCATTAATTTAGCATTTAAAGATATTTTCCAAATGCTTCAGAATTGTTGGTGTGTTTTTTTGTCTCTGAGTCTAGAGCCGACTCTGGAGAGGAGAGAAATGGTGTGGGGGGAGGGAGGCAGTGCTGCTCCCCTCTTCCTCAGCACTGAGAGGTGCGGCCTGGAAGAGGGCAAGGTTACCTGAAATGTGAAGTATTCATCTGCGGGGGCATTCAGCATATTACATATCTGTAAAGCAAGAGGAGACAGAAGTCCTGAGACATCATGTGCTGAAGCCATTAAACCCACAATGCAGAATAAGAAAGAACACACCAGGTGTGAGTATTTCTTCCATAGGTCTTGATAGCTCACAAGCAAATTATTGGCACTGGACCTTGGCTAGGCCAAATTTGCTAACAATATATTGAAGTTAGCTTCTCTTTTAATTAAGTCACTGGATGACATTTACTAGTAGCACCATCTCTGCACCTTCCTACTCTCCCAGCCTCTAAGGATTCTTCCAAATTCAAAGCAACTAGATGAATGAACACTGCAAAAAATACAAGGACAACACTGAAGAAAAAACAAATATGCAAACAAATGCTGCACATATATTTCAGGAACTTGGATCTGAAGGGGGAGGAAAGAAAAATGCCAACATAAAGAAATGTTGAAAGCATCGAACATTCTTGCAGGGAGGAATTTTGATGTCAAAAAAAAAAAAAAAAGACAGATGGTGGAGAAGCCCAACTCGGGAGAAAGAAGTCAGCTGTGAAGGAGGGAGAGTGTTTTTGAGGCCAAGTGGGAAAGCTATGGTGGCCCCATCCTCTGGCCTTGAGACTTCTGGGACCTACCAGAGATCTTCTGCTTGTTGTCTTCCTGCACCTGACCTCTCACAGCCAGAACTAGCCTACTGTCCACCGGGCCCACCCAACAGACCAGGGCAACAATCTTCACTTTCTTTACCAACTCACTACATCTTGCATTGCAATCAGTGGCAAAATTCTCTCTTTATGTATTTTTCTCTTTTGTCAGTAATCTTCCATGCTTCTAAAGTCTTGACCAAGGGAACTGTACTTGAGATAAAATTAAACCCAGCAGGAATTATGGTCATGGGCTTCCAAAGGACTCTGAAATTTGTGTGGCTACAGTTTAAAAAGTTGGGGTCCACTACATGTATTACATAGGTGATGCTCTTATTTACAGTATTACATGGTATTTACTTCATGGAGACAGCAAGGAAAACATGTTTTTCTAGTCTTTGTATCAGAATATAATGTGTTTTATTCTAAACAATATGATTCTATCATAGGAACACTGTAAAATCTGTACCTGATCAGCTTTCCTATTTAACTGGAAAGCTAAGAGTAAATGTGCAGCCTAATTTTATTAATGTGGAGGGCATTATGCAACAAATCATCGTTATCTTTAGTTCTGGCTCTAATTTACATCCTGCCCTTGATATTTTTTTTCTCTTTTGCATTTTCACCTATTTCTATTTTGTGTTATATTGCTTTATTTGGTTGTTGAAACTTAAATCCTTTTTGTGACAAGGTAAATATGAATAAACATATATAAAAATGAAAAAATAAAGGCTGGAGAATGGATCCATTTTTCTCCTGCTGACAAAATATTTTCTTGTAGAGTTTGGGAGTCTCTAGTTAACCTACATTCAACTGCCAAGGTTGCTCTCACTGACGTCCTGTGCCAAAGGAAGTGGCCCCTCACCTTTCCCTGATACATTCTGGCTTTCACATTTGTTTGCAACTCTTAGCTAATAAGAGTTCCATTCAATATTATTTAATTTTGTTCAATAACTTACAAATCCATTTTCAGCAACATATGTTGGTAATCCACTAACGAGAGTCCAGTGGTCTGCGGGAGGTGTCCTTGAGGAAGATTAGAAGAAAGAAAATCACTGCTACACTGAGAAGTGCACTGGGTACAAAAATAAATGGCAACTCCTACAGCTGCTTTATGATACTCACGGAATCACTTTGATCTCTTCCTTCCCATGCAAAATGTAGTCAATGATTTTATAAAAGATGATTTCCTAAGAGGAAAGAGAGAGATTATGAGAAAAATCTTATTTCCCAAAAAGCGCTTTACGCTGATGAACTTATATGAATAGTACCTTATTTCCCAACCACATTTCTTGGCATAATATAAATTAGAAAACTGCTGGTGTCCTGATGACAAGCTTGTAATAAAACTAGAAACATCATTGGCCATTTATCTACATGAGCAATCCTATTTAATTAAATTTACGAAGTTGAATTCACCTGAACAATTTTTAGGGGAAACTTATTTTTCCTTTAATCCCTTGCTATTGTCCAGAAAGATCTGACTGATAACTTCATTAGAACAAATCCTGTCATTTCTCAACCTCAGTCAATGTTTCCCCTTCCCAGCTGGGCAGTGAGCACTCCCTCCCTCCGGCACTGGCTTATCTGGACAACTGCTTTGGAAACAGGATCCGGTGGCTATGTTGAGAACTAGCTCACTAGTTCTTTGGACAGAGAAGAACCTGAGGCCTGGACACGCTGTGTCCCATCACCTTGCCTTTCCTGTGTGCTGGGGATACAGTGGCAAACCACAATTCCTGCCCTTTGAAGCTTGCAGTTGAAGATGGGGAATAAATCTAACCCAACCCTTCCCTAGAGATTCAATGTCAGAAGAAGGACCTGGGAACAGTGTGTTTCAAAAGCTGTGCAAGTAGCTCTGATGTGTCCCTCCCTGTTGAGAACCAT
Source organism: Myotis lucifugus (assembly GCF_000147115.1). Taxonomy (NCBI): domain Eukaryota; kingdom Metazoa; phylum Chordata; class Mammalia; order Chiroptera; family Vespertilionidae; genus Myotis; species Myotis lucifugus. The sequence continues at coordinate 4,163,317 of NW_005871114.1, forward strand.
TGGTCCCAAGCCTTGGATTTACAGAAAAGGAGAAGTTAAACAATGCGTTAAGGCCCGGCCACCCCACTGGCTTGGGGCAGAGCTGGGACTGGAACCTCAAACCCTTGTGTAGTACTCTTTCTACTACTCCAAGGTCCCGCAGAAAGTTGCAGGACTAGAACCCAGGCCTTCTGGGGCTCATGCTCCTTCCTCTATGCGTGGCTGCCTCTGGTTTTAGCACCTTGCACCATGTATGGATATCACCAAGGCAATTGGCACTTACTCTGCCATCTGGTGTCTTTGGACCTTTATAAGGCTCGACTTCTCCAAGCTTGACTGGCCATTCATCGTAGAATTCCTGGAGACAGTTATATTTAAACATTATTAAACTGTTCCATGACCTACCATATCTTATATGAATTTCATGTTTGCATATTTTATGTTAATTTATAATTCTGGAATTTTAGCACCGAAAAACGTCTGTAATTCCCAGCAATACTGCTTATAGGAACATGTGTGAACAAGTCACTTAAGCTTTTTCATCAGCAAATGGGGACAATAATAGAATTCATACTACAGAGTCATTGTGAGGATTAAGTGAGTAATACATACAAAGCACCTACTCTGATACCTAGTTAAAAGTACTCAATAAAGAGCAACTCTTTTATAGAATATTAAATCTGGCAGTTTCTCACAAAGCTAAATATAGTCTTATCATGTGATCCAGCAATAACCCTCCTTGGTATTTACCCAAAGGAATGGAAAATGTATGTCTACAAAAAGATCTGTATTTTATTTATAATAGCCAACATTTGGAAGCAACCAAGATGTCCTTCAGTAGGTGAATGAATAAACTGCATCCAGACAATGGAATACTATTCAGCATTAAAAAAAAAAAGGAGCTATCGAGCCCTGAAAAGACATGGAGGAAACTTATGTTTATTACTAAGGAAAATAACCCAATCTGGAAAAGCTACATACTGTATAATTCCAACTATATGGCATTATGGGAAAGGCAAAACTATAGAGGCAGTAAAAAAAAAAAAAAAATCAGAGGTTGCCAGAGACTTGGGGTAGGGAGAGGGAGAGATAAATAGGAGGAGCACAGGATTTTTAGGTACACTATTCTGTATAATACTGTAATGGCAGATATATGACATTATGCATTTGTCCAAACCCATAGACTGTACAACACAAAGAGTGAATCTGAATATAAACTGTGGACTTTAGTTAATAATAACTTATCAAAATTGATTCATCAACTGTAACAAACGCACCACATGAATGCAAGATGTTATAATAGGAGAGACAGATAATATGGGAACTAATTGAACTTTCTGCTTGTTTTTTCTATAAACCTAAAATTTCTCTTAAAAAAGAAAGTCTTTTAATTAATATTTATTTTTTATAAAAGACTCATTGAAGACACAGACAACTAGAAAATAGAAAGGCCAAGATTCAAGCCCAGATCTTTTTTGCTCCAAAATGCTCACTTTTTACCTCTGTACCTTACTTTCTTGGCTCTGGTTCTTGTGAACTATCATGACTGATTATTCACATAGCGTATCCATTTTTAAATGAACCACATTTTGTGTGATACGTGTTTTACAGGTGATTTTAAGCAAGACAGAAATGTGTGGAGCAGTGAGGACCTTCTCCTTGGTCATGTCCAGCAGTCCAATGGAGTACCGCTCACAGTTCAGGTATGTTCGAACTGTGTAGAGCACTTTGTGAAACTGTCGCTCAACGTCTGTGAGCTCTTCAAATACTTTATTGGCTGACCACATAAGGATCTGAAAGTAGATATTAAAAAGAAAACAGTTAGGACAACATACACTATGAAAATATAGAGCTTTAGCCATGAGCTGCATCAAATAAAATGAATCCATATCACTAGACAATGCAATTCCATTTTTGAACATGTCCACGTCCGACAAAATACTGATTCTCTGTGTGGGAGAATGAGTAGCCCTTTGCAAGACTGTGGGCTTATGAAAGAGGATGAGCAATGATTGGTCCCTATGTCCAAGTGTTTTGGCTTTGAAGGGCAGGTCATCTAAAATTGGATGCAGGGACAGACCCTAGGCAGAGTGCAGTATTGGTGGCCCACTGGCTCCTGTTGACCCTCATCAGAACCCTTCAGTCCGAGGGCCGACACTCTATCCACTGAGCCAAACCAGCTAGGGCCCAATGTTGTTCTTTGTTTTGCTGGCTCAAGGGGGAAACAGACTTCAGAGGAATGATTTGCTCCTAAAATTAATAGCTTTATGTACCAGGCACTACGAAGAGCTTTATGTAAACTAATTTACCTAATGGCCATTTAAGAATCACAGTACCCATGTGGGATAGGTACTATAATTATCATTGCCATCTCATAGATGAAGAAATCATGGCTACCTTGGATGAAGTCTGAAAAAAGGAACCCAGTGCACATACAGATGAATGGCAGGCAGGTGGGAATGGAAAGCCAGGGCAGACCTTGAGAAGACATCTGGGACTGAAGTTTGGGGATCTGCTCCATGTGAGCTAAACCCCCACAGGGGAGAGGAGGGGTCTGGGCTTGTTGCCTCCAGGCCCCTTTGTCAGAACAAGTCAGCGTGAGTGATTAGTGTCACCTCCCCTTTACCTGGCTTCTTCGAGATTCAACACTGTACAAGTAGTGGGTGTGATGAAGCTTTAGGATGATGGAAACAAAGGTGCGGTATTTGGAAAAGACCTACAGACAGCAGAGAAAAAAGCAAATTAGGTGTGACATCTTTCTCTTGGATCTATAACAAATACATTTCCTAAGCCTCCGACTGGATGCCCAGGGTTAGCATTACCTCTTCATCCTGCTTGGAGAATTCAGATGCATTTACTTTGTTAACTGCCATAACCACAGCCAGAACCTCCTTGCCCATCATGATCGGGGTTGCCAGCAGGTTCCGAGTGACATACCCGGTTTGTTTGTCCATGAAGTCAGAAAAATGGCTGTTCTGAAAAAATGTACACACGTTTGCCAAGCAGCACAGAACCATGGAGTGTGGATCTAGAAATGGCAGCAGGCCCTTCCATCTAGTTCAAATTTTATCAACAGGTAACCACAGATAAGCACAATGGTCCTGAGCAAACACCCCCCCATCCTATGATTGCATTGAGCGAAATTGCCCGTTTCAGAGGGAGCATTTTCCAGTTGAGATGTGGCCTATCCAGGTTAGGCTGAGGTTGGGCCAGGAGAAAAGAGGTGATGTCACGGCCAAGTGGAAAGAAGATGCTAAGAGGAAGGGAGGGAAAGACTGAGGGTTACAGTGAACAGAAAGCGTGTGGCGGGAAGGAGAGCACAGCTGGGGTTACAGGTGCGTTTCACAGAGCTCACAAAAGTAAAATGTGCAGTTGAAACCAGAGAACCAGTACATCGTCATCTAAAGAAAACTTATTATTCCCCCAAACTTCTAATCTTGCCTGCCAGGAAATCAGTGTTATCTGCTTGGTATGTCTCCTTCTATGCCTTGCTCTATGCTTTGATAAAGACTTTTCTATTCTGTTTTCTGTGTGTTTTTAATCCTCACCAAGGAGTGAGGATATTTTCCCCATTGATTTTTAGTGAGAGTGGAATGGGGAGAGAGAAGAGAGAGAGAGAAACATCGATGTGAGAGAGACACATCGGTTGGTTGCCTCCCACACATGCCACAACTGGGGGCCAGATCGAATCTGCAACCCAGGAATGTGCCCTTGACCTTGAATCGAACCCGTGATATATTCTTGCACATTACTTGACAGTGTGGAAGCTCCATGATCCACTCAACCAGCCTGTACTGGTTCATTCTGTTTGTAGTTTTCTCCACTGCAAAACAATGCTGCACTGATCATTCTTGCTTTTATGTTTATGTGATGGGTTTCCCAAAGTGGAAATCCCTTTGGGTCACCAGGTGTATGCAGTTTTTATTTACACAGATTACTTTTACAAAAGGTTGGAATTCTTACTTCCACTGATGGTCATGTGTGAGAGGACCACCCTCTTGTCAGCACCAGATCCTTATCAGTTGCTATTGTTCTACCAGGCTAATGCTTACATTCGTATACTTTTTTTTTTCTCTCTTTAGCAGAGAGGAAGTAGATCTTCCCAGATACAAGCCTCACGTGGTAGATGCAAGAGATGATTCTAATACACTCACCATGGAAAGAGCAGAGAGGTGAGTTTGGAAAGGTGCGCAAACGAAAGGCTTGAGAAGAAGGTCAAGGATCATGGTTGTCTTATTGGCTGCAAGTCAGAGGAATACGACTCTGCATGGGAATAGACTCGGCCTTCCCTGGTCCTGACTGCTTCTCTTTGAACCTGAGGCTTCTTCTATTAGAACTGAACTTACAGCCTAGCTCTGAGAATCCTTGGCCAAAATTAACGTGGTGTTGCTCTCACAAGTTGTATTATTTCCATTTCCTAATGTTGATGGTGCTTCTAAGAGCAGCACAAACCTTGGAGGCTGGACTCTGATCAGTTTCCCAAAGTAAAAAGGTGAGAGTCCACTGGTGTGACTTCTGGACTGGAATTTCCACCAGGGAACATGGGCTGCTTGGTCAACAGCGCTCAGGCTCAGTTCAGAGCAGGAGTCCCTGCTTGTGCCTCAGAATCCCCTGCAGGTAAACACAGATTTGCAGACCTCACAGCAGACCCATCAACCCTAATCTCCTAAAGTAGGGACTGTCTTCCCCAGAAATCTACTTTTAGTGGGTGAATCACTCCTGTGGAGAATCCCTAGAAATGTGACCATGCCAAAATGCCAGAAACATGCACCATGGAGTCCAGTCAGCATCTCCTGGTAGACACTCCATTCTGCAACTTCAATGCTTGATGCTAGTTCGCTCTAGATTCTACACACAAGGAGATGCTCTCAAGTTCAATTGGCTGTTTTGAGAAAATGGCTTATACGTTTGAAAATAGAATGCTTGCTTATTATTGTATCTGAAAGTCCTGGATGAAATCACCCACCCAAACACAGGAAAGGAGAAATGAGGCTTTCTCCTTTTTAATTTTCACCAGCTCAAACCATCCCTATTGATGTTTGTTTGGGTAATTTCTGTATTTCTCCAAATCACAAACTCCCCTCGATGGTCCTTCTTCAAAGCAGCCACTAAAAGCCTTGGAGAGAACATTGTGTAGAACAGCAGCCCACCTGGATCATAGCATTATTAAATTCTGATTAATTACCATTATCCCTCGAGATTAGGAGTCAGAAAGAGAAAAGAGAAGGAAGAGAGAGGAGGGAGGAAAGGAGGCTAAAAGCGCCGTGTTAATCATTGAAAACTTAGGGCTTCTCCATGGCTTTCTTTTAACCACAGTCAGAATGAGAATCGCCTATCCATAGAATTAATCAACAGCTTTCCCAGTAGAAAAATAAATTATTAACTTGAATATCTCTAAGTTTCCTGTTATTCAACGTTTTCCTGCCTTTAACCTATTTTAAAAACAGGCAATAACCCTTGACCCAGTTTTGTCCACCCACACGCAGCCCCCAAACCCCTTTGGCATAAATATGATACTGTCAAAGCGATCATTTATCCACCTACCAAGAACCAGGCACTTATATGCATAGCTCACGGACACAAACAATAGCACGGTGAAGGCCTGGGGTGGAGTGGGAACCAGGTGGGTGGGGGGCATTGGGGAAAAATGGGGAACATCTGTAATACTCTCAACAATAAAGATAAAAAATTTAAAAAAGGATCAGATACTTCATGTTTATTTAATCTGTATATTTGGTTACCTCCATTTCTCAGGTGCAGAAACAATCCATCACACCATTCCTCACCTCAGGCCTGGATGTGCACCCAGGTCTGTCTGATATCAAAGCTGTCACCCTCCAGTGGTCGGCAAACTGCGGCTCTCAAGCCACATGCGGCTCTTTGGCCCCTTGAGTGTGGCTCTTCCACAAAATACCACGTGTGCGCATGGGCCACGAAGTTTCAATTGCACTGTATGTGCGCGCCCAGAAGTCGGTATTTTGTGAAGAGCCACACTCATGGGGCCAAAGAGCCGCATGTGGCTTGCGAGCCGCAGTTTGCCAACCACTGCCCTACACCATGTGGCTTCCCTGTTACAACCTTTGTGGACCCCCAGTTTTGAGAGCATCCAGGTCTGCCTTTGGGTGTGAGAAGACCTTCCCTCACCTGTGCACACACTGCTGGCCAAAAGAAGTTGTGTGTGGTCAGCGGTGTAGCAAAAGATGGAGGCCCCTGAAGGCCTGGGTTACGGTCCCAGGCCCACCACATCCTGCCTCATTGACCTTGAGAAGAGTCTCATATAGACAAGATGGAAAAATAGATATGCCTTTCCCTCAGGTTCTTTGCCAGAATCAAGTGAGATTGAGAATGAGAAAATCTTTATAACATGCCAAGTGCAAGGAAAAGGTGAAGAATTAATAGAAATTTCATTTAAAACATCAGTTTCTGTCACCTTTCTCTTTGCAGATTTTGCCACATGGACGGAAAGGTGGTGAACTTGCAGAGCATGGACTGCTGGCTACCAGGGGTCGGGGACTAGGTGAAAAAAATGAAGGGATTACAAGTACAGATTGATAGTTACAGATCAGTCATGGGTGCCAGGTGGGTGCTGGAAACATTGCGGGAATTGCTCTGTAAAGTATATAATTGTCTAACCACTCTGCTGTACACCTGAAACTAATACAGAATAATAGTGAATGTCAACTGTAATTGAAAAATTAAAATTTTAAAAAAATAATTAAAGAACACATTAGAAAGAAACGGCAGAGATATGGGGTTTGGTGAGGGTGAGGCCTCGATTCTCTTCCAGCCCTTTTCATTCACTGACCAGACCATGCACTCTGGGAGAGATACAGCTCCCGTGACCCTAACTTCCCATCTGCCCCAGGAAAGAGTTGGACTAAGGACTCCAGGAACCCTTTCCATCTCCTATCCCACAGTTGACTTGAAATTCACTTCCTCCTTTCACATCTGCACACCCAGCGAGGAATGGTTTCAACATTGGCCGTGGAATCATCTGAGGAGCTTTTTAAAAATACTACTGCCTGTATGCCAACCCCTCAGAGTCTATGTAATTGATCTACCGAGAGTCTCAGACACCAGTATTTTTAAACTCCCAATTTGATTTAATGTGCATCGAAAGCCTAAAAGCACCACTCTTGGGAAAAAAATAAAAATGGAGATGAAATGAGGCCTTTGTCTCTCTTCTGAGCTCAGGAGGGTGTCTGTCTTCAACACACTCACCTCTGTCCCACCCGTAACAGCCAGAGGTCCTCAGGAAAAGGGAGGACAGAGAGACATGGCACGCCCACCCCACATCACCTGCCCTGTCCACACAGGGCGCTCACCACGGACAGCAACAGACCAAGGCCAACTAACCTTTTTAGCAGCTCCATTCTACCTTTTTCCCCTCAACAAGGAGAACTGGGCTCATTAGTAAAGTATGACAGCAGAAGTCATCTTATCCATCTCTCCTTAGAAAGAAAAACAATCTTGCTTGTCACTTTCTTAAGTTTGATGTCCTAGTAATTTAGGAGATGGGCTCAGCTGGAGACTGGCCAAAAGCACATTTCCATGAGAAAAACTCAGGTGTGTGGGGACAGCCTTCTAACCGGTGTCCCGGGAACTTTGCCATAGGACACAGCTCGGTTTAGTCACTCAAAGCAGCTGCAGTGGGCCTCTTGAAGCAGCCTCAGTTCCCTGAGGGAGGGGTGGGGAAGGACTGAGGACTAATGTGTCCAGCTTGCAGCAACCCTTGCACCTGAGAGCTGTCCTGTGGTTGTTTGCTGAGTGTTGCTAATATTTGACAACTCACGACTTCTGGATCGGTGGGCCCCTCCTCTCCTCCCCGTAATCAGCTTTGGGAGGCAGGAGGGAGATTATCCTCCAGCCTGCAGCTGCCCCCTTCACAGGCCTCCACGTGGAAAGCCTTTCAGAGGCCGGTGGACTCCCTGACAGCATAATCCTCCTCTCCCCTTTCATTAATAGCAAATCAAAATAATGGGACACGTGTAGAAAAAGTTTCTCTGACTCCAGGCTGTTGCCTATGGCTCTTGCAGAGTGGAGGGATTATGGGTGACTTGCATTTCCTCCTTTTTATTTGTATTTTAGAATCTTCCTAAAAGAAACCAGCATTGCGATGGTAAGGAGTAGTTAAATGTTATGTTTTAAAAGGAGATAACCGTTTGTGCAATATTGGTCTCAGGGGGGTCCAAACGTCCCATTCTTGATAGATCTGCATTATGGGGGGCAGGGGGGCGTTGAGATGGCCAATGACTCTTAACCATCACCAACATTCACATTTTTAATGATCTAAACCTGAACTTTCCGATGGTATTATTTTTCCTTTCTGCACATTTGGTCTATAGGTGAAAGAATCCATTTGGGAGCCAATCCATCCCAAAGACGTGTGTGTTGTGGGTGAGAGACATGGGGAGCGGTGCAGGCGTCTTGGCATCTGACTGTTGGCTGAGCTCCTCAGGGGCAGCCTGCTGTGTGGTGTTGTTAGAAGGATGTGCCCAGAGCATGGAGGTGTAAGCGAAGGTGTGAACTGTACCTGGCCCAGGTAAGTTACCTGACAAAATGCCAAATTTACACTATGAAATTATTTATTCTTTATCTGAAATTCAGATTGAACTAGGCCTCTGGAATTTTTTATTTGCTAAATCTGGCAGCCCTGGAGCTGGGTACTCCTCTGCTGCCCCCACTCCCCAGGTTAGAGCCAAACCCATGGCACAAGGATGCCCAACCCCCCAACCTCCCACCCCCACCTCAGCTCTCTTTCCCATTGTCCCTCCAGGACCCTGCCGAGTCCCCATCTCCGCCCCACTGCCCTCAGGCCACCTACCTTTGTTACATCTGGGACGTTAAGGGCTTTCTTTGAGTGAGCAACCCAACCCACTATCCCGATGTCCAATGGAAACACCACTTCTCTGTCAGGGACCACCAGGTTGTCCTCAAATTTGGATGTGGGGGTGACGTCCAGCAGCCTGGAGGCCACCTCGGGTGAGCCGTTGCGGGCCCGGCACAGGAACAGGCTGCAGCGGTCCGCCCGCAGCAGCCGCGCCAGCCTCTGCAGGACCAAGTGCGCCGCAGGCTCGGCACTGCCGGCTTCCTCCTGCATGGCCTGGAACAGCTCCAAGCACAGGGCTGCCTCCTCCTCTGTGGACAGCCCGGGGGAGGACCCGCTGGCCTGGCCCTGCACCTCGCTGTGCTCGGAGGCTTCTCCCAGCGCTCCTGTCCGCAGCTTCTTGTGGAAGTACTCCTTGGCAAACCCAGGGTGGTCCTCCAGGTAGCTCTCCACAGCCTCTTGGCTGACCTCGCCCATGGCAAGGCTGGCTTTACTGCTGCTGTTCAGGAAGGAAGACCCTCAGAGCACCACCTGGGGCCAAGGGCCAAGAAGGAACTACATCCTGATCAAGGCTCCTGCACAGATCCTAAGTGGCACCTCTCTGAACCCCAAAGGCCAAGCAAAATGGTTGCTTAGCAGAGCTTTCCAACTGCCTGTAACTCTTGGGGTGTGACAGAAGGTCCTGGCTTAGAGTGGGATTCAGGAAGCACAGGATTACAGAGTTCTTCAGGACACAAATCCCTAAGCATCATTAGCGTGTAAGTCCTCGGAGAATCTTCAGAGCATCTTAGATCAGCCAGGCAAGCGGCACGTTGAAGTAACCATTTCAGAAATACAGCTGCACATGCTGATTCTGCATTTAGTGGAATCATCATGCAGCTCGGAAGCATCATCAACATATCCATGAACATATCCATTAGCATAAATTGACAACTTGAATCATTCTTTCAAGACAGCGATATGAAGTGAGAACAACCTTGGGTGTGTCTGTTTATATAGCAACTTTAATGAACACTGGGGGAGGTGGAAGGGTTTAACATCAACCCAAGATAAAATGGAATATTAATTTTTCCTCTTCCTAAAAATTCTTTGATTATCCAGGTTGCATGGCCTACTTTTTTCTCTAAAACCCTCACCTCTCAGTTGCCCTCACTTGAGAAAGCTGGACCTAGGAAGTGTTTTAAAGGAACTAATCTTGGGCTTATTACTAGAGAGGTGAATGTGGCAAAACATTAGTCTGTGACCCAAGCCTCATCAAGCCACAACGTAAATAATCCTTATCAAGAGACATAAGCACAAAAAGCAACCCATGCAGCTGCTAACTGGGTTTTCCTGCTAAGCGTATTAGCTGGATTTTGTTTTCAATAGTAATAGCCAGACCTCATACATTTTTGCTCTAAGGTACAACCTGTTAAATGTACTGGACAAAATTTGTCTTGTCTGTTGCTAGGATCTTTAATGTCTCAGGGACTTCTGGCCTGGAAAGTACACTTACCACTACTTAGCTTTGTTTAATGTTCAATTTATTAAGCTTTTACATTGATTAAGCGCATTTTCCCAAATATTTAAACACTATTATGCAACTCATAAGTCAAACTACCCGTTTCATGAACTAACTTTCCTTAAATATTTAAATGCTGATTTCAACCTTACTCAAGATCTTTTAAGTATTTCAATAAAGCCACAATCTTTGTATTACACATTCTCTTGAACGGAAATACGACTTTTACTTGTGAGAAACCGAAGCACAGAGAAATTAATTAACTTGCTCAAGGTCTCACAGCTAGTAAGTGATAGTGACCTGCCCCAAAACTACCAGCTTAAATAGGATTAAATTAAAGAGCTGTATAGCACATCATACTAGCTGCTTACAGGGGAATATACAAAGACCTTCCCTCTAAGGAATTTAAAATCTAGACAGAGATCATAAAATGTCAAACACCAACACAAGAGTTAAATAAAAATCCCAGAAACTCTTTTTAAAAGCCTACAGATATACCAAAGAATGGCTTAACTTCCTTAAACTTTCTGCTTAACAAGATTATGCTTCTCAGTAGTATACTTTATTAATAAACACACATAATATTTAATTCCAAAAACTGCTAACATTGTCCACTGTGGTTAACTATTTCTATAGGAAGTAATGCTTATAGAATAGCCAAAATTTTAATAAACCGAGTTATTTTAATCACTGGAAAGAAGCAAAGGGAAGGCCGAATATTATGGGCATGCCATTTGTGCATCTTTGCCAGGAAGCTACAGTAAAGTGGGTGAAATCGGGAAGATATTTGCCTGTCAGACCTGAGAACAGGTCTTTGGCCAGAGTAGTCATGGCCACTGCCAACGCAGGGAAATTTAAGATTTTTAATCTCCCAAACAAAGAGGTCCACTCTCTTGCTCACTTGTGTCCGTGGGACTCTTGTTGCAAGGGCTGTGCTCTCCTGGCTCCCCTGTATTTGCTGTAAGTAAGCCATGTGGACCCCACACAATGGACTGATGGACTGCTACTAGCTAATGCTATACTGGACCCAACTCCATCACAGAAAGGAAACTTTGGATGCTGGCTTTGCTTTTAGCTCTGCTGAATCCCCAGCTACACATTTTCCAGAACTGGATTAAAGGAAATGGGACTTTGGAAACCCAGGGATGTAATTCCATGTAGATAAAAATCACTCATCCTCCCGTGTGAGTCTCAGAAAAGTCTCTCAAGATATTGTAAATACTTCAAATCCCACTAGCAATGGAGAAAGACCATCCACATGGTCTTTATTCTCTGATAACAGCAGGTCTGTCAGGCACATCCTGGCAGCTAACTGCAAAGGGCCCTTTCACCTTGCCCTTTTGCACCTAATTGATGGATATGACCAGGCATCTCAGAGATTATTAATCAAGTAACTAAATTGATTAAATTTAATGACAGCTTTGTCACCACTGAAAAAACCATATTGAAAAAAATTAGTTTGACTTTTTGTACCTGGACATGTTGGCTGAATAATCTTCATTTTCTCACTAATTATTTTGTCATCTTTTGAATGCAGTAAGAAGATAAATGCTACCCATTTTTTCTGTTTTTATTTTTCTTTATCTGTCAGGATATGGATGTAAATGTCAGTTTGTACAAAAGGGAGCTGGTTGGAAATGCTTAATTTTTATAATGGTAAGGGCATACATTTATTGCATCAGATCTTCTTTCAATTATGGTAAAACATTTTTCAATATTTCCTAGGCGTTAGTGGCTTGTTTGCTGATGCATTCATTAAGGCAACACTAAATCTGTTACTACAGGTAACCCCAAATTTCAGCAGCTTAATCCAATGAGAGTTTATTTCTCATTCACATAAAATTAATCATTGCTGGGGGTCCCAGGCTGATGGAGGCTCTACCAGTGGCCAGGTGAGGAAGGAGAGAGAGCCAGGAAAATTGGATGGGCAGCTTCATGAGCCCTGTCTGCGTGCACACAGCACGCAGCACTTTAGTCCACCTTCTATTGACCAAAACTTAGGCCTATGGCCGTATAGAGATGCAGGAAGTGGGGAGGTTCCTTTCGGCCAATCCCTCTTCCCCAAAAGTGTACATCATGGAAGGAGAGTACAAATTTTTTTTGATAGAAGGATGGTTAGCCCCCTCTGCTACAAGGACTAAATCCTGAGAAATTATATTTTAGAAAGAATGACCGCTGACCAGGTTTTTTTAAATAAATGTTTTATTGAAGCTTACCTAAAATGACTAATTTCAATATAAAAAATTAAATCAATATCTATTGATTGAACACCTACTATGTGCAAGTCTTTTTTTTAAATATATTTTTATTGATTTCAGAGAGGAAGGGAGAGGGAGATAGAGAGAAACATCAATGATAAGAATCATTGATTGGCTGCCTCCTGCAGGCCTCCTACTGGGATCGAGCCCCCAACCTGGGCATGTGCCCTTGACAGGAATCGAACCTGCGACTCCTCAGTCCACAGGCCAATGCTCTATCCACTGAGCCAAACCAGATAGGGCTATGTGCAAGTCTTTGGATGAATCCCATGGAATAGCTGGTGGGGGTGGATACCAAGGTGAATGAAACATGGTCTGTCACTCCAGGACAGGAAAGAAAATGAACCTTTGTGTATATTATATGCAACATAATTTTACATCTAGAAAAAAACTATTTTCAAAGAGAATATCTGTTTTATATTCTGATTAAACATTTTCACTGTAGGAAAATTTGGAGCCAAATAAAAAACAAACAAACAAACCCACCTTTACAGCCCCTAATCCTATCACACAGAGGTAATTGCTGTGAACATTTTTCCCATTGATATTTTATCTATATATGCATATTTGAAATTATATTTTATGTAGATACATTTCAAAGCACTAAAGTTAAAAACATCAGTTGACCTGTTGACCTGTATTCATGTACCGTGATCATGAAGAAATTCGAGAGAGGATGCCAAAATAAACTGTTTCCTTTGCTGGTGTCTGGGACAACAGATTCATTGATTTAGCATTAAGAGAGAGCTTGAGTAGGAGGAGGAACATTTACACACACTGACCTTTAAGCATCTAACAAATAAATGAAAACGTGTTGCTATAAAAACAACCACTATGAAAATGCATTGAAATACCCTACATTTATTCAGTATATGGTGCGTGTAAGGACCACCAGAATATGATCTAGCCCAGGGGTGGGCAAACTTTTTGACTCGAGGGCCACAATGGGTTCTTAAACTGGACTGGAGGGCCGAAACAAAAGCATGGATGGAGTGTTTGTGTGAACTAATATAAATTCAAAGTAAACATCATTACATAAAAGGGTACGGTCTTTTTTTTTTTTTTAGTTTTATTCATTTCAAACGGGCCGGATTCCGCCCGCGGGCCGTAGTTTGCCCACGGCTGATCTAGGACCATGGTCGGCAAACTGCGGCTTGCGAGCCACATGCGGCTCTTTGGCCCCTTGAGT
>NW_005871114.1:4177702-4179745 GCF_000147115.1 Myotis lucifugus
CCTCCCACCTTCTAAATTCTTCTAGTTGAGCTAATAATCACATTAGCAGAGACAGATTAACAAGAGAAAATAAAAATGTTAATACATGCAAGGAATTCAAATAAGCATGAAAATTCCAAAGACAGTGAGGGAACATTGGGTATATATGACATTTTGGACAAAGGAAAAAGGTTGAGGGTTAAGGGGGGGAGGGGTCTAAGATTTCAAAAGTGAGAATGGGCAATTTATAGGGAGTTAAAGAAGAGGGAACACAGGTGGTATGAAAATCCCCCGAAGTGTTGGGGGCCAGATGTAAGCTGGCAAGGTCCTTGCACCTGAAGGGGCTAGCAAGGCTGGGACCCTTACCTACACAGTTTTCCCAGACTTGTTTGGATGGTGATTATCAGTAGAATGAGAGCAACCTTTGTAGAATAAGAACAGCCTTTCATAGCTTACCAAGAAGTCTGTAACTATTTACTGAGATATGCTGTACTGAGAACTTGTCCTTCTGCTGTGTCTCTCCCTTAGAGATTAAGAGGAACAAAGAATACATTCCTCTTGACAGACCTCCTATTCAGTGTGTTATGTATAAATAGGATTGTGTGGCTAATAAAGTTGCTTCAGTTTGTCGAGAGAACTGGAGTCCTCCCGACCCCGCTTTCCTGTCTTTCTTTCTTTTCTCAATTCCCACCTCCCTACCTCAGCCCGGCTCAACCTGTCAGACTGGCCCTGACACCGAAGCAACTAGGAAACAGTGGGACACAGGGAGTATCTGGCTAGCAGGCCCCTGCCTGGCGCACTCCTACTTGCCACGCTCAATTCACATTAGGCTAAGGCGACAGACATCCGAGGTCCTAAGGTTCCCTTCCTGAAGCAGGTGTTTCTCTCAGTCTCTTGGGCATGAAAGGAGGAGAGTCAAAGGTTCTTTTCTGAGTCTTTGTCTCTTAGTAACCAGTTAAAGGCCAGTATTCCAAAAGGCAACTTCCGGTGGCAAAACTTTAGTCTCCTTCAACAGGAAGGTGATGAAAAACCCAGGAGCCTTCTCAGGGGGCTCAACAGGAACCTCAATGCTTTCCCCCGCGGAACCATCAACTCCTTATTTCTATGTCTGGCAGCCAACCTTCTCTTCCCCAGCCCTCTCTTAGTTTGTGTCAGCAAAATGGTACAAATTCATCTCAGTTCTTTCCAATTTGGGTCATGGAGACACAACTGGCATTGTATGGAGGGGATGTTACAAAAGGGTATTTCTTAGTCAGATCACTAATTCTCATTCAGCCAAAAGCCGAATCTTCGGGCTACTTTGATTATATTAGAGGAACTGGTTAAGTCTGAATGGAAAGAGAAAAATAAGGTGGGTAAATTGTGCCATCACGCAGACAAAAATAGCATCATGTGTCACACCGGTGTAACTTAATTGACCATTAGATGTTTGTCATAGAGTTTGCCTCCCCCTCTTGTCCACCACTCAGACAACTGCTTTAGCTGTTTTGAAAACAAAACGAAGTCCTACTACGGCTTTGAAATAAAATCGTATCATACACAATTGGTAGGTGTGTTTCAAAGTGGTTTGAGCAAAACGCCACAAAGTAGGCGACCACCGAGGTTGCTAAAATATTTCCTGTCCTGACCAGGGTTGCGTTTCTGGAGAATATTTAACAGGGAGGGTTTTAATGCTTCTAAAGATGTTGAAACTAAAGAACAAATATTGACCCACAGGGCACCACAACTCTCCTGAAAGGGAGTAAAATACATCCTTTATAAAATGAAAAACGACTTGGCCGAAATATTCCCCAACCCCTTCACAATTGGCCCTAAGAGGGCGGAGGGGCCAACTTGGCACAGCCAGGCGCGGGCACTGACGCACCAGGCGGCATCATCGTAGGGCCTCTCGCGCTGGGAGGCCACGGTTTTCCCGCCAGGCCGACCTGGGCCCCCGCCAGAGCCACTGGGCCGCGAGGCCACCCCAGGCCGCCGCTGGAGGCCGCTGGCACGAGTGCGAGGTGAGCAGGCCAGGCTTGTTCCCGCGGCTCGTCGCCGCTGCAGAGTTTGTGCTCCGTCGAGGCC
>NW_005871114.1:4179845-4181383 GCF_000147115.1 Myotis lucifugus
TCATCACTCGAAGCCTGAAACACTCCTACTCTACACACTCATCTACTAATTCTGTATATGATAGCTTTCAATATCAATGCTGGCTCGACATCCTCTAGCCTTACATGGTGCCACACCCTCCGGTCCGTTTTCGTTCTATCGAATTCAAAAATACATGTGAACATTAGCAGCAATAAATTAAACTCAAAAAAAGAAAAAAAAAAAAAAAAAAAAATAAGAGAAAAAAACTAAAAAAAAATATTAACAAAATAAATATGCTATTCTTCCCAACCCAAATATAACGAGGCGAGAATAGAAAGGAAAAAAAAAATAAACACCCCCCCCCCTCCCCCCCCCGCAACAAAAAAAAAAAAGCAGCGTGGGGGGGCGCCGACCCGGCTATTTATTCTATTAAATAAAAAATTCTTTACTCTCTTCCCCCTCAAAAAAACCCCCCCCGCGCCCCCACTGTTTCGCCGGGGCAAAAAGAATAAAAAAAAAAAAAAAAAGTCTCTTTGGAGTTTATATTCGCGTGGGGGGCGGGGGGGGAGAGAGAAGAAATAAAATAAGCAAAAGATAAGAAAACAAAGAAAAAATGCCAACCGAAGAGCTCCGTGGGCCAGCGCTCCCCGACGGTGCGCGTTTCCCGCAGGGCGATTCCT
This sequence comes from Myotis lucifugus, assembly GCF_000147115.1. Lineage (NCBI taxonomy): Eukaryota > Metazoa > Chordata > Mammalia > Chiroptera > Vespertilionidae > Myotis > Myotis lucifugus. The sequence goes on from NW_005871114.1 coordinate 4,180,487, forward strand.
GGGCGCGATGGAGTGGGTGTGGGCACTCGTGCTGCTGGCTGCGCTGGGCAGCGCTCGGGCGGAGCGCGACTGCCGGGTGAGCAGCTTCCGAGTCAAGGAGAACTTCGACAAGGCTCGGGTAGGTACCGGCCCGGGGGCCCCGGTGCCCGCGTCCCCCCAGCCCCGCGGCCAGCCTCACCGTGCGCTCATCACCACACCCGCTCTCATCGCCAAACCCGCTCTCCTCTCCTTTGCAGTTCGCCGGGACCTGGTATGCCATGGCCAAGAAGGACCCCGAGGGCCTCTTTCTGCAGGACAACATCATCGCCGAGTTCTCCGTGGACGAGAACGGCCAGATGAGCGCCACGGCCAAGGGCCGAGTCCGTCTGTTGAAGTCAGTGGGCTCTGGGCGCCAAACCCTGACGGGGAGGGAAGGGAGCACCCGGGGTGGTGGGATGGAGGATGGAGGGAGGAAGCCTTTTGCCCGGCCTGGCTCAGGATCCCCTTGGCCTTTGCAGCAACTGGGACGTGTGCGCAGACATGGTGGGCACCTTCACAGACACTGAGGACCCTGCCAAGTTCAAGATGAAGTACTGGGGTGTAGCGTCCTTTCTCCAGAGAGGAAGTGAGTAATCAGCTCAGTGGGATTGTCTTGGGGGGTAGGAGGGCCACAACCTGGCCAAATCTCTGGGTTTCTTTTCCAGTGGCGCCCTTGGGAAAAACATGTTCTCTAAGTGGCAGGAACCCTGGGCACCGCCTGAGGTTAGGGGCATGAGATTGGCCCACCTCCCCCCATGCCCCCAGCTCATAAAACCTGGCCCAAGCTCAAAGGACCTTTGGGCTTGTGAGGCCTCCTCCTGCCATTTTCCTGTCCAGCCACTATTCCAGGGTGTGTAGCCTTCTCCAAGATTACCCCCC
>NW_005871114.1:4181564-4236274 GCF_000147115.1 Myotis lucifugus
TCTCATGATGCAGAGATTCTGAGCCAGGCACAGTGCCCTTGTTGGCAATGCCCTCTTCCCTTTTCTCCCAAGCACCAAAACTCAGGTGCGGAGAGGAGAGAGTATGGAGGACTCTCAGAAGAGCATCCTAAAACTTGCCCCGATCATGAGAACACACCATCTGTAGGCTCTTTCTACCTCCCCCCTCCCACCGCCTTTTTCTCCTAAATGTCAAACCTGTAATCTACTTGGTACTTAGGGAATTGTGCAAGCCGGGGGGGGAGGGGGCGGTGGGTGTCATGGGATCTTAGAGACAGTTAACCCTACAAAGGTTTCAATAAACAGATGAGTAAACCGAGGCCAAGAGAACGAAGTACTTTGCTCACGGTCATACAAGTTTGTGAGAGTCAGTGTCAGAGCCGGGGGTTCCAGCTCCTGGGCCAGGATTAGGTGGCCCTGAACAGCAGGGACTCCTAATTTACAGACCAGCTTTTACAAAGCATCGGTCTCTCCTGTGGGATAGGCCACAGGGGGCTGTTCAGGGGGACTCTCTTAGCTGGTCGTCCAGGGCAGAAGCATTCTTTACGTGGCCCATCACTCTACACACGGCACATACACCTTGACTTCCTCTAAATTGTATATTAGATGAAAGCGCATGTTTTATCTAATGTAGCTTCAGCTCTGATTTACACTGTACAGATGGCGTTGTTATCTTACAAGGGGTAAAAAGCTCTTATCCTTAGAAGTAATCATAATTATTACAAACAATGAAGCAAAACTTTCAAAAGTGAATCACATAGCATGAAATATATACTTTTCTGATAATGCGTTACAAAAGTCAATACCGGGGGTACAAGATTACTTTCTAAAAAGCATAAACATAATTCTCAGTGGCATTTTGAGATGCACTCTTTGAAGGACTAGGATCCTATTGGTACTGCATTTGGGCAGGGTAGAGAAGACCCCATGAGCAAGTAGGGTTTTGCCTCTTGCCTCCTCCTCCCCCTTGAGAACTAACCAGATTAGTTCTGCCCTTACCTCTTGTAGATTGCGGTTCTATCTATGATTTCATTTAGAGAAAAAGTATTGAATTCTTGAAAGTGATTGCTATGATATTGAGATAACTATGGAAGGTGTAAGGATAAATTCCTTCTCAGGGATTTTTCAGAAAAGAAGCTGTGCAGTGTAGTGGTTAAGCGCGCAGTTAAAGTTAGATTGCCCAAGTTCAAATCCTACTTTGTGGGACCTTAGATATGTTCCTTATCTTCTCTGTGCCTCGGTTTCCTCACCTGTACAAGGAGGTGATCATAGCACCTGCCTCATGGTGTTGTCTTATGGGGAGGCCATGAGTTAACTGTGCAGAAAGCACTTAGAACAGTGCCTCAGACATGCGTTCTCTCTCCGTGTATATTATTACTGCTTAGCTCTCCCCAGTCATGAAATAATAGCTTGATAGTCTGGGTCCGGGATGATAGGATCCACAAAGAGCATCGGGTTCAATACTCTCATTTTCCAATGAACAAATTAGAGAAAGCCCACGTTAGAGAGGTGGCTAGCCTAGGGCCACACAGCTAATCACTGGGGTCCCCAGGCCTCAGACTCCTCTTTGACAAGGCCTGCTGGGTTTTTCAGGTGATGAGTCAGAACTAGCATCACACCACCGTCCGGCTGGCCCACCTGGACAGTTAGACCTGAGAACTGCAGGGACCTTTTCATCACTTTAGGAGACTGCAAGACACAGGCGTAGGGAGCTGGAGGGACACATTCTAGGCCCACCACAGAAGCCAGAGTGGCTCCCTCTAACTGAGTGGGTTTTTGTTTGGATTTGGGACTGGTAATCAAAACCTCTGATCCCATCTGTGTAGACACAGAGGCCTCCATATGGCTACTGTCTCTACTCTCCCTGGCTCCGCTGTGTGCGGATAGCTGCCATCCAGAAATGTCTGGGGCGTCTGGCTCTGCAGAGGGACCCACCCGAGCAGCTGGCAGTGAAGAGGTGGGAGACGTGAGCTCACTCTTTCTAGGATGGCTCAGACAGTTCATTTCTTGTTGTAGGAGGGAGAGTCAAGTAAAGATTGTTAGAGTTTAAATTCTTCATCTCTGCACTAGTTAGCCAAAAAAAGAGCCTGGACATAACACCTAGCCAGCTTAGGCCTTTTATAAAAGTCAAGAAGGTAGCCAATTTTCCTAAAGCTGAGCTTTGAAAGTTACTTAGTTCCTATGTTAGAATTCCCATTCTGGCAACAACTCTGGGGAAAAATTAAGCTGCAGATTTGCTGAGCTAATAGCTGCCTGGATCATGAATCCGGGTCATATTTCAAAGCACACAGTACTTTTGTGTCTGAGGGGTAGGCTGCTGGGCTGCCTGTGACTGACAGACACAGTGAGGCCCATAACCAGGGAAGAAATGATTTCATTTGGAGAGAAGGCGGACTCTGCCCAGAGCCTGTGAGGGGAGCTGGTGGTTAGGGTGGGGCCCAGCAGGCGGCCCCTTGGCTTCTGTTCCTGGCCCACCTGCTGAATAACTGCAAGGCCACCCCTGAGCAGTCATGTGTCTGCGCACCCCCACCTGGCCTCTGACACTCTCTCCACGGTTAAACCTGGGAGGTGCAGGGGTGGCTCTTTCTTCCTGGGGGACCTGGAGTGAGCTGAAGAGGGGCCTCCACCACCCCCTGCTATGAAGCCCTCCTGCAGGGCCTGGGCTGGGGCTGAACTCCTACTGGCTGGCATTCTCAAAGCCAAGAGGCACAGCCGGAGGTGACGTAAGGCAGTGTTAGCCGTCTCCCTCACAGCCTCGAATGCTGGGGGACCCAAGACCCGCTGCAGCCTCCAGTGCGGAGCATGACACGGGCAGAGATGATCACTTGTTTCATGACCCACATGAGACAGAGATGCAAAGCCTCTTTGTTTCTTGTTTCCTCTGCCCCTAATTTACTTGTTGCCTGGAGACAACGTGGTGTAGAGTTTACACAAGTGGGCCCCAGAGTCCGATTGAAACCCAGTTCTGTCCTGCTCTTTGGGATCCTGGGTGAATTATTTAGTTTCTCCGTGCCCACTTTCCTCATCTATAAAATGGGGGTGATAGTGTGCACTTTTTGGTTCATGTAAAAAGTAACTGGGGGGGAAAGGGAAAGTGTCTACACAATGACTGACATGACTAAGTGCTCAGAAAGCCCTATTCATGGTTAGATGTCAATGAGAATGTTAAATTAAGTAGAGATGTGGCACTTTTTTTTTTTTTTTTTTTTTTTTTTTTTTACCATATATAAGGTATTTAGATAAACCTGGGTATTGTTTCTCCATGGCAGATTCTTCACATACATCCTTATTTCCCATCCTGCCTTTGTTGGCATTGGCATTTCCCCACCTTCATGTACACTTATTCGTGGCTTACACCCCAGTCTTAGGAATAAATATCTAAATTTTTCATTGAATTAACTCTCCCTCTATCAGAGGAGTTCTGACAAGTACAAGCTCTAAAAAGAATACCTGATGATAGATGGTAGGCATCATGTGCCCTTCCCCCACCCACCCACCCCCAAAGCAAAAACTACTCCTTTGCCTGCTAGGAAAAATGGGCAGGGTTACTAGACAGGAATTAGGATGGAGCCAGAAAAGCCATGAACCAGGCCATCAGAGTGGCCTCCTCCCGTGACTGAGAGGCAGGAGGGCAGCGTGGTTACTGAAATGACTGGGAGCTAGCTGATAGAGACCATCTCAAGAGATATATCCAGATGTTGAGATAACATAAGTTGGTGGCCATCAGACATCAGCCCTAAGGCATAGCTGTTGGGGGATTGATGGAGAAGACACAGGAGGAAGATCTATTCCATGGTTTTGATGGGCCCACATGCTCAGTTCTTTAAAAAGATGCTATCACATTTGTCATCAGGGTGAGAGATAATCATTGAAGTGAATGAGGTTCCCCCAACTCGAACTTTTTATCTATAAACGAGAACAACATTCCCAGACTTACAAAAGCTGTCGGGATTCTCTGGGGTCTTCTGCTCCTAACACAATGAAACCAGTTTCAGGAAGTCGCTGGCTTCTCAGTTTGGGGAGTTTCCTTGCGGGCTGAGCTGGCTGAGCGCGGGGCATTGGCTCTGTTTCTGGCTTGCAGACGATGACCATTGGATCATCGACACGGACTACGACACCTATGCAGTGCAGTACTCCTGCCGCCTCCTGAACTTGGACGGAACCTGTGCTGACAGCTACTCCTTCGTGTTTGCCCGTAACCCCTACGGCCTGCCTCCGGAAGTGCAGAAGGTCGTGAGGCGGAGGCAGGAGGAGCTGTGTCTGGGCAGGCAGTATAGGCTGATTATGCACAATGGTGAGTGGGCTGGTGGGCAGGAGCCCGGGCAGCAGCCAGCTCTCCCTGAGGGGTCGGTGGGCAGGGAGTTTGTGCCCACCTGCCGGTGGGATGTGTTTCATCTGCCTGCATGAGAAAACAGGGAGCCTTAGGAGCCCCTGGGAGCCCAAGTCTTGGCTCTTCTCGATCAGATGTTTCAGTGGCCTCATCATGGGGCTGATGCGGAAGGAGTGGACAAACGCCTTTTTTCAAAAACCTGGCATTTTCACTTAAGTAAAACTGCAGGGGACTCTTCCTTTTTTTCTGCCAATTTAGCCCAGTCGGTAGTCACAGGATTTTGCCCCTGGATGCTCTGCCCCCAAAACCCATTTTGACTGAATTAATATTATTTGGGGATTCAGTGGCCCCAGTGAAGAGTTGGGCTGCAAATGTGGCCATTGGTGTAAAAACTTAGAGACATGATCACAGCAAGTTCAAAATGATTTCAACAAATGCTCTTTCTCTACCATGAAACCAAATTGACTGACTGATCTTCCTCACTTATATTTTTGGATATTCCCTGGAATGACAATTGGGTCTTTATATAGATTCTATCCTCATCTGATATTGATCTGAAAACCAGGAACATTCTAGAGGAAAGAGTGCTGTCTACTTGAATTTTACACTCACTCCCCTGGGAAACTATGGCAATGTTAAAATGTAGGAAAAAGAGAACAAAACTGAACTTTTCGGTCGGTCTCCTAACTAGCTGAGCAAAACTACACCAAAACAATATGAACCCAGAGCAAAAACATAAATCAGTAAGATTTTGATGTTTCACCCTGGGGTGGTCAGGCAAGGATTTCAGCATGGGCAGACTCCAGGCCAAACCCTTTGCCTATATCTCATCTATCTGATGAGAAAATAGAGGCTGAGAAAGATTACAAAAGTTGCCCAAGATCTGTATAGTAAGAAGCTGGGTTGGATGCAAACCAAAATGTTGTGTTTTTGTTTTGTTTTGGCACTGAAGCCCCTTGTGGCACCACCTGGTGATACATGGCACAGGACATGGGGAACTTTCTATAAAATTACTGGTGGGGTGGCTGCGATCAGGCACACTTTCTGAAAAGGAGGATGCACCCCCCCCCACCCTTTGAAACGCAGTGAGGCAAATTTAAGACAAATAAAAAGAACAGTATTTCATACAGCAGATCCCATTGCCCCAAATAAATTCAAAGGGTTGCAGAAAAATTCTTGAAGCTGATTATGAATTACAGCCCCATCCTGCTGTAACCTTACAAGAATGGGTCCAGAATTCGTAATCTGCCTTACGCACTGGGTCCATCTTTCTGTCGCTGATGACTTTGTTTTCTATATTTCAGGTTACTGTGATGGCAAATCAGAAAGAAACCTTTTGTAGCAACATCAAGGAGGTCAAGTTTCGTTTGAAAACGTCCCACTTTCGCTCAGCCTTCAACTCTATTTATCGTAGTTTAGTCTGGCCCTCTCTCCTCCCCTCTTCCTCAGGACACATAAAACCTTCAGGACACATAAAAATACACGTGGGAACAAGTGAATCCATTTGCAGTCAGGTGTATGTTTTTTTCTGGGGTTTTCTAGGGAATCGTTTGAGGCTTAGGATTCCAGACTTTGAATTATTAAAACGTAGTCTCCTGTTTCCTATGATGTGGGTGTTCATTTGTGTCCACGTGTTGTCGAAGTGAGAAGTCCTGCAGATGGTTGGGTAGGGTGCGCTTCTATACCCCTGGAGGTGTTCTTGCCTCCCTGGTTCTTTATGATCTTGGCCTATTCTGGTGCCTGATCTCCATTAGTGACAGTGGCTTCTCCCAACTTCCTGCAAAGGGTGTTCTCCATTAACCCAGGAAGGCCCTAGCTGCCAGCCTGGCCAAGGCACCGAGGCTAAACCAGCAGGTGAGTGAGTGTGGGCCAGGCCAGGCCCGTGAGCCTAAAGCCCCGGGCAGCCCAGGGCCAGGGAAGGGGCAGCATGGCCGGCTCACCTGGGTGTGTGTGAGAGGCATGGGTCTGGGTCAGCTCTGGCAAACATCCCAGCCCTCCCCTGTTTCTAGCACTTAATTCACTTCTTATTTCAGATGCGGCCAAAATGTTGAGGAGAAGAGGCCCTGGGCTTCCCTGAGGGAATTGGAACATGGGGCCCTTGGAAGCCAGGTCTGGGGGAAGCTCCCAGTGCTCCCTACCTGGACTTGGAGCAGCAGGAAAGGGCATGGTGGGTGGCGGTGAGCACCAGGACCCCACACCATCAGCAGTACTTGTGAACATCACTGTTCAATTGCTGCAAAGCCATTTGCCCCAGTTTCCCAGGAGCTCCCAGGAGGCTTTGGTGCCAGAGTCTTTAAGTCCAAGTCCAGTTCTGACATAGTCGCTGTGTGAGTTGAGCTGGTTACATGGCTTTTCTGAGCCTCACTTTTCTCTTGTGAAATATGGGGAAACAGTATCTGCCTGATGGGATGCAGTGAGGATTCAATTAGAGCACATGGGAGCTGTGCAAACACTGGCCAGGCCCGGCTGACAGCTATGAAATGTGTCAGGTGGGGAAGGACACCTCTTGCCCCTGTGTGCAGAGATCTCTGCCTGGGTGCTGGCATATCAAGGGCCCATGGGAGGCTCCTGGGTCCCCCACCCCAGTGTGCTTGTCCTCCCACCAAGGAAGGAGGAAACAGGTGACCATGTATGGGAAAGGCCTACCTGTCATCACACACAGCAGCAGATTGTCAGAGCCAGGCCCTTCAGCCTCAGTTTGACAACCCAGAGACCCATAAGATAGCCACACATCACTTCAAAATAGTTTTAATTCATCAAGTCTATTAGCTAAAGATGAACAGAAAATCCCTGTCCTCTTGTCCTCAAGCACCATAAGTCCTACTTCAGAAGAAGCTATTCAAGAAACTCCACAAGCAATGGAACTACTGCTGCTGATGTACTTGACAACAAAGCCGTGTTGAGCACCTACTATGTACCAGGCCCCAAGCTACTGCGCATTCCAGGCGTGGGCCCAGCTTCCATGTGATGGCATGTCCCATGGTTCTGTTTGGCTCTGGTTTCTTCTTTCTCTTCTCTCCCAGGAATAATTCCTAAAAGCTTAGGCCCATAAACACGATCTGATGACTCGCCACATTGCATCTTCAGGCCCACACTCCACAACCTGGCATCCAACGACCTACTCTCCATTTGGATCTCACTGGATTTCACACTTACACAAGCCTTAGATAAAATTCTTGGCTCTCCCACCCCCAGGCTTCCCCCCTTGTTGTTGGTTGGCCCACTATCCAACCAGTGTCAGGCTACAAATCTAGAAGTCACCCTTGCATCCTCTCTTTCCCTCACATTGTACATCCCGTCCATCAATAAATTGTGCTTGCTCCATCTTCCCAAAGTATGTCCTACGATGATTCTGCGCCGTCCCCTCCGCCCCCCAGCCTCCAAATATTGGTGTTATCCTATATCTGATTTCATGACACTGAATCTCCTAAAGGGGTCCATAGCATTTCTTATAAATAAATTAAAAGATCACCTTTGGTTGTTCGTGGGAAATTCCTCAAGCATTATCGACATTAATGAACGATCCCGAGGCCTTGCGAGTCCAGGGAAGGGACCTAGAGCGGCTGTGGCCCTTCAGAGAAATCTGAGTCCGGGACCAGTTGCAAGATTCACTTCAGAAGCCAGCAAGGTGTGGCTTTATATGCAGGAGATGTGATTGTTGAACAGGTATAAATAAAAATTTATTACATTCAATCATACGACAAACACACTGAAAAAGTTCATATTTCAAGAAACCCATAACAAATCCTTTGATAAAGGATACAATGCTTTTGCTGAAGGATCACCCCTTAATTTACTGGTGCCCTGAACGTATTTGCATAGGTTACATCTTCCTAAAGCAGGGCACCCTGGTGTGAGGGTCCTGGAGATGCACTCCCTTTGAAGACACACCAGTGGCTCACCAGAGTGACCTACTCTGCCTCTAGAGAGAAATTAATTATGTGGAAATGATAGACAGGTCATTTCTCCTGAGAGACGTGTCTGTAAACATGGCTCCCTTGTCTGGGAAGAAGATGCCCCGGAAAATTTTCCTCCATTCGTTCCTGAACAGGGACATGTTGTAGAGGATGGGGTTCAGGGCCGCGTTGGCGAACGTGAAGGCCACCACCCAGAAGAAGAGTGACGGCCAGATGACCAGGTCCTGCTTGAAGTTCTGGATCAGGATGAGCAGGATGGTGATGATGATGGGGCTCCACATGATGAAGAAGGAGATCATGAGCAGGAAGAGGGTGCGGAAGAGCCGGAAGTCCTGCTGCGACACGCGGATCTGGTGGCTCTCCGAATACGCCAGGCTCACCGTCAGCCTCCGGCGCGACGCCTTGGTGATCTGCGGGGACACAAGAGTGGAGCCACAGTCACCGCAGGTGACAGCAGGGAGATCTGGGTCAAGAGGAGCACAGGGCGCCAGAGTTGGAATCTGCTGCCCCCGCTGCACTGGGACTATTTTGTGCGGAGAGCACACCCTTAGGAGAGGTTGGTCCATTCTTAGGAGAGGTTGGTCCTCCCTTAGGAGAGGTTGGTCCACCCTTAGGAGAGGTTGGTCCACCCTGAGGTGAGGTTGGTCCACCCTTAGGTGCGTTGAAGAAATGGGGTGCCTGGGTGGCCCCCTGAGAAAAAAGGCAGGAAACCATCCACTTGTAGATAGAGTGGACGAGGGGAAGTGAAAGGCCTGCGTTGGATGGAGTAGAAGAGGGAGGTGAGAACAGAAGCACAGGGCTTTGGGCTGGGTGTGTCCTTCTCCCAGATGTATTTGTTAAAACCTAACCTCCAAGGTGATGCTACTAGGAGGTGGGGCCTTTGCGAGGTGATTAGGTCATAGGGAGGAAGCCCTGCTGAGTGGGATTAGTGCCCTTAAGGAAGAGATGAAGGGCCCTAGCCGGTTTGGCTCCGTGGATAGAGCATCTGCCCGCAGACTGATGAGTCCCAGGTTCAATTCTGGTCAAGGGCACATGCCAGAGTTGTGGGCTCGATCCCCAGTAGGGGGCGTGCAGGAGGCAGCTGATCAATAATTCTCATCATTGATGTTTCTATCTCCCCCTTCCTCTCTGAAATCAATAAAAAAATAAAATAAAATAAAGAATCAATTCTCCTCTTCTGATAAACTGAGAGCACTCCTTAGAAATATTCTACTAAGAGGGAGAGAGAGAGAGAGAGAGAGAGAGAGAGAGAGAGAGAGAGATAAAGGGATTAATCTTCATTCATTGGCAGTTATAGAATAGTCATGGGGATGTAGTCAATACAGTGTTATTGTAATAACCATGGAGGTGCCAGGTGGGTGGAAGATTATCTGAGGGATCATTAGGTAAGTCATATAAATATCTAACCACTATGCTGCACACCTGAAAAATTAATTAATACTCAATATCAACTGTAATTTAAAATATTTTGAATTAAAATATTAGAAAAGAGGCCCGAGAGTGCTCCCTGGACACTGCTGCTGTGGGAAGACACGGTGCGAGGTGGGCAGTCTGCAGCCTGAGGGAGGCTCTCACCAGGACCCCATGCTGGCGCCCTGATTTCCCACTTCCAGGCTCCAGAGCCCTGAGAAATCAATTTCTATTGTTTATAAGCCACACAGTCTGCGGTATTTTGTGATGACATTCCAAAGAGACTGAGACACACAACTTCCCTACTGTCTCTTTTTTTGAAAGAGCAAAGTATTGACTGCACAAAAGCAACATGTGCTGAAGATACAAACTTAAACAGGACGATGCCGAAGGAGTCTGGGGTGGGGCTGAGCTTCGGCGTTTCTCATGAGCTCCTGTGCAGCTGCTGCTGCTGCTGCTGCTGCTGGTCCGAGGGCCACACTTTGAGTAGTGAAGTGTGTCTCCCAGGCCTGGGGTGGTGGGCAGACTCGGGGTGGGGGGCGGAGGGCAGAGGAGTCTGGCCTCCCTGGTGGCTTGGAAGAGTCCAGTGCTCAGGTGCAGGCCGCCCTGGAGATACATACAGCATCCTGCCTTGATGCCTAATTCCAATTGTCCTTTAAGCACAGCCAGAGGGCAGAAGGCCCGCTGTCCCCTATCACTTATTCAGCTTTAATGGTACCCAGAGTTTTGGGGGTGAGAGGGACAAAGGTTTGTTATGGTGAACAGGGGACAAACTGGTGCATAGCTAGCATAGGATGCGATGGGGCACTGTACATGTTAGTTTGACATGCTTTGTTCCAGCCTGTGACCTCTGTCCCCAAGGAAGAGATCAAATTTAGAATGTGTTGGTCACATGCATGGTCCTTGCTAACTCCCATTTGCTTAGTCTGGCCCCGTGTCCTGCTGTAGCCACACAGTGGGTGCTTACATGACTGGAGACCTTAATGGCCACAAATCTCATTAGCAGGCCTTCCTAGGCCCATTCCACTAAGATTCTGGAATCTCAAGAGGGGAAGCAATTTGAAAGCAATTAGTGTAATTCACAGTTTGGGCAAGTTTAACTAAAAGGTCACAATGGCTTAAAATAGTCTCCTTGGAATACCTGTTACTCGCTCATTAAAGAGTAGCTGTGTATTTTATGATTAAATGCAATTGCTGGTGGCTTCTGTGCAGTAGCTTAGGTCCACCTCTTGGTGACGGAGACCAGGGCAGCAGATGCTGAGTGAACAGAGCCCTCTCTTCCACACCCACATCCCAACCTCAAGAACAGTGGGAATCAGGCTCGCTGGGCTTCGGGGAGGGCTCCCTGTGTGCCAGGCACTGTACTATGCATTTATATTTATAAATTGTCGCGTTTCATCTTTGCTCTGTAGATTGGTACTATCATTATTTCAGCTGCAGAGCTGAGGATCATGAACCCCAGGCAATTCGAGTAACTTGTTGAGGGTTACTCCACTGTTGATACCTGGTCAAAGTCCCCATCTGTGCAAACCCAGCTTAGTTGAGATAAAGACGAGCCACATCATAAAAGGCTCCAAAGGGGCTGCATCCTCTTCAGCCCTCCCCGCCTCTGCCTGTTCCGCAGGGTGGGGCTGCTCAGGAGACATAACCCACCATCTCAGGCTCGCATGCCTGAGGTCACATTGGCACACCCAGGTCTGGAAGCTGCTGCGTAGAATCAAGTTAGAATGTGTGTGCAGGTGAAAGCTGCTTAAGCTGAGACTACCTGGGCCAACAGACCTAGGAGAGTAACTGCTGGGCAGGTTGGCAGGTGGGAGGGCTGCAGGGGAAATGCCACCACCTCTGAGTAGGGGTGTCACTCTAGTCCTATGTGCAGCCTGGTGGACACAGAAGGAATGATTCAAAAGCAGCCTCATCGCTCGTGCTGCCACATCGGCTGCCAAGAAGGATGAAGTCCCTGGTACTGTCTTAGACATTTTTTGGAATGAATGGTGGTGATGAAGGTTCATCTTTATTGAACACTTATGTGCCAGGCCCTGTACATATCACTTGGTTTATCTCTTTAAATTCTCCCAGCAGTTCTGTGACATATGTACTTTGAGGATCCCCATTTTACAGATGAGGAAACTAAGGCTAAAAGAGGTTAAACGACTTGCCCAACAGCACCCAGCACTTGCAGAGCTGGGCTTCAAACCCAGCCCATGCTCTAAAACTAGTTCCTTCCCGCTCTGTACTGTCTGCATCAGTGGAAAGCCTCTGCCCAGCCTGTAACTCCAAGCTCCAATGCCAGGAGCTCTGAGAAGGAAGGCTTCCCAGTTCATCTGCTCGGCACCAGCGGTGCTTTGTTTCAGGCAGTCACATGGCACCTGCCTCATACACTGAGTGACAGATGTTGGAGCGTCATTCTTGCCTCTGAACCCCAGCTCCCTGGGTGCCGGGCTGCCCTGTGGCTTCTGTGCCTGACAATGACTGTGAGCAGACAGACAGACAAATTGGACTGACTCATGAGCCAAGTAGCTACGTGGTTGCATCTTTTTTTAGAACTGACTGCTGCTACTATTTCCTTCTGGGCAGTTTCTGCAACTTCTGGGGAGTGAGGAGGAAAATGGGCCCATTATAATGAAATGTGGCTCCTCCTCTTCTCTCTTCCCCACATTAGATGACAAGACTAGTCAACTGCTACCCAGGGCTTTCAGTGTCCCTGGCATTGGGCAGAATGCTTGATGTGCTTTTAAACTAAATGCTCAATTCACTTCTGAGGATTAACTTTAATCTTAAAACAAGCCAATGGGGTACGTTCTGTCATTACCCCATTTAGGAATAAGAGACGAGGCTCTGAGCAGTGAAGTGACTTGCACAAAGCCTGGAGATCAAGTGGGAGAGTGTACCTGGGTGGGGGGGAGTTCTTCACTGGGCACTGCTGCAGGGAGAGAGGACATCACCGGGAATGTGGTCCACAGCCACCTGCATCAGTCACCTGGCACTTGATAAAATGCACCTGGTTGGGCTGCTTTCACACACTAAGCTTCTGTGGGTCTGAGTAAAGCCTAGAAATCTACACTTTCATAAGCTCCCCACTAAAGCACGAGAACTACTGATCTGGGACAACAGACTTGAACTTTCTCCCAGACCTTTGAGGAGTCACTTTTAAAAAATATATATATATTTTTATTGATTTCAGAGAGGAAGAGAGAGAGAGAGAAACATCAATGCTGAGAGAGAATCATTGATTGGCTGCCTCCTGCACCGCCCCCGTTGGGGATCAAGCCTGAAACCTGAGCATGTGCCCTGACCAGAAATCAAACTGTGACCTCCTGGTTCATAGGTCAATGCTCAACCACTGAGCCACACCGTGGAGTCACTTGATAAATTGTTTGAGACTTGCCGCCTTCATCTGAAGGCTGTGAGGGACCCTTCTCTCCACCTCAGACCCTTAGCCACTCCCCCAGACCATGGTGCTGACAGGTGGGTGCAGGGAGAGGTTGCTCCCCACCGACACGGCTCAGGTCCCTGAGCGCTGGGTCTCCTTGGGGGCTGCTTGGTCAATCAGCAACTTCCTAATTAGAATCATCAGACAATAGCCTCCATCCTTCCAGAAGGCCCATCTCCCTTTCCATAGCAAACAGGCCTCAGAGCTGGGGAATGAGGGTCAGGCGTGTTCACTTCCCAGCACCTTCACGTTCAGCTGAAACGTTTTGTTTCTCAGGTAAGCTCTGAGATAGAAAAGCATTTTCCAGCTTTAAGCCACAGACTCACTCCCACGCAATGAACATTTATTGAGCCCCTTCTATGTGCCAAGCACTCTTATAGGTGCTGGATATATAGCAAAAAGCAAGGGCACCCTGCCTTCCCTGCACTTCCACGTTAGTGTGTAGTAGGGAACGGGGAGGAGGAACAAGAAACATACAAACAAAGGGTAGAAGCATCTCACCTTGCCATGGCAATGGTTGCTGGGTGACAATATAAACCAAGCCCCAACAGCTAACATGGACAGCCCGATCGAAGGTACTTGGGAGTGGCTGGGAGACTATTTCCCTGGGAAACTGTTGACTGGAAAAAGCCACTGAAGATGTATAGCCTGGCTGAGTCATGAGTAAAAAGGAAGCAGGGCAGGCAGAGGGCAGATAAGACGGGAAGAGCCCAGGTGACGTCTGCTCTCAATCCTGACCTGGGCAGAACCAGCAATGAGGGTGGGGCCTTTAGAGCAGTTTCCCAAAGGAGACGCGTGGAGCGCCAGCCCAGAGAGGTGCTCTGTGGGGAATAGAGTCCTGCTGTCAGCCATGCTGCCTACTCTGACCCTGTGCTGGAGGTTCCCAATGTACATTCACATAGTAAAGACTGAGAAGTCCTGCAGCCAAGAAATCCACGTAACTTTGATTAGCTTAGCATTTCCCAAACTCGTTTGATCATGGAACCCTTCCTAATATCTAACATCCCATGGAGTTCTAGAGAGTGCATTAGGGGGAGCCCTGCTTTAGAGGAATAAAAGATCAGGGTGATCTGTAAGGGGCACTTCTCAGGCCTAGAGATGGAACCTGAGTTACAGTCAGTAGTGACAGGTGAAAGGTAAGGCTGGCGAGAAAGGGGTACATGGTGTAGCTTTGTGTCCCAGGGCTTCACGTGATTTGCTAATTGTGTCTCTATGAATGTGGCTAATTAACACTGACATTCAATTGCCTTTACTGAGTTATACTCTTGACAGAAAAACTCAGCAGAAGAGCTGGTTCGGTGTCTCTGCGTATGGATGTCTTCAGAGGTATCCTGCCCAGACCCTCCATCCACCTGGCGGCAACTCACCTGCTTCCAAGTTACCAGCCTGGCAAACCCACAGGTGCACAGTGAGGACACATGTTATAGTCCTCCCGGAAAATGGGCAACAGTTTTGCTAGTAAGCGAGAAGTAATTTTTTAAAAGTCTTATATTTGCATTAACATTGTGATTTTCAAAACATTATCATTATCTGCTCTCATTTTGTTGTGCTAAACAATCCACTGGGGCCCATTTAGCTCCAGAGAAAACGGAGTGACTTGCCTAAGGTCACACAGAAATAAGGCTTGGACTAGCACCCGGGTCTTCAGACTCTGCAACCAGTGACTTTCCCACTGCCGACGAGGAGAAGGTCCTGTTGGCCCTGCCAGTGCCTTACTCACTCAGTGAGTGTTTATTGAGCACTAACAGTGGATGAGCCAGGCCCCTGTTCTAAGCATGGGGCTATAACAGCAAACAAAGGCTGCCCTCATGGAGCTCGCATTCCAATGGGAAAGACAGATGACATATAAATGGAATATGACTGGGGTTGTAAGTGCTTTGAGAAGAAGTAAATAAAGAGAATTGGAGAACGATGGGGAGTCTCTGTGGGGGACAGCCTTTTGAATGGAGACCTAAATGAAGAGGAGGAATGGCCCACGCAGGAATTTGGGGATGAGCGATCTAGGAGAGAAGGTGGCAGATGCAACGGCTCTGAGGCAGCAATGTGCTGGCACATGTGAAGAATAGCCCCACAGCCAACATGGACACAACAGAGGGGAGAAGATGAGGTGAGAGGGGCAGGCAGGGGCCAGATCACATAGAACCTTAAGGAGGTGTCTCCTATCCAATTCATCAGTTTTCTGAGACTCTGCATATAAACCCAAGGCCAGCCTTCAGTCCTTCCTATCACAGACCCCAGGACAGCTCCTGGATGAAACAGAATATCTATCATGACTCACAGTTGAGAAATGGTGCCCTGAGTGATGGGGCAAAGATATAATTAGATCCCCTCACTTTCTTTACATATCCCCCAACTCATCAGGGCTCCTGGGATATCCTAGAATGTTCAGGTGGGCCCTTGCCTGAGAAAACAATGAAGGAATGAAGGGGTGAGTAGGAAACCTTTTCTTAGAATAAGTCAGTCCTCCCTCTTGGCAGCTGAGAAGTAGGAGACATGAGTGAAAGGAGAAGACCAGAGTCCTCTTGACTTCTAAGGAACTCTGGAGCCAGGCGACCTTGCATTTTGATACAGCTGCTTATGAGCTGTGTGGCCTCGGGCAAGTTACTTAACCTCTCTGTACCTTGGTTTCCTCATCTGTCATTCTTAGCAGTATTGAATGAGTTAGTTCCTAACACACTATAAACACTACATAAATATTTGTTAAATAATTTTTTAAAATAATTTAAAATTATTTCTACATCTCTATACATTTTACATTTCTTTTCCTTATCCCCTCACTTCTTTTAACATAACAGTAACAGCAAACATTTACCATATAGCACTTACACATGGTAGGCGCTGTAGCAGGCACCTTACAGACCTTAACGCTAGGCCTGAACTGACCTCATGCCCTTGAAAAGCCCAGAAGGGGTCACTTGAAGGAGGGTCAGAAGTCCACTGATGGGGGGGAGCCTAGGGGATACCATGGGACCCAGGATTAGCAGACTCAGATGGAGGTGCAGCTGGCTTTGGGTTTTGAGCATCTAAACAGGTGACAGATCTCAGCTACAAAGAAAGAGCCATAAAAGTGGCCAGACAGGCCGAAACCAGTTTGGCTCAGTGGATAGAGCGTCGGCCTGCGGACTGAAGGGTCCCGGGTTCGATTCCGATCAAGGCATGTACCTGGGTTGCAGGCACATCCCCAGTAGGAGATGTGCAGGAGGCAGCTGATCGATGTTTCTCTCTCACTGATGTTTCTAACTCTCTATCTCTCTCTCTTCCTGTAAAAAATCAATAAAATATAAAAAAAAGTGGCCAGACAGCAAGCAGGACCTACAGGGCCCCACTTCAATATCCCTGTATGCCAGTTGACCCATAATATGCTGTAAAACCAAGATCTGACAACTGTAAACCTCTGAGATGATTCAAAGGCTTTGCAGTAAACCTCAAACAGGCACTAACACACATACACATGATTGGCCTGGGCCAGCACATACATGTAAACAGGCTGGCAGGTCTTTTTACACCCCTACATGCTTGCTCCGAAGGCAGAGGCCATGGCCTGTGTCAGCGGCTTTGGAAAGGCACATTTCCGGGGCTGGAGGCTGAGGCAGCGGGTGGAAGGAGAGTGGTGGGAGCTGGGGAAGGTGCTGTCTGTCGTGCTGTTTCTGGAAGCTGCTCCGGGAGTGGGGTCAGTTGGTGAGCTGGGTGTGTATGCTGGGTGTGCTTTTCTGTATGTAGATTATGCATCAATAAAACATTTTAAAAGCGTGTGTTCTCTCACTACATTGCTGTGTGTGGTAGGGAAACAAGGACACAGTCCTAAAGCCCATAAAATAAATTATGTCACAGAAGATCATCAAGCCGTTAAAAATAATGAGGCAGAGATAAAGGATCTGATATGGGAAGATGTTATGATAGAGTGTTAAGCGAAAAAAGAAAGTTAAGAAACAGATAGCAGTATCTCAAATCTGAAAAATAGTTGATATTTGATCATTTTATATGGTTTATCACATACATAGAATAAAACTATGTCTATATGTAAATAACTTGGAAAAACATACCATGAATTCACAACCGGGGTAGCATAGATTTTTAGTTTGTATGTTACACATTTCCATATTTCTTTAATTTTTTGTAATAAACTTGTATTTAGTGATTAGTGACAAATAATCATAAAGGTATAACTTTTCTTTTTGCAGGAGGCGTAGATCTCAGCAGTGAGCCAGAATTGGTAACTTCTGGCTAAGGTAACTTCTAACCCAGAAATGCTAAGACGCCACCTGAGTGAAGGTCAGCTGTGGTCCGGAAGCACACGTACCTGTAGAATTTTGGAGTAGCTGATCACAATGAGCAGTCCTGGCACCAAGAAGTTCAGAGTGACGAAGGACACATCCCAGGAGATTTCTCCGGCAATGCTGGGCCAAACCAGTGTGCAAATCAGAATTTCCTAGTCACAAGAAGGAAGAGAAGGCCATTTAAATGCTGGCTTCTTATTTGCCTTAAGCTCATTCCCGTTGGGGGTTTACCTGGCACTGTAACACTGTTGTATCAGTTATACTACCACACAACTGACAAGAAATCCCAGAATCCCTTCCACGGCCCACACAACCCCACTTTCAAATCATTTGCCTCTGACCTCACAATAACTATAATTATTATTCCCGTTCTCCAGGGGAGGCAACTGGGCCTCAGGGTCACAGGCTGGTAAGAGCCAGAGTTAGTTCCCAGGCATGACTCCAAGCCCTGTGCTCAAGGCAACAGGGTCCACATTAAGGCATAGGGTTTAAAGGCTGTGCAAACGTCTACAAGTGTCATCTGCATCAGAGAAGGGCATGGCTGACGCCAGGGCAATGCTGGTGCCCAGACTCGGGAGTTCTGTCCCGCGGGCCTCTCCCCAGAGGAGCACACGGCAGCCCCAGAGCAAGACGCAAGCACAGTGGCGACCACTGGAATGTGGCTAAAGAACCTGCAGGTGTGACCGTGCTGCTGCCACTGTGTTGTGTTGAATTCAAATATTTGGCATTAATACAGACCCCCAAACAGCGGGGACATTACTGAATAGTTAAGAGATGCTGCAACAGTGTCCTCTGATGAATAAGTAGGCCAATGAAGAGTCCTATCTATCTATCTATCTATCTATCATCTACCCACCCCTCCTCCCAAACACAAATATCCTGTGCCTGCTTCACTATAGGAACAAAACTGTTCAGGAAACAAGTTGCTCTTCCAAACACGTGACATAGGTTTTGAAGAGTATATTTGTGTAAAAGGACCGTATTATATATTTCTGATGGACAAGGCATCTTAACCACTGTCCAGAAGAAATAGTATCATCCATAGCACCATTCATTCATTCAATATTTACTAAATGCTATACTAGGCAAAGGCAAAGTTTTTATCATTTCTCAACATGTATCATAATTAGGTGGTCAAGCTCAAAATACTGTCAAATAGTCCCTTCTTCTCCTAGTCAGTATCAACAAAGCACTTGTCCACACCAGGTAACACTGTACGTACATTATCTCATTGGGTGTTCACAACAACCTTATGGAGATGTATTAATACGATTTTTCGAATTACACAGAGGAGGAAACTAAGGCTTAGAAACGTCCTCCTCAAATAATATAACACTAATGATGTAGTCCTGGTGAATCATATATTTTCCCTAAAGAGCTAAGACCGGCTGTGGTAGACAGTCAGACATGAGCAAAACAAGGACGATGGGCCAGGCACAGAAAGTCACCAGGGCAGAAAGCCCCACGTGCCTAACAATGAGCAAAACTGGGAAAACAAGAACCTCACCCCAGGGCATCCTTGGTTAAATGCGGTGTTTAATTTCATTTTAAAAAATTTAAAAAAGAAAAAATCAGCAAGCACCAGGCCCGCAGTCACAGCTCTAACTCGATGTTATAATTGTGTTTCTATGGGAAAGTCTATTTGACGTAAATCGTTTTGATTCTAGGTATTCTCTCCCAGGCTGTGACTCACAGGAGTTTGGCAGCGAATCAAATCTCAAAGGTGGGGGCAGGAGCGTTATAATATTCTCTGCGTGTTTGAAATGGCTCCTGATTTTAAAAAGGAAATTTGAAAACCCAAAGTGCTAGGCCTGCTTTGTTACTGAGCTACAGAAGTAAAGCTGGCTGAGTCAACAAGTGTCCTTTAATTCGTTTGTTCAACCACTTACTGACCCAAGCCACGGTGGCTGAGCCACGGTGAGGCCACAGTGAGCGTGGGCTTGATCTCTGCAGTCAGGGAGGGAGAGGCCCTCGGAAACTTCAATGCAGGGCATTGAGCTGGAAGCGCCCAGCAATCTACAGGTGACAGGAGAGTGGAGTCACCGGACAAAGCTGCATCCTGGACGTTTGTGTCAGCTGTGTCTGAAAGGATGGGGTTTCCGGAGAATGGAGGAGCTGGAGCTCAGTGTCAGGACCAGAAGGGATGAAGGCAGGAGACCGGGCACGTGTGGTTACATGTGACTTGCCTCCTCCCCAGCCCAACCTCCACCCCTCCCTAACACACTCGTTCATTTCCATGGCTTCTTTTTGCAGATGCTGCTGAAATCTAGTCCTTTCAGCCAGTCTTCTTCTGAACCTCAGACTCACCCCACTACTGAGGACATCTCTGCAGGATGCCTCACAGGCACGTCAAGCCTCCCACCTCCCACTCCCAAAAGCTTCCACCTCCTGCAGTCACTGACTCCGCATGGAGCTGCCATTCCCCAAGCTGCCAGGAACCTGAGTACTAGCCTTCTGCCTTCCGCCTCCCCGCTCAGAGGGAACCTCGGAGTTCCAACTCGCAGCTATCTGACCCACCCACAGATCTCATTCTAACTGGCCACCCCTCCCAGACCAGGCCATCTCTCCCTGAAGGGGTGGACCTGGCCCTTCTCCAGCTGGCCCCTGCCAACCCTCCTGGCACAATCTCTTGCTGACTATGGGCTATTTCCTGTGCCTGCAATGTTCCTTCAGTCCCCCACATCCTTGTCTGGCTACCGGCCTCTCATCTTCACACTCCGCTGGGTATCATTCTTGCTCCTGTGGAGAGGGACATCTTTCCACAGGCCCTGCTCAAATGCTGCCTTCTCCCCACACTGGTTGACCTACAGGCAAATGCCACCTGATTCCAGCTGTTTCCTATCAGCTTCTGTAATGATTCTTCTGATAGTTTTTTTTAAGTATTTTAAAATTGATTTTGAGAGAGAGATCAATTTGTTGTTCCACTTATCTATGCATTCATTGGTTGATTTTTGTATGTGCCCTGACTGGAGATTGAACCTGCAACCATGGCATATAGGACTATGCTTCAACCAACTAAGCTACTTGGCTAGGGCTCTAAAGACTCTTCTGGAACACCCTGGGGATCACTTCATAAATCATCCTTCCTGTCCCACCTCTTCAAACAGAAAATGTAAGACTTCAAGGTCATTTTAAGGAACTTCAAATCCTACTTGCACATCTCCTCTCCTATCAGCTTCCCAACAGAAAAGTCAGAAAATACCAATGCAAACGATAGACTTACTGTCTTTTATCTTAAAAGCATCCTCTAATGTTAACAACGGCAAGCAAACTGTTTCCTGAGCCAAACCCACACTCAATAGAGACACGATGGCATTATTGGCCTCGTACTAAATCCGGGCAGGGTGGGCAGTGGGACCAAGGCTGCTAAGGAAGTATGAACTCATGAAAATGACACCAGGAGGAACAGACTGACCCTGGCTAAATTCCAGTTCCATCTCTTACCTGCTTTATGACTTTAGGCATTTCTTCCTCCAGGAAATAAACACAAGAACACCTACTCATGGGACTGAATTCTGCCAGGGCCTGGGACCATCTGCATGCTCAAAAAATGCACTTCCTTGAAGAGGCTGAAAGTGTCTTGGGCATGAAACCCAGGGTGAAGGCAGGGGGAGGGGTGCTCAGCAAATGTTTGAAGAATAAATGGGCCGCACATTCTGGCCAGGGTGGACAGTCCTCCCCAGCTGCCAGCGAGGGTCATCGCCCCACCGGGGCCACGGCACACACGGGCAGGAATGCCGTTGGTACAGGCTGAGCTGGCCTGGCTGAAATGTCTAAGTTACTAGGATGTGTCCACCCTCTTAAAATGGCAGTCTATTATTTTACAGCAATCAGAAGAATTACACTGTTTAGAGACTGTTTAAAATATTTCTAACCACAGATAAGGAAACTAAGAATAGCTGGTAAGTTTTGAGCGCTTAACCGTGTCTGTACCAGATGTTGGCCCACTTACTGAATATCAGTTCCCATGACAATCCTAGAAAGTGAGAATCTGTTATCAGGCCCCTTTTGCAAATGAGGAAGCCGAGGTATAGAGGTCAGGACCACTCGCTTGCCCCTGTCACACAGCTCCTAAATGGCAGAGATAGGATTCAAATTCACAACATCTGACTCCAAAGCCCACATTCGTCACACCAAATTGTGCAGCATTTTCTGAAATGTCCATTATTTCATGCTCCCTTCATGGAAGTCACCCTGAACTGCTGGGTTACCCTGGACTGCTGGGCACCCACTGCCCAGATGGACAAAGGGAATCATGTTTCTGATTTGGTGGGGCTCGGGGGTTGGAGGTCCAGGTAAGCAGAAAGCCCCCTGGCCAGTGCTCCTTGAGGGCAGAGCGCCAGCCTGTGCTCAGGGTCAGTTAGTTCATTCTCTGCGCCTGTGGTTTGGGTAGGAAATGTCCCCCATCCACAACCTCCATATTTCATGTCCAAGTGGGAGGCGGCAAGCCAAACCTACAGCCAGGAATGGGCAGTAGGGGACTGAGAAAACAAGCCTTTGCTGATTTTAATATGAGACTTAGTTCAGTCTAGACCAGATCCTTCTCTGTCTCTCTTTTTTTAATGGCCACACTCCCTTTTGTCCCCCCATTTCTCATTCTTTTTAACTTACTTCTTAAACCACTGGGCCTGTTTGCTCACCTATAAAAAGAGCTGTTTCCTGCACGCTCAGGGCACAGCCTTGGAGGAACGAGGGTTTTTTCTGTTTGTTGGCTTACTGGCAGGTGCAAGGGTGGGGGTGGGTGGGGGGGGGG
Organism: Myotis lucifugus; assembly: GCF_000147115.1. Classification (NCBI taxonomy): domain Eukaryota; kingdom Metazoa; phylum Chordata; class Mammalia; order Chiroptera; family Vespertilionidae; genus Myotis; species Myotis lucifugus. The sequence goes on from NW_005871114.1 coordinate 4,203,700, forward strand.
AGGCATAACACAAAGGGGAAAAGACAAAGAGGATGGAGAGCTGGAAAGGACTGTGGAATTCTCATTACATGCTCCCTCCCCCCACCTCTACTAATTTCCGGGAACAGGGCTCCTGTAGCCAACTCACCTGTCCTCCAATCTCCTGCGGTGCTGTGAGAACCCATTCTTTCCCTGTGGCTTTGCCCAAATCCCTCTCCTAAGGCTCTGAAGACCAAGGAGGTGTTTTCGAATTAAAATCAGAGGGGTCTGTGTGCCCTGCCCAAGGGGAACGGAGGGAAGGCCACCACCACACAGATCTCCATGGGAGCGCCTTGCACGGAATTCTAGTCATTCTGGAAGCGGAATGCAGAGGACTTTGACCACATCCAGGTGCCGCCCCCCCCGCCCCCCAACCCAGGGGTAAAATACAGAGTGGAAAGACACAGAAGACAACTGCGGTGTCCATGTCGGCAAGCAGTTGTAGTCTGGGCTTTTGGCCTAGAGGCAACAAGAGCCTCATTTTTTGTTATTTGACAGTTAAGTAGGCGTGTACCTAAAACAATTGTAAAGAGAGAGGCACAAGATACACATCTAGAAACATAAGATCCCCTTAAGCTCTATCCTTAATTCCCTGATTTGCCATTTGTTTCTGTAAAAAAAAAAAAAAATGGGGAGAAATCCCTCAAGTTCTGTTAAAAATACAGAAGCACTAACTCAGTGAGGGAATTACTTTAAAAAAAAAATCAAAAGACTGATGGTGGAACCCCAGCTCCAAGCTGATCCAATTGGCCTGGGGTGAGGCCTGGGCTTCCACTTACTTGAGAGCAACTGTGTGGCCACCTGGATTCTTAGTGTATCTGGGCAGAGGAGGACCAGCTGCCATGAAGCTAGGGCCCTTGGTCTCCCCATGCCAATGGCACCCACCAGCTCAGCTAATCCCAGCTTTTCTGGCCCCACTTAAAGAGACATGCCACAGGCTCACATATTCTTCCATCAAGTGCCACAGGCCTGAGACAGTTCCTTCCTGTTGGTCACAAAACAAACCAAACAAGCAAAACCCCCACAATGAATTCCACGCAAGACATCAACTATTAGGAAAGGGACTTTTAGGGTTGTGTTAAAAAGATACTGCTTACACAGGATGCAGACTTCTCCCCCACCCCAGCAAAAGGCCTGGGTGACAGACAGGTCAGGGGAACCCCCAGAGAAGCCCAACTCTGTGTCCAGGCTCAGGAAGAGACACCCAGGGAGGCATTGGTCCAAGGCTCAAAGCCTTCTCCTCACACACACTCCCCTCCCAACCCAGCCTCCCTACCTTCCCACCCCTCTGGCCACTGCACGCGCCTCTCTTTGGGGCTGTGGTTTGTGTCAGGCTGGCTCAGGTGCCCTCCCTCCCTCCTCGGGCCAGGGCTGAGCTTTCGTGGGAAGCGACCTCTGGAGGAAGAAGGAGGGGGAAGAACCCAGCCGCAGCAGCCTGGGGAGGCTGAGCCGCCTTTTGGTAAGGTGCACAGACCCGAGTCCTTCCCCTGCCCGCCCTCGCAAGGCGCAGGAAGACTCACACACAGGGGACAGCAGCCGGAACCAGCGGCCACTATCCTCCCCAGCCCGCGCTCAAGTCCAGGGTCCCAGAGTGAATCGCGACTCGCATACCCTGCGGGGCCCAGCAGGCTAGCGACGCAAACAGACCCGCGCCCGCGATTCTGGGGCGCGGACTGGAGCGGACAGAGCCAGTGTCAAGAGCGGTCCGCGGAACTGTTTTTAGATAGTGGACCCACCCCACCTCCACGATCCCCATGACAACTGGGGGTCGTGGCGCCCCGAATAAAGCTCATGGGCCCAGCCTCTGGGACCTGCGGGACATTCTGGGCGCCCACGATATTCTGAAACCACCCATCACCCGGGGTTCCCAGGGTAAGCTCCCGCGGGCTAGTCTCATCCTTCCGTCCTGCAGTTGGAAAAACTGAGGCTCCGGGAGGAGAAACCACAACCCGCCCCCTAGAGGCCGTATTGGTTCTGGGGTCTCTAGGTCTCTAAGTCCCTTTCTCCCCGGCCCATCCACACGCACCTGCCCACCTCCAAGCAGGGCCCGTGCCCGGCTCGCACGGAACCTGCGGAGCGCGACCCCAGCTCCTCCTCGCGCCGAGGGCAGGTGCCCCAGCAAGCTCGTCCGTGGAGGAGGTGTGATGAGCACTGTCGCGCCCGGCGAGCGAGCAGAATTTAGGAGGATGCGCTTAACCACTCCGAATCCCCCACGTTCCGTCTGCTGGCCGTTAAGCCCCCGTTATTTCATTAATTTTGCCAGGAAGAGTCGGTGCATGTTACAGGCATTTGGGGGACCCCACTTGCAGCATTTTGGTGGGCGTTTACGGGACCCACATCGCGCGGTTGCAGTGAAATTTAAGGGATAAACTCCAAAGCGCCGGGCACGGTGTCGGACACAGTGGTTCAGCGCAGCCAATGGCCTCTTCTCGCTGCTGTTCACCTGCGTCCCAGGCGACCGTTCCCGTCGGATCCCCGCCCGCCCGCCCGCCCCGACAGCTGCCCGGCTCACCTGCTCGGAGCCCGGAAGCCGCTGTGGGAGGACGTGGAAGAAGACGCAGAGCGGCAGCGCGGCGAGCGCCGAGTAGCCCCAGATGAGCGCGAGCAGCGCCGCCCGAGCCCTCGGGCCGGGGCCCCGCACCCCGCGCTGCAGGCGCACGATGCACACCACGCGCTCCAGGCTGACGGCCGCCAGCGTGAGGATGGTGACGCTGCCGCTCAGGGTCATCACGTAGAGGAGCAGATGGCAGGCGACCGGGCCCAGCATCCAGGCCTCGGTCCAGCGCACGGCCAGCACGAGCGGGATGGCGCTGGTGAAGAGAAGGTCGGCGCAGAAGAGGTTGAGCACCAGGCAGGCGGTGGTGCCGCGGCGCCGTCGGCGCGCCACCAGCACCAAGGCACCCACGTTGCCCAGCAGCGACACCGCAAAGATGAGCGCCAGCACGACGGTCTCCACGGCGCTCAGCACCAGCCGGTGGTCGCCCTTGACTTCGGAGAAGAAGGAGAAGCGTGTTCGGTTGTCCGGCTCCAGGATGCGCGGGGGCCCAGTGCCCGCCGCCAGCGCGCAATCAAGGGACATGCCCGGCGGCCGGCGGCCCGCAGCTGTCTGCGAGCGCGCTCATCTGGGAGGTGACTGCGCGCCAAGGCTGGGAAGAGGGAGGGCGGCGGTTGCGACACCTCCCCTCTGACCCCCTCCCGACCGAGGAGCGCGGCGCTGGGCGTAGCAGCCGAGCCCGGGCGCGCGGGAACGAGGAAGTGCCGGGCTGGGAACACACCGCGGCTGGAACGTCCCGCTGGGCCGTAAGGTGGTCGTCTAGAAAGGGATTTCACTTCCACCGGCAGGTTTGGGAGCGCCCCACGGGCTGAGAAACCCCACCTAGGGAACCCTCAGAACCCCCCGAGGCCTCTCCAGCCTCTCCCATACTCCAGTGGCACCTGGTGCGCTGAAGCCTTTCATCCACCGATTTAGCTAAAATTGATCCAGGAGTGTCGGTTGGTCGGAGCAGGACTTTGGAAGTCATTTCGGCCTCCGCTGTTCAGGCTTCACCAAAGAAGCCGCAGGGGTTTGAGGGGGTAAATTCCAAAGCACCTTGCAATGGATCCAGATTTGGAGGGAGGTGATAGGGGGAGAATTGTTTGTTTTATCATTGCTTAATAACGTGTGACTGAGGGGGGTGTTTCATCTCTCTGTGCCCCAGTTTTTTAATCCACAAAATGGGAAGAATAAGACATCCGATTGGGTAATTATGAGGATCATATAAAGAGATTAACACAGCACTCACCACACAGTAATTGCCTGGGAAGTGTCATCAATTATTAGCTACTGAAATGAAAATGCACGTAAATTTTGCATTCTGAGCAATGGTATAAAATGCCTTCGAGGGAAAAGAGTGACCTTGAATAAACTTGACACCCCAGAAGGACAACCCAGTGCTCTCAGGTGCACACACAGGCTGTGAACGTGCCGCAGGCACCCCAGTTTGACAAGCAAGGAGAAATCAAACCCCTCAGAGATGAGGAAACTATGGCACAGAAAGCAGTGCCTTGTCCAAGGAGGCCCCTGGTTAGTAATAAAAAGCCATGTCCCCTCCTCTGCCCCGCACATTCCCACCACGCCCATGCCATCTAGTTTTGTTATAGCAAGTCAGGCAGTTAGAGGGTGTAAAGTGCACTTGTGGCCCTAACAGTGCCAACTCCCTCACCACCCACCCCATCACCCCCTCTCCCCTTTGCCACACTGCCAGGCCTCTCCCACTTGCCCTTCTGTCTTGCGAGTGTCTCTGTGTATTTACGAAGGGTCCAGTGTGGCAGTCTCAGTGCTTTCTGAGGGGAGGGGTGCGTTTGTGGGTCTGCTTATTACTGTGTCACATGGGTCCGAGTTGACAATGTGACCTCTGACCTGAGGGGCAGTTTGCATGTCAGTGGGAGATGTTCCACTTGAAGCTTGACTAACTTCAAGTTGTAAAATAACCAGTTTGCTTCCTGACACAGTTGAAAAGTGGCAAGAGATTGAATTAAGGGAACTCAGATGGAAAGGGGCGTTGCCTGACTGGGGTCAGAGGACAATAGTTTTGTGTGAGGGAAAGGAAAGCTGTGTGTGTGAGAGGAGAGAGAGAGAGAGAGAGAGAGAGAGAGAGAGAGAGAGAGAGAAAGAATTCCATTATCCCAGGCTGAAGTGACATGGGGACAGAAAGGTTTCCCCAGAGTGGATAACCAGGGTGAGGTCTCTGGGCTAGGACTTCTCCATCACTACCCTCCAGGGTTCTCCCAATGGTAAAAGGGTGAGTGCAGAGGTTCCCAAGCTTTCTCCTTTCCATCGCCTTCATGGCACCCCTAGGCCAAAAAAATAACCAACAGCTCCTTTTGTTAGGCAGCTGGTTCCCAATGACTTAACAAGACTTTATGTCCTAACAACTTAGTAGGCATCAGGGTAAACAATAAATATGAATGGAAAAATAACATTTTTCTGATCATCAGATTATTTATTTGATTATAATAGAATCAGGGTCACAGAAAGGGAGTGGACTGACTATTCTTGTGGGAGAAAGGGGTGTGGGGGATGCGGGAACAGACTGGACAAAAATCGTGCACCTATGAATGAGGACAGTGGCCGGGGGAGGGGGGGTGAGGGTGGAGGGTGGGAGGGGAACCAGGTGGAGGGGAGCTATGGGGGGAAAAAAGAGGAACAACTGTAATAATCTGAACAATAAAGATTTAATTAAAAAAATAAAACAACCACTTATTATTGGAAAAAAAAGAAAAATAACATTTTTGTTTCATTCTTAGATAATCACAGTGACTTCCTAATGGGATGGTGCACCTGTTGAGCTCTACAAAACTGGGAATGAGATTGGGCACTGCCACCCACATTTCCTGCTCCACAGTGATTTTCGTGTATCTGCGTTTAATCACAATGAACCCTGAGCACCCAGCTTTGTAAGTGGATTTAATGTTGAAACTGTGAGTGACCTAGAGCTAGCACTTCATGTGGGGTCCCACGGATATCGGGGAGCGCTGTTTCCCTGGGCACTGAGCACATGTGGGCACAGTGGGTAAGAACACGGGTTTGGAAACTCACCTGTCAGGATACGAATCTTGGCTGCACAACTCACCATGTGACCTTGAACTTTAGCTTCTAGTTCTTCAGTCTTTCCATATATAGAAAGGCTATAATGATAATAATACCAACCTCATAAGGTCTTTTTGTGGGGTGGGTTAAATGAAGTTCCTGCATGTAGAGCACATAGCACAATGGTCATCGAGCAGACACCAGGTCAGGCTCGATGCTCAACACTATATCGTCTTATGGACCAACCACACATGCCCATTTGCAAAGACAGTCTCAGGTTATGAAATTGTTAGAACTCCCTTTCACTCTCAAATTGCCCCGGTTTGGAGGACAGATTATGTGGTCTGACTATCTGTTTATTAACTCATTCAGTGCTCCTGCAAGTTGCAGACACTGGGATTCATCTCTAGGCAGTCACACCCCAGTGTCCCTTGCTCTTAACCATCAGAGCAGTACTTCTTGGGGAGATTTTGCGCGCACACACACACACACACACACACACTCACACACACTCACACACTGCAGAGATATTTGGTAATATTTGGACACATTTTTGATTGTCACAACTGGGGAGTTGCTCCTGGCATCCAGTGGGTAAGGGAGAGGCCAGGGCTGCCGCTGAACCTCCTACATGCACAGGACAGCCCCCCAATAAAGAATTGCCCCAAATGCCGAGAGGGCTGAGGGCGAGAAATCCTGTACTATACGCTATGGCCTCTTGGGACCTCACCAAACTGTATCTCTTACTGTCATTCTCTGTCGTGAAGTCCCAAGTGGCAAAAAGCTAGAAATGTTATCATTTTCCTGGTAGAGGTTACACTGAAAACTCTCTAGCCCAGCGGTTCTCAACCTGTGGGTCGTGACCCCTTTGGCGGTCGAACGACCCTTTCACAGGGGTCGCCTAAGACCATCCTGCATATCAGATATTTACATGACGATTCATAACAGTAGCAACATTACAGTTATGAAGTAGCAACGAAAATAATTTTATGGTTGGGTCACAACATGAGGAACTGTATTTAAAGGGCCAGAAGGTTGAGAACCACTGCTCTAGCCCCTTTAACCAGCCCACGGTGGGCTCAGAGCGTGCTATGGGCCCAGGTGTGCACAGTTATCAAATCCCCTTGGTCCATGGGGCTGGGCCTGGAGTCATCAGGGTGGACAGACCTCACGTGTTCTTTGGAGACAAGACGGCAGGAAACCACAGGCAGAGCCCTGGTGAGTGTGGTATTTATTGCTCATGGTCATTAATTTCTATTATTGTCATGCTCCTTTGCCTCTCCACTCTTAGATAAAATGGTAGGAATGGAAACAAGGACCCACCAAGTGTAAATATAGACAGTGTAGCTCTGAGCTAAAGGGAAGGGCCCATGGAGGGATGACTTCTGTGCCTGTTTATTTTATGTTTTTAACCAAACAGGAGGTGGGGACTTTTCTGTGTCTGTTTTTTATTGTTTTTGTGGTGTGTGTTTTTACTTTTCCTCTAGAAAATTTTTATAAAGTTTGTATGCAAATGCTTACTGGCCCATTGCTTCTCTTCAAACCTCTCTGTGAATAGTCTATCTTCTATCATCTATATATCTATCTATCCTCTACCATCTATCATCTATCTATCTATCTATCTATCTATCTATCTATCTGTCATCTAATCTATATATCTATTCTCTATCATCTATCTATCTATCTATCCTCTACCATCTATCTATCTATCTATCTATCTATCATCTAATCTATATCTCTATCTATTCTCTATCATGTATCATCCAACTATCTATCTATCTAGTCCTTGCAGAGATCAGAATATCTCCTTGCACCTCTGCTCCATCTTGTCAAGGATGGTCCCCACTACACGCCCCCCCCGACCCCGGTTGCCTTGAGCATTCACAGTCAAGTAACCCCCTCAACCAGGCCAGGGGGTAAAGGAGGGCCAAGTTGTGCTTGGAGAAGCTCGCTGTGCTCCTTCTTCAAGGAGGGCCAGAGTTCCCAGGCAGACAAGCCACTGGGCGGAGTTCCAGCACTTGCAACAGTGGGGAAGGGCAAGCGCTTCCATGTGCCTCAGGCCGGTCATCTCGACTGTCCACAGCAGGTCTACCAGCCAAAAGAAAGAAACCCAAGTCGAAACTGGGCAATGAGAAAGCTAAACCCAAGTGGAACGAGTGATCAGCCACCTGCTTGTAAAGTATTCACTTAGGAGGGGCCCAGGGCAGGGATCTCAAAATGAGATGGGGCAGCCGGGCCACAGCTAGCATACGCAATGCTTTATTTACATTAGACAAAGTGCCACCCTGAGCAGACAGTTAGGAAAAGACAGTCCTTTCTCGGGGTGGATGCAGCATAGTCTCGGGCTTGGCAGCCGGGGTTTGGCTGGGTTTCAGTCCGTGTGACCCCGCAGGTGGGCGTCTGTGGCTCTGCCCCGTGGGTTGTGGGCTTGTGGCAGCCAGGGCCCATCTCACTGGCTCTTCTGCTCACTTGCTGGTGGTTTCTGCCCTCAAAGCCCAACCCCATGCCCCATCACACCGGGGTGCCGACTGGGCAAGAGTGTGTCCCCAAGCCAATCACTTGCCTGGGGAATTTCCTCAGCTCACTGTGGCGGGTATGTTGTCTGAGATGAAGAGAGGAGAGCAAGGGTCAGCCTTGTAGCAACTGTGAGGACTACGATGTGCAAAGAGGGGCTGACGCCTTCGCGCTGGTGGCCAGGCCTGTCCGCCTCGGTTGGAGTCCTAGTGTGACTTACCTTGGTTTTCTGAGGCAGATAAATAAGGTGGGGCCAGTCCTAAAAAAGCCTCTGCTTCACCCTAGCCAGTTTCCCTCAGTGGATAGAGCATCGGCCTGCAGATTGAAGGGTCTTGAGTTCGATTCCGGTCAAGAGCACATACCTCAGTTGCAGGCTCAATCCCCCACCCTGATTGGGGCACGTGAGGGAGGCAACCAATTGATATTTCTCTCTCACATCAATGTTTCTCTCTGTCTCTTCCCCTCCCTTCCACTCTCTCTAAAAATCAATGGAAAAATACCCTCAGATGAGGATTAACAACAACAACAACAGCCCCTGCTTCCCTGAAGGGGTTTTAGGAACCAATAATTTAAGGAGGGATCAACCCCCACCTCTGAGGTAACTTTGGGGAGAAGAAACAATGAGGGCCAGGAGGACAAGCAAGGTAGGGAAGAATAATAACAGTAATAGTAATAGTAGTGGTAATAATGGTAATAATAATAATAGCAATCAAACACGTGCTAATTACCATATTTCAGGCTCTGGTTTAAGCACTTGTGTTAACTCATGTAATCCTCATAAGGACCCTGTGAGGTAGCGTGGTGGTTAGGGAATGGAGCTGGACACTCCTCCCTCTAAAAGGTGGAGCCTGAGCCTCGTCCCCTTGCTCGAGGGCTGGACTTATTTTCCTCTAAGGAGTGCATGTAGCAGAAATGATGCGATGTGACAAGCTAGGTCACACACAGGACACAGCTTCTGCCTGGCTCTCTCTCAGGTATCACTTGTTCTAAGGGGAGGTAACCATCCTGTCGTGAGGACACCCAAACAGCCCACTGAGGAAGAAACAGAGGCTCCTGCCAGCTGCTAACGCCAACTTGCCGGCCACATGGGCGAGCCACCTTGGAAACAAGCTTCCAGCCCCAACTGAGCCTTCAGATGACTGCAGACCTAGTCCCCATCAGACTGAACCTCTTGAGAACCACCCAGCTAGGCTGCTCCTGTCCAACAGGCACTGAGAGACAATCAATATTTATTGCTGTTTTAAAACACTACATTTTGGGGTAATTTGTTTCACAGCAAAAGGTAACAAGTGCAAGTTGGTACCTGTATTATCCTTATTTTACAGATGTGGAGACAGAGCATAGAGATGACGTGGACTTTACCTGAGGTTCTAGGAACTGAGATCTGAAACCAGGCCACCTGCTCCTGGCCCAAGTGCTTAATCCCCATGGTGAACCTGTTGACTCAGAATCTTAAGAAAACTGAGGCCTGGACAGGAGGCAGGGCTCAAGCAGTGGTCCCTACAGCTTGGCTGCTCTTGGGTCCCACCCATTTTCTTAGTGGCTCTAGTCTTCCTGTCCAAACTGGGAATTTGCAGGAGCATTTCCAATGCATTTCTTTCCTGCTTTACTTGCTCAGAATTAACTCCTTTTGCCTGTCGCCAAGATGTCTACTCAATGGAAGACCCATTCTCCCCAAACCCTGTTGTTTTAAAGATGGTCTTATTTAAATGGCAGCCAGATTGCCTCCAAGACAGGAGCTTAAACTCATAAAAGGGATCTTAGCGATCACTTTGTTCCATTTTTCCAAAGACAGATGCAATCAAAGCCTTTGAATACACATTTTTAAACTCAGAATGGAATGGTCCGTTTCTACTTCAGGGGCAGCTTTTCTCTGTGGCCTCCTCTTGTCCAGGAGTCACACTGACCAGCCTAATACAGGAAGCAGTCCACTCAACACATGGCAATAGAGCTTGCACCACACGCCAGACACCAGCCCCAGCCCTAGATACGAAAAGACAGGAGGCTAGTGACGCCAGCACAAGCCCAGTGAGCCTTCTTCAGTCCAAGATGTGGCTTCATCGAAATCCTGCCTGTCCCGGGGAGACCACGGGCGAAGGTCTTACACAGTGTGTTGCATGATTCATCTTGCATCACTTCTTTTCTACTTTATTGGTTCTATGTTTCTGATTACAAAACAGGAAGATTTGGAAAATGCAAGAAATAACTCAGAGAAAATAAACATAATCCTTATTCTTCCATCAGATTTTGTTGTATAGCTTCCCAGTGTTATTTTTATTTTATTTTTTTCTGTGTGTCTGAGGCTATCTTAGGCATATGGGTATTTTACGAATTAGGGGGTCATGGTTCACACACTATTTTGTAATGGGTACTAAAATTTTTTTCTGGGACATGACTTTTCTGTTCCTTTCTTCAGTTCCCCCAGTGCACATGACTGCCCCATGATCTAGTTTAGCCCATCTCCCACTGCCCAGGGCACCTATAAACCACACACCTATGAACCACATACCTTTAGACCACACACCTTTACAGCAATGGTTCCCAGGGGCCAGTCCTTGCTTTAGTCTCCACTGGTCTAAAGTGACATTGGGGAAAGTATAGACCACGTAATTTATCACGAGGCTAAATACACCCACTTTTAATGCAAGATTATGTCTGGCGTTTTTTGTTAAATTTCTTTTTCTTTTAGGACAGAATGTTTGTGGCCGTCATTAAAAAAAATCGTATGTAAAAAAAAGTTGACAATCCTAAGTGACTTACTGAGATTTATAATAGAAAGAATTATCCTGACCTATGCAGTCCTGAAGGCCAGGAATGTCTGCTCTAGGCCTCCAGAAGTCAATCAAGGCAGGCCAGCCCGGCTTCTGGCAATGACACTCGGATGTATATAAGTAAAGACCTCTGCATTCAGGAACACTGTGGTGTTCATGCTCTTACGTCATCCTGAGGACAGCCCTCCAGAACAGGAAGTATCCTCTAGGGCCCAGCATGGTGAAGGGAGAGAGTTCAGCTCACAAGGTCCGTCAGCCCCTAATCCAGCAGACCCCCATCCCAGTGAGCTTGGAGGGGCTCTTCTCTGAGCTGCAGCTTTGTTTGAGCTGATGATGGGTCCCACACAGAGTATAGATGTGCAGTTGCAGAATCAAACTTGATGGAACATTCTGGAATTCCACTCCAGGAGCCACAAAGCTACAATGCATGTAAGTGGTCAATACCCAGGCCTGGGGTTCTCTACTGCTCCTGCTCATCCCTTCGCCCCTGTTCTGTTTAATCCAGCAGAATGGCTGTGGGCTTAACCACTCTGTGGCTGCCTGCCGAGGTGCGGAGACCTGGGTATGAGCAGCCACAAGCCCAACAGTGAACATTCGCTGGAAACGGCTTATCATTTAGGTGGCAGCCTCCAAGGTTTGATTCCAGTTCTGTAGCTCACTGCTGTGCTCCCTTGGACGAGTGACATCATTTCTCTGGACCTCTGTTTCCTGGCATATAACATGGAATTAACAATACCTCGCTCATATGGCAAGGACTGAGTAAATGCAAGATTGTGTTATTGTTTCAGCCCTGACACATAGTAGATGCTTAAAATATTTTTAAGATAATTGAGTAATTAAAAAGATAAATGAAGAAAAGGAAATTTTGAGGTATTTTGTGTTCTCCAGATACCTCTCTCTGCTACCTAAGGCATGGTCCTTGGGGAATCTGTTGGAAAAATGTGTGGACAGCCAGGAGGGGAAGAGAGAGCCATCACCATGTTAGTATTCTCCCCAACACCCCTTGCTTGCCCACACACAAAAAGATAGAGGAAATTAAATGCAGGGAGAGAGGAAATGGTACACAAGAGAAGTCAATTTTGAGAGAAGCATAGTTGGAGTAGGACATGTTCTGAGAATGGGGTCCTTCCTTTTCTGGGAAATATAAGCCAACGTGATGTAGGTCTCCAAAAGGGAGAAGAGACATGTGAGAGAAAGGGGGAGTCCAATGAGGGCCAAGTCACCAAAGCTGGGACCATGTTGAGAGGCTGGGAAGACACACCAGGGGTGGGCAAACTTTTTGACTCGAGGGCCACAATGGGTTCTAAGCATAGTTGGAGTAGGACATGTTCTGAGAATGGGGTCCTTCCTTTTCTGGGAAATATAAGCCAAAGTCAAAGTAAACATCATTACATAAAAGGGTACGGTCTTTTTTTTTTAGTTTTATTCATTTCAAACGGGCCAGATCCGGCCCATGTTGAGAGGCTGGGAAGACACACTAGGCTCTGAAGGATGCACTCAGTGGTCCATTTCCTTTGTGCTGCGCATGTTCACCAGCCAGCAGCCAATGGCAGCCTCCCAAGAAGGGATCCAGGTGATAATGAAAGAGGCTTGGCAGCACCAGGGCCCGTAGAACCTAGGGAGCCGGGTTGATGGGCATACTGTAATGGAAGAGCTCGGCTCAGGAGCTGTGTGTGTGCGCCCCTGGGCACAGCCATCAACCTCTTGGGCCTCCAGACCTTTTCTCACAAAATAAGGTCTAGAAAACTTGCCAGCCAGGGTTTGGTAGAAGAGTCTGGGGAGGCCTCGACAAGCTGCTCTACACTGCCCCCACGTGGCATTTGGCTACAGTGACCATTGTCCCGCAAAGCTCAGGTATCCATCCATCCATCCAGCCATTCATTTTTCCTTCTTTTCATTAAAAAATACTGGCAAGCACTCTGCCCATTGTTGTTGAGGACTCCATAGCAAATGAGATATTGTTCCTGTCCTAAAGTGAAACTCACAGAACATACATAGATAAATAGATGTCTCAGACAACATGGGAGGTGGGTGGGGAGAGTAGCTGGCTCTCCTGGGGGTCCCAAGCGGAATCATTCAACAGACAAGCACCGAGTGACACACAGAAATGAACCGGGGTGGGGCAAATACAAACCCAGGCGGTGCATGGAAATCACCAGAAGGGGACGGGTGGACATGGGAAAGCCGAGGGAGAAGAGAGCCATTCTCCACCCATAGGTTCACTTCCCCTTGTCCAGGCTTGTGGGCGCCCGACTGTCCCTAGGAGTATGGGGCAGAGACTGCTTTGGGGCATTGCCTTTAATCTGCTTTCTGGGCTTTTCTAAAGAAAAAAACCGTTAGAGCAGTTTCTCGACTCTCTCCTCCAAAATGAGGTTTCATCTGGGAAAAGACTAAACTCCAAAGCTTTAAAAAATTCCTTCTGTCTGCACCCTAAGCTTGAGGGCTGATTTCCTCTTTAGTGCCACTTTAATAGGGCCTTTGTTTCTGCAGAGGTAAAAACCAGAGTTGAGTCTTAAGGGGAGGGAATGTGACAAGTCAGAGCCAACTGCAGTGTCTTCCTGGGGGCCTGGCATGTCTCTGAGGAGTGTGTCAGCTCCTCATTTCAGAGGGAGGGGAAGAAAGAGACCTGACCCATGTCTAGGGGGCAATGACAACCTGAAGGAGCAGAGCCACACGGAGCAGGCGTGGCCACGTGGTACTCGCAGCTGCACCCTGACCTCACTCAGTGTGGCCGAGTGACACCCAAATGAAGAGACTGGGCCCCTGCTGCTGGTGGGGCTTGCATGATGGATCTTTGGATTTCTACGGATGAAAGCACCCTGGAAATGGGGCCTTGAGACATGGATTGTCGCCTATTCACACGCATGCACACAATATAGAAATGCTGCTGGGGGAGGTATGCACACTTGATGGCTGTCCTTCTGGACCCCGTTCTGTGACTGGAAAACTTCCAGCATGATGGGTCTTGCCTCCCCAAGGTCAAAGGCTTGACACTGGCTTCCCTAGCCCCTTTTCAACAATGCCTATACCCTAGGCCCGTGGTCGGCAAACTGCGGTTTGAGAGCCACATGCGACTCTTTGGCCTCTTGTGTGGCTCTTCCTAAGCCTTAGGAGTACCCTAATTAAGTTAATAACAATGTACCTACCTATATAGTTTAAGTTTAAAAGATTTGGCTCTCAAAAGAAATTTCAATCGTTGTACTGTTGATAGTTGGCTCTGTTGACTAATGAGTGTGCCGACCACTGCCCTAGGCTTAGCCAATCAGACACCCGAGGCAGACTTGGCCTCCAGCAGAGGGCATTAGGAAGCTGGGGCTGCATAGAATCCATTTGGGGGTAAGGGTTTAGGGCACAGTTGTGGGTTTCTGGCATCCAGTGGCCCACACCGATGGCACGAGTTGAACACAATGTCTGGGCCCTGGGGTGACGACATTATTCGGGACTGGAAAGTCTCCAAGACCAACTCTGACCCTCCCCTCGGAGACCTGTGTGTTACATAATGGCCTGTTCTGTTTAACCCAGCAGAGTGGGTTTGTGTGTGAATTTTGCTCCTCCCTGTGCGAATGTTTTTCTTAACCTCAGAGCCCTCTGGCCTGGCTTTATCAGAATTCTACCCCAGCGCCCCTTGGAAAAACAGTCTTAACTGAGCATTCTCTGAATGCAGGCCCCGGGTCCTTTCCTCCTATAACTAATGCAGTAGCAAGGTTATACGGCCTGGCTAACTTTCTCCTAGTTTATTTTCCCTTTCCCCAAACAACATTGCAAAATCACCCATTTCAGTCCTGCCAACCACGTCACCTCCCCTTTCTCCACCTCTCCTGCAATTCCTGCTCTTTTAAAACTGCCAGCAAGATGTTTTCCATGGCCCAGCATCACCTGGCATTGAAGAGGGATCCCCGGGGGAGGGAGCGAGCACATGTGAGAAAGGTAGGGTCAGCGACTTCCTTGCCAAGGAGATGGGGTCAGGGCCTGACGCTAGCTGCCCCTGCCAGACCAGAAATTAAGAAATAGCAACACCCTGGCAGAAGTTGCTGACATAATGCTTTCTCTTTTCTCATAACTGGTGTTATAAGAACTTATTCTCTATATTTTTATGTATGTAACAGTTCTTCCCCCCCTCTTTCTTTTTTTGGGGGGGGGGGGGGTAAAGGAATGAGATTTTCTGAATTCAGTTTTTCCTAACTCGTTAAAAATAATAATGACCCTCATGTGACTCCTGTAAATCTTGCAACAATCTTATAGAGAAGGTGAGCAGCACTGTGAGTATCTTCATTTTTCAGTTGAGAAAACTGTGACAGGGCCCTAACCGCTTTGGCTCAGTGGATAGAGCGTCAGCCTGCGGACTGAAGGGTCCCAGGTTCGATTCCAGTCAAGGGCATGTACTCCCCAGTGGGGGGTGTGCAGGAGGCAGCTGATCGATGTTTCTCTCTTATTGATGTTTCTAACTCTCTATCCCTCTCCCTTCCTCTCTGTAAAACTCAATAAAATATATATTTTTAAAAAACTCTGACAGGGAAGTATAATTGTCAGGAGTCTTTTGTTTACAACGAACAGGAATTCAACTCAAAATTAAACAAACAAAAAGAAGGAAGAGGAGGAGGAGGAATAGGCAGAGGGGAATAAAGAAAGAAAAAAAGAATGTACTGGCTCAGATGAGCAAAAAGTCTAGTAGATGGATCCAGCTTTCAGCACCCCAGGATCCGGGTACCCAAACAACATGTTTAGGCATCTGTCTTTGCCTCCTGACTCTTTTCTGAGTGGCTTTATTTCAAGCACCTATCAGTCCCCTTGTGGGATCACAGAGGCCACAACAATTCTTGTCCATTTCCTACCAACTCAGAAAACTATTTTCTAATACTTTGGGCAAAATTCCCAAGGATGGCTCTCATTGGATGGGTTGAGGTCACAGGCCCATCCCTGTAATCTGCACTGAGACTGAGGGAGGGCAGGCTCTACAGAGAAAAGTCCAAGGGCCTGAGACCAAAGATGGGGAAGGGATTCTGGGTAAGCTAAAACAACAGGGGGAGGGGATTAGGTAACATAAAAGTGGGCACATCAATTCAAAGCCAGGTGTGACTTCAGCATCTGCTGTAACTTCATCCGAGGTCCATGAATGACCCAGGAGATCTGGACTCTAGTTCTGGTTTCGTTGCTAGTTAGCTGGTTTGACCTTACAGACTTAACCACTTAGAGCCTCACTTTTCCCATTTGCAAAATAGAAATAGTCATACTTGTCCAATCTCCCTCATTGAGTTGTTGTAGGAATCAAATTAGACCTTGAATTGCAAGCACTTTGAAGAGTCACATTTAAGGTATTATGTTATTCCTATGTATACCTTCTGTTTGTTTTGTTTAAATTAGCTTAAAACCCTCTATATTTTCCTAATTCCTTGTATTATTTTTCTTTTTAAAAACTCATTACAAAAGTAATGCTTGCTATAAGCAATTTTAAAATGTAGAGAAGAAAAACTAAAATTAATTTTTAAATGACCTATAATCCCAACCATCCTTAAATAACTATGATGAACATTTTTAGATAATTTCTTTCTTGTCTCTTTTTCTGTGTGCATGAACACATGCCAATCAGTAAAATGGGCATCGTAGTATCTGCCTCACGACACTGTTGAGAAGCTCAAATTAAATAATGCACGTAAAGTCCTTAGCATAATATCTGTCATATGGTCCTCAATACATTTCTACTCTAATGGTGATAATCCTTGCCGATAAAGTGCCTCACATATTTGGCTTCCTTAATTAAACTTCTTAAAGACTATATATCAAACTACCCTGTATTTTTGAGCCCCTGCCTCAGCCACCAGCACTGTGACGCCTTCTCTGGGCATGTAAGGGGCTCTCGATGCTTCTAGTCCTGAAGATGTAGTTTTGGTTAAAGCCCTAAAGCCAGGCTGAAGGTATTCTAAGTGGGTTTCCAGAAGTCAGTTTCCTGAATGAATGCTCTACACATGTTGCTGTCACTGATCAAATGTTTACTTAATTTATAGCCACATTCTTGAAGTCTGCTGTGTAATCTCTTTTGCACCCATGTTTGCTTAAAGGTTGAATCATACTTCTCGTACCTCAATGATTTTACTGGAAATTCTGAAGATAAGAACCAGGTGTGTTTTGTTGTTGTTTTAAATCCTCATCTGAGGTTATGTTTCCATTAATTTTCAAAGATAGAGGAAGTGGGGACGGGAGAAAGACAACCTTTTGGTGCGTGGGATGACGCTCCAACCAACTGAGTCACCCAGGGCAAGAGCCAGGTTTGTTTGTTTGTTTTTTAAGACTGTCAAATGGTTGAAATCATTGTTTTTAAAAGGCCCTTATTTACTTGCTCTACAAACATGTATTGAGCACCTCCTACAAGCCAGGCCCGACCTGAAGAACCTTACAGTCTGTTGCGGGTGGGGTGTCTGCGGGGAGAGAGTGGCAGGTAAGTGAAAGATTATTATAAAGTGGAAAGGAAAAAGGCTGCATCCGACTCTTGGAAGCCCAAGCTGGTGAGGGAGCCGGTGGGCGTGAGATGAGTGGCAGACTCCCGCCCACCAGACTTCCCCAGTTCCCTTCCTGACATCGTGGGGCAGCCAGGGCGGCACGTGGTGGCAGGTGAATAGTCCCCCACACCTTGCAGAAAGTGGGGCCCTGAGACCAAGTTCCGACCAATAGGAGTGGGGGAAGAGTGCGTCACTTCCGGTCTGCGGTCTGCTGCTGGTAGGGGCTCCTGCCCGCGTCTTCACCTCTCCTTTCCCGCAGCGGACACCTTGGAGGCCTCGCGTTCCGGGTGGTGCAGTCACAAGATGAAGGAGGTGAGCAAGACATGACCCTGCACCGCTAAGCCGTGGAGACTTCAGTGCTTGTTGCTGGGGCCTCGCTCGGCTCATCCGAATGCCCTGTGTGATCAGTTCTGGTCAATGAGAGGTTAAGGGGAGTGTACTGAGGAGTTTCTGGATGGATCTTTCCATTTGTAGGAAACTTCCTTTTATTGGATAAAAGGAGAAAGGCATTAAGGAGTGCTCCTTCAGTATCCTGGCTCGCTGTCTGCTTCTTGGGTTTTTTTTTTTGTTTGTTTTTTTAAATATATTTTATTGATTTTTTACAGAGAGGAAGGGAGAGGGATAGAGAGTTAGAAACATCGATGAGAGAGAAACATCGGTCAGCTGCCTCCTGCACACTCCCCACTAGGGATGTGCCTGCAACCAAGGTACATGCCCTTGACCGGAATCGAACCCGGGACCCTTGAGTCCGCAGGCCGACACTCTATCCGCTGAGCCAAACCGGGTAGGGCTGCTTCTTGGTTTTGAAAAAAAAGTCTCGTTAGCTTGGGATGTTTGGAACCTGTGGCAGCCTTTACGTGAGCATGAGGAGGGGACCAAGAGAATTATGGAGATGACAGCCCAGAAGCTAAACGTTGTGAAACTGTTCATCTAAATTGGGATGATCTGATTCCAGACTTTTAAAACAAACAACTGATGACCTGATGGTGTCAGTCTTTTCTGTTATTTGCATCTGAATGCATCTGTCACTAGTTGCAAATGAGGATGAGGACTGTGGTTCTAGCAGGGATGGGGAACCTTTTTTCTGCCAAGGGCCATTTCGATATTTATAACATCATTCACGGGCCATGCAAAATTACCAACTTAAAAATTAGCCTGCTATATTTGGTCAAATATTTAATTAACTCTCCCCTAATGCCTTGGCAGGGCCAGACCAGATGATTTCTTGAACCTTAAACAGCCCACAGGCCAGACGTTCCCCACCCCTGTATGGATGAGTGAAGTGAATGGAGGTTCTTGGAAATAGGTCATGTCACTGTCTTATCTTCATTCCTGTCCATGCTATAATCATTGTGGGGGGAAAAAATTGAACAGCATTTCCCATCTGCAATGTGCTTTCACATACATTTTCTGGCTTTATGATGGAAAAGTATAAAGTCTAACAGCTCTTTCTCTAGAGGCAGACATGCTCGAGTTCCAGTACTGGCTCTGCCACTGTCTTCGCTATGTGACCTGAGACAAGTGAATTAGCTTTCTAAACCATAGCTTCCTTATCTCTATAATGGAACAGTTATATAAACTCCCATATAGTGTTTCTGTGTGGATATAATGACACGATACTTATGATGTATTTTGCTAGAATCATGGCACACTAGCCAAAGTGTAGGCGCTCTCACAACCACTGACTTTGGAGCCTGAGCCTCCCTCACTCTCCTGCAGATCAACTGTGTGACCTTGAGTAAGACACTCCCCTCTCTGGGATTCTGTTTCATCAGGAAGTCAAGGTTAGACTAGCTCAATGGGTCTCAATCTTCAGTAAAACACCAGAATGCCCTGGAGAGCTTGTAAAGAATGCATATTACATGCTCCCTGTCCCCCAGACATTCTGGTTTAGGAAATCTGGGGGAGGCCAAAGAATCAACATTTTCAACGCACTCTAGAGGTGAGGTGGACTTCCTGAACCAAAAATGCTAGAGTGGATGACCTCCCAGTTCCAGTCCAACTTGGACACTCGCTCAGCTATTGGGTTTGGAGAGTAGAGAGTAGCAAGGACATGCTAGCAGCCAGCCAGTTTGGTTGGGGAGTGTATTCAAGAAAACTACTAGTAGGTGGCAGGTGGAAAGGACGGTTAGAAAGGGTCATAGTCACTCTGTGTCCCTCAGACAGGTGTGTTTGAATGAGCTGGATTTGAGAAGAACTCAGACCTAAGAGAGCAGGTAGGACTGAGCCTGCCTCAGCTCCCTGCCTATCTCAGCGGAACTAGCCACTCTTTTTGCCCCAGATGCTTTAAACAGAGGTTACAAACTGGAAATGTTTGTTTGGCTCACATAGTAGTAATTTTTCCCAACATTTAGAGAACTTTGGAGATTTCACATTTAAAACTTCTAGATTTTTCTTGGAAAATCTGAAAGTTTAGTCACATTGGACTCATCGGCATGGAATATTAGCTGGAGCTGAGCAGCTGCGCCCTCTTTGGGTGAAGGCGTGCATTTTCCAGTCTCCACAGTCCAGCTGGCTGGCTGGCTGGCAGGCTTTTGAGTTAGCGCCTATCCCTATCAGTTGCCCTGGGGCAACAGCAGAGAGCTTCCTATTGGGAGAGTATGGAATTGCCTGCACTTGAGGATTATGGACATGATTCCATACACGATGTTTTCACCTATGCGTAAGAATATTAAGAAACCAGAGTGGAACTCTGCTGTTTATCAGATTGTTGTTGAGGCCCTGGACCTTCACGTTACATGGTTTCTTTATGAAGGCACACTAGAGGAGTCTCAGTACCAGGATCATAGTAGGGGCATTTCTCTTGAAGACCAGCTGTATTTTTAAGTCTTGTGAATGGCGTACAGGATTATTTCTCTGTGCTAATAGCTACAAAGCTCAGCACCAAGGTCAGGGCTCACCTGTCAGAAACGCTCCATGGCCTGCCTTGGAGCTATTCTTATGAGTGGCTTCATTTTACTTCTTAGTCTTGTTTTCCTCTTGCTTTTTCGTACTTCTTTTTTATTTTATCTTAGTATAAGAGTTGTATCTTTGAAGAGTCAGACTTTCAATCAATATTAGAATGAGGCAAGGTTTAAATAAATAAACTGCTCTATCCTACATATAAATTCATTATAGCACTTCCTATAGTGTAGTATACTATCTCTTTAGATTTTGGTCTCTTCTAGTAGATTGTATTTTATTATCACTGTGTAACTAATACCTAGCCCAAAGCCTTCTATACATAGTTGGCATTTAATAAATGTTTGGAGCAGAAATTTAAGATGTCAGAGGACCCCCATAGCAGGGGTCCATGGAACCAGGTGGAGGGATTTGAAAAGGCAGAACTATTCAGATAAGAGGGATGGAGACCAGGTAGTGTGTTCTGTCATTTTTCTAACTCAGACTCCAGTTATGGTATTGCTTAAGTATATACTGCGTTTGGAGAATTCATAAAGGCTTCTGGCATGGTGGAAAGAAGATAGATGTTGAAGTTGACTTGGAGTTTGAGACCCAAGAATGTCTTTTTTTTTTTTTAAATGATTGTGGGGATTTTGCTTAACTTTTCTGAGCTTAATGTAGGTTTTGGTTCCATTGTATCCTCACCTTACTTCACACTGTATGTTAATCTGTAATCTCTCTGGTACTCCTCTCAGGGTAGAAATCTTAGAATATTTATATACATACATGCTAGACATATAAAAACTTATTAAATAATTTTATTTTTTTCTCATTTATATTACTAACAGTGGCCCAGTGTTAAGCATATTAGAAAACCCAAATAAAAAATTTTTTGGTTTACACAAACAAGTATAAAAATATATATTCAGATAAGCAAATACATTGCCAGCTATAAGAGTGCCAAAAATAAGTAAATAAAATACCTGCAAATTAAAATGTGAGGGCTAGATGGTTTTGTTAAAATTCGTTTTAACAATTTTAGCTGACCAACATGTGTTAATGAAATTCAACTTAGTTATAGCTGCCCTGCCACTATGGCTCAGTGGTTGAGCATTGACCCATGCACCAAGAGGTCACCAGTTCGATTCCCAGTCAGGGCGCATGCCCAGGTTGCGGGCTCAATCCCTGGTGGGGGCCATGCAGGAGGCAGTTAATTGATGTTTCTCTCCCATCAATGTTTCTCTCTCTCCCTTCTCTCTCTCTAAAAATCAATAAAACATAATTAAAAAACAAACAAAGCCCTAACTGGTTTGGCTCAGTGGATAGAGCGTTGGCCTGCGGACTGAAAAAACAAACAAAAAAACCATAAAGTTAGACCCAGTTAATATGACAGAAAATATTGTGTGTCTGTGGCTACTTAGAAGTATTCCTTAAGCAGAATCTGCTTTGTGCTTAGAACATAGGTACGTTTACAGTTTCAACAGTAAACAGCAATAAAGACCAAGAACATTCCCAACCTGTCTAATAACCATTCTATAATAGCAAGGGAAAAAAAGAGAACGTATCACCATCTTTTAACAATGGACTCAATTGTAGGTATATTTACACATATCAAGTGCTTAGATAAAAGTGCTAAATAAGACAGTAAGATACTTGGTTAATTAACTTCGATTTTTAAAAACCCACAAACACAAAATATTTGCTTGCCTGTGTATAGATTTAATTCACAAATAATTACCTGAACTATCTTTTCTTCATCAAGTATTTTAACAGTGCAAAATGGTAGCCATCTCGGCATACACTAAGGCCTAATATGAACCATCTCAGGTAGGTATCAGTGCCAAGGAAAATGCAAAGCAGCCCAAAAAATACAGTAAAACACTTTATGCCAGAGTCTCGAGGGTAGACAGGCAGATGAAATAAAGAATTCAAAATGTTCCTTCACTAACATAAGATACAGTATTGGATCTCTTGATAAAAAATAAAGAACTCTTGCTACTGTGAACAGTATTCAACATGGACGAGCAGATCTCGATGTTCGGTGACTGGATACTGGATATTGCACTTAGGACATTCCACCAGGCTCTCGTTCAGTGCAGCTGTGGGACTTTTTGGTGAGGCAACTTTTACTCTGTTTTCAGTCTCTCCTTGGAAAGTGACTAATGGCTCTGTAAAGGCAAGTTCAGGAAGCTGCCTCTGAAAAACAAATGTCAAATGAACACCATTTGTACGTAAATTGTAGCCGCTCCACAGATCCAACTGCTTCAGCCCTGCAGACAGACTTTCTTTGGAGTCTCTGCTCATCAGTATTGTGGTGCTAACATAGAAATTACCCAGATTACCCGGGTGGTTGTAAATTACCCAGATTACCTAGGAAGTACTGGGGTTAGGTGTTTATATGGACAGTTTTTTTAAAAATGCTTAGAGCCAAATGTAAAGGTAGGCCTGTGTGTAAGGCTGACAAAATTTGCTAGTCTTATGTAAGAGGAGCGCTTCAGCAATAAAGAAGTACATGGAATTAGGAGCAGCACAGAATGCAGATCAAACAAGTTATACACAGAAATGACTAATTGTATAATACCTTTGAGACTTTCCTTTTCCATGTTTTCTGAGGAACTTAGGATAGTCAGTAAAGCTTAAAAATGAGAATTTTACAGCAGTTTATCATGACAGACAGTAGGAATACAAAGAAAGTACAGGAAAATAATGGATTCTTTTGTATACCCTCTGGTTTCCTATATTTTGAGAAAGTCATTAACAGAAATGAAGGATAAATTTCAAATATTATAAATGGTCAAAATAAGTAACATACTAAAGGATAGAGCCAAAAATATATTTTCTTTTATTCGTAAAGAAGTTACAAATGTTTTTTTAAAAAACATTTGCTTTTTTCTCTCTTGAAAAGTGAGGAATTCTATTTGTAACATTTCTCCCTCTGAAATACTCAGCAGTACTAGGATGATATGTAAAATATGTGCTATGGGACACACACATAAACACAGACACCAACAGGTCTGGTCTAAAAGCCTATTAGTAAAATGAAAATACGTAAGTAAAAAACCATTTCCTCTTAGAACCAATGTTATTTAAAGGTTTTTCTTTTAAATGATTGTGTTCCCAAAACAGTATGGTGATTACCAGAGGGAAAAGGGGGCGGAGGGAGGTTGAAGAGGGTAAAGGGGGCATAAACAGTGATTGAAGGAGACTTACTTGGGGTGGTGAAGACACAATACAATATACAGATGGAGCAATACAGAATTGTACACCTGAAACCTATATCATTTTACTAACCAATGTTACCCCAATAAAGTCAATAAAAAAAGATTAGGTGGTCAGGGTAACCCACAAAATGTGCTTAATTCAATATACTTAAAACAGTATTTTAACAGTAATAGTCCATTATCCCTGAAAACAGCATTTCTTTCCTTCCTTCCTTCCTTCCTTCCTTCCTTCCTTCCTTCCTTCCTTCCTTCCTTCCTTCCTTCCTTCCTTCCTTCCTTTCTCTTTCTCTCTCTCCTCTCCCCTCTCCCCCTCCCTCCCTCCCTCCCTTCCTTTCTTCTTTCTTTCTTTTAAATAGAAAAACAAAATCCCCTCCTTTGCTGTTTTCCTCCTCCCAGGCCCGGGTATTTTTAGTGCCTCCAGAGTGACAGCCCAGGGTGAGTGGGGGATGGTCCTAGGCACCAGTAATGTAATGATTACCAAGAGGCACATAGTGACCCTCTTTCTAGTGCTCTGCACTGATGCTCCAAGGTCACTTGCTTTAAATGAGGCAGGGGCTCTGCCTGTTGATTTGAGAAACAGCTGTTCTTTAAGCAGTAGCCTCCTAGTTTGGGAACTGGTTGGTATATACTAGTAAATGGAAAGAGGGCAGAAAGAAAAAGAAGAAAATAAATTTTAAGTTGAACCATTCCAGACTCACCAAGGATTCCAGTTGTATTATTTGACTTCTTGCTTTTCGAAGCTCTTTAAGAATTACATGCAATTGATGCTGCACATTTTGACGGTCAAGTTTTTCATTTTCGAAGTCTAAAGTACATGCCTGAATCTGGAGAAATGCCCAAAGCAAGATAGTTACAGCTGGTATAAACTGTATAGTTCTTGACTGGATACTTGCACTTTTTAATTAGCACAAGAAGCAAACATTTGTCATACTATCAGAGCAGGAATTCAACTGAGCACAGTGAGATGTGGAATCTAATCAACAAAATAATTTAATAAACAAAATAGAAACAGAAGCATGGATACATAGAACAGACTGACAGCTCTTAGAGGGGAGGGGGGTTGGGAGGCTGGATGAAAAAAGGTGAAGGGATTAAGGAGGAAAAATATACATATGACACATAGACACAGACAACTGTGTGGTGATAGCCAGAAGGAAACAGAGGTGGGAGGAGGTAGAGGAGGGTGTGTGTGTGTGGGGGGGGATAAATGGAGATGGTAAAAGACTTGACTTTGGGTGGTGAGCGCATGATGCAGTGTGCAAATGATGTTTCATTGAGTTGTATCCTTGAAATCTGTATGGTATGATTAACCGATGTCACTCCAATAAATTCAATAATAAAACGAAATTAATTTTTTTTAAAAGAAGTTTATGGTGGAGGACTTGGTTGACCTAAGGAGCAGAGCCAAAGCCTGAAGCATAGGTATCTCCCCACCCCCCCACCCCCACTTTTTTTATGCGGAAGGGGGAGAAGGGAGAGATGGCTGCTCCAGGTTTGGAATGTATTAAAAACCTTTGGTCTACATTCTGAGAATAAATGGTGTCTCTTTGAGTTCTGCTTGAAGTCATAAGGTAGCCCTATTAGGGAGATTCCATTAGGCCACAGTAGAAACTACAGAAGCCATTTGGAGAAGAATAAAATTTGCCAAGGTGAATATCTACCTGTCAAGAAAATTGCCAGCCTCACTTCAGGGCCTGACAACAGGCGTTCAAATGGTCCTTCACAAAATAGTGTAAAGATGAGAAAACTTCCATTTTCTAATGGGTTAAAATGAATTTAGAAACAACCCCAGTGAGTACCTGTTGTTCCAACAGAGCTACCCTCGTTTGTTCCTCTTGGTGCTTTAACAGAGACGTGTAAAGAAACTGGATCTGTAGGGTGTAAAGACAGACAGTGTTGCCACAGCCAACCTTTTTGTCCCTTGACCTGGATGCATGAGCAGCTCACTAGTCTCACAGCTCTAACCAGAACACCACCTGCTCAGCTGAGTGAGTCACTCCAGCTGGCTGTCTGATGGCTATTCACGCCAGCAGCTGAGCAGTGCCACCCAGGCTAAAAGCTCCCTAAGGCACAGAATTCTGCAGTGGCCACACCCACTTTCCAGGAAGTTCTGACATCTAATCTACTAATATTTCTGAATAGGATAACAGCTGTCAGTGCCTCACCTCCTCGGCCACATAGTTGGAGCAAAATTCTCAATCATTTATGTATAATCTTTCACAAATAACACTGCTTGGTAGGCAGAAGTAAGCCTGGTGAAGACTAAGATGGCAAATGTTACAAATGATCCACTCCCCGTCAGCTTTTGGAGGATTTTTAAAATTACTATTCTAATAGTAGAAATCACTAGCAAAACTCTTTTACATTCTCTCAATTGACCCTCACAAAAGCCCTGATACAAGAAGTATTAATCTGACATGTGGTTAACCTGCAAGTCAGAGATGCTAGATGATTTGCCTAAGGCCACACACATCCTAGACTAGAGACCAGGTATAAACTCCAAATAGTGTCCTTTCCATTATTGCATGCTTTGCTAAGCAAAATTTAGCTTAATGAGTTTCTGTCAAAGTAGCATTCAGTTCTAATAATCCAAACTCAGCGCCTTCAACATCCTGGCATAAAGCTAGAGAATGAGAACACGGAACGTGCCACGTGAATTAACCTGAGCACGGTATCATGGTCAAGGCCCTGGGATCAGCCTGATTCCCCTCTTGACATCTTTTGGCTTCTCACCATACTCGCCTCCTCCTTTCTCAGAGCCTTTGAAGTGTATGAGTTCCTCTGGCTGCAGAGAATTCCTAGCCACTCACCATGCTGGTTCCTTCTTGACATCAAGTCTTTGTCCAAATACTATCTCCTCTGTGAGGCCTCCACTGGCCCCCAATTTCTCTTTGGCATATTTCCCTGTTTTCTTTAATTTGTTTATGGTCTATTTCAATTCTAAATATGAATACCCACAAAGGGATCAGGAACTTTTGTTCCTTCCTGGCTCCCTAGTGGCTAAAATAGTCCCTGCACTTAGTAAGTACGAGAAACTTGAATTATGAATCATGGACAACCTTATTGGTTAGGCTCACCTGAGATAAGAGCTCTTCAGATCGCTTCTTCTCTTCTTCAAGTTTTCTCCTCGTAATAACATTCTCTTCCTCGAGCCTTTGTATTTTTTCTGTTTTATGCCTATCATCTTCCAGATGTTGTACATCTGCCTTTCTTTGTGAACACAACAGTTTATTTAAGTCATGAACTTCTTTTTGGGTTTCTTCATATTTTCTTTGAAATTCATGAAGTTTTAAATTCAACTGAGTTATGGTTTGTCGTTCAGCCTCAAGATCTTTTTTTGCTTTTGCCAAGAGATGGTAGTCATGCTTTTCCTTTTCTTCTTGAAGATAACCTATGACAAACACAGCAGGGCATAACTCACTTTATAAAATATGTAATATTCCTGAAAATATAAAGATAAACCCGTTTCTATAAACAAGATCACATTATTTCCTTACCTTTACAAGATGAGGAGTCAAGAGATAGGGCTGAAATTTGATAGTACAAAAATAGAAGTTCAGGTATGTTATTTGAAATGACAACACTAATAACTAGAAGAACTAAAAAATAGTAATATAACTATTCTATGGAGAGGAAAACTCACTAATGTCTAAAGAAGATAAATCAACAAATAGGGATATAAGCTAATTATTTATAGGTGAGATAATCACCTAAATTAAAAAACAGAAATGTTAACAGTAGCTGCCCTGATAGGGAGAAACAGAGACAGGATGAGATGGGAAAGGTGGAGCAGGACCCTCCTGTACTATTACATTATTTTAGCAAACCATTATTACTTTGATAACACACTATTACATTATTTTAGCAAACCATTATTACTTTGATAACACACACACACACACACACACACACACACACACACCCCTACCTATATTACCAAAGAAAAAAATTAGACTGAGCCAATAACTAAAATCCTATTTTCATGTGTAGTAATTTTGTCCCCTTATTCTCTATTAGCTTCATTTTAAAAAATTTCTAGAATTAGCTTCATTTTAAAAAATGAATTAGCTTCATTTTAAAAAATTTCAAATATGGAGCTCCAAGATCATGAACCTTGCCTGTGCTTCGCATGGGGTTTCTCTTCTGTCCCTAGCTTGTCACCTGTAAAATGAGTAATGATCTTTCTGCCCCACCTCTTAGGGTTCTTGTGAAACTCAATTGAAATCAATGTTAGGGAAATTGTAAAGCACATGGCAAAAAGCATCATTCATAAGAAACTTCATCTCAATTCTATGGTGATATTCAAATGATTGTAGTATCACCTGCAAAATGTATTCTTTCTCCTGGGATTGATCTGGTAATTGGTGACAAGGCCGGCTCTGGGAGGAATGAGGTTGGAGAAGGGCTTTAGAGGAGAGGAGGACATGCACAGTGGAGAAAATACAGTGTGCCTTGGAGCTGCCAGGTTTCCCCTTTGCCCTGTGTCTTATGCCCTTTTATCAGAAAACAATGGAAAATAAGACAGAATGGCCAAAATGGTATTTCTTCAGAACACCATTTTAATAAGACTTGCTTTTTACTTTCTAACACGTATCTATAAAAATCTAAATTTGAGGAATCTCTCCTTTGGGAAAATGCTGGCAGGCCTATTTCAAAAAACATATTATACCAGTACCTTCTGATTCAGTCCTTTTTATCTGCTGTGGGAGTGAATGAGCAGCTGTTTCCGATTTCTGTTCCAACTCATAGATCTTTGCTAAAAGTCCTTTTACGTAGACCTCTCGCTGCTGATCATACACAAGCCATTGCTGATTTTTCTCTAGAGCCTCAATGTGAAAAGATACAAAAATCAGTGATAAGCATAATAATAATATTAAAAAGCAAAATCTTAAAATGGGAAGGGAACCCAAGTGATGTAGTCTTTTCCAGCACATAAAAATTCTTATGACTCACAGAGTAATTCCCTCCTTAGTTCCAAATGTATAAAAATAACTGCAAAACTGTCTCTGGCCAACCGAAGATTTGAGATCTGGCTTCTTGGCATGACGGTTTGGCTCAGATAAATTCATACAAAAATTCTCTACAAGTTCGGATGTTTCTTATATCCACAAACCCTTTGTAATAAAGCTGCCATAACTATTTCTATAATCTTACAAGTTCTTAATCTGTGCCCCTTGTGTCACAATTCATCCCAGACCTGTTGTAATTTGTTGTTATCAGTGGTTGAAGTAGCAGCCAGGATGAATAACTTCCTATCCCTCAGGGCTGCCAGTGGAGATGGCACAGAGTTCTTGAAAAAAAAGTCGCATGGTATAACCTCACTGAAGTAAAACACACACTAGAATATGTTTTCCAAAGTGCTCAGATCTTTCTGAGTCACCCTACATTTGTCACAGGTGAACTGTAAAAGGAGGGGCTCCCTTCCTCCACAAGCTGGCATCTCACTCTAGACCAGTGGTTCCCAAACTTATTTGGCCTACCGCCCCCTTTCCAGAAAAAATATTACTCAGCCCCTGGAAATTAATTTTTTTAAAATTTTAATAGCAGTTACTCATCGCCCCCAAATGCACCTGTGGCCATCACCGCCCCCCTGGATCCCTGGAGCTAGTTGGAAATCCAGAATCTCAGGCTCTACCCCAGACCAAGATAATGAGAATCTGCATTTCATGACAGTCCCCCAGATTCATATGCACATTGGAGTCTGAGAAGCATTGCTCAGTCTAGATCACCATCTGAAGGTGAGGTGGGTTAAATTTTACTCCATTTGTCTAAAAGCCTTTCTAAGTAAACAGAGCAGAGAAGTACAATGTAATCCTTAAATAATCTGGGGAGACAGAACAAAACAAAAAGATTGGATATAAGCATGTAACATTTTAAAGTTCAAGTATTTTGCTAAAGGAGACACTAGTAAAATGCACACAAGATTCCATTCAGTCATTCTTTCAACTGTTCTAGATGCTGGGGATAATATGTGAGACAAAAAAAAAACAAACCCAACTTATTTTGATAGTTAAACACTATGTTTCTTCTTTATTTTAGTTACCTCTATGTAAATTACCTTGATAAGGGTACTACAGTACCCCACTATACAGACGCTCAACAGATTTAAATTATTCTTTTGAAAATTAAACAGACTACAAGGTATACTTGCTAGATGAAATAAAACAGGAATCTTAAAAGCATACCTATATCAGGGTAGACATACCAGTAATATTTCTAGAATCAAAGTGCCTACCTAGTGGCCTAATAATTAAATCAAGAATTTCATACTTTGTATATCTAATCTTAAACCTTGAAAAAAAAATACACTGTGAATAGTAGTCCTGTGTCCTCAATTTGTTTAATTTCCAATGAAACCTACCAATCCATTTAAGACATAAGCTTAAAATAATATGACTTCATCATATATTGAAAATAACCTTGTATCAAATTCTAAAGAAAAGAAGTAATGAGTATACAAAGAATGTATTTTCCTTTTCAAACTATGAAAGCAAATCCTGGTTCTAATGGAAGAATTTCAAACTAGAGTACATCTTGCATGGATAAAAAAAAGAGAGAAGAAAACTTTAAATTACATTATAATAACAAAATAGCTGGGCAAATTAGATTTAGGAAGAGAAGGGGTATTTGCTGCTGAGGTATTTGGTAGTGATGGGTAATTTCTAGGACTGTCTAGCCTAACAAGACCATGATTAGAGGAACTGGGCCTGTTGAATACCTGAAAAGAGACTTAAAGGCAGTAACCTAGAGAGATGGAGAACCACTCAGTTCTCCACCTCAACAGATTTTTCATGGCATCAATGCTGTCAAATTCCATGAAATTTAAGAATAAATGAGTTAGTCCCTTTTAGCCACAACTTAACAAAAGGAAAAGGAACTTACATCTTTCAGCTGTATTTCCATTTCATGAATATTATTCATTGGTGAGGTACAGCAGTGAATTGTAGTCTCAGTCTGTAAATAAACCAGTATTAGTTAACATCATAAATGTAGTAATAGAAGCTTCCTCATTATACTTCACAGGGGCATCCCCAAATCCAGACCTTATACATGCTTGTGAACCTCATGTAGGGGGAAGGGTACTTCAGACCTTCTGCCAATATCCTAAGCGCATTGGAAACCTTGAGATTTCATATCTAATTGACTTCTGAGGACCTCTGGACCCCAGGATCACCGGAATAGCCCTTAGTGCATATGAGTAGCCCAGTGGTTTTCACCAAAAGGAGACAAAATAAAACTGGGCTATTTAAATGAAATCTGGAAAATAGTAAATTGTCAAACAAAAAAGTTGATTTCTAGAATTACGTTTATATTAGAAACAATTATTATTAATTCACATAGATTATATGGAACTCAAAACATAACTTGTCTTTTTTTCTTCATTTTCTCATAAAGGGAAAAAAGAGGGGAAAGAGGTTGTTAGGTCCCCAGACTAGCCAACATGAAAAGCTGTATTCCAGTCTTCACTTGTGTGAATGCTGGCAAGGAAGCTTGAAAAATATTTTTTCACCAAAGGTGCTCTAGACACTGACCCTAATATAATATGCAGCCCTTTCTCACTCTCAGTTTGGTTCTTTAGGTGGAAACTATGACAGGGATGTGTCACCAGACCCCTTTCCCTTGTGCCCAGCCTTCCCCGTGGTTAGTGAGGCCACGAGACTGAATCTGTCCAATGGGATGTAGGCAGCAGTGATATATGCCGATACCAGGCCTGGCCCCAAACCCTTCCCCAATTCTCCACAGATTCTCTCTAGTTCATAACTTTATAAAAGGGATTTGATGGAAGACTCCACCATAAGGGATAGGAAGGGTGGGGAAGGAGAAGGAACCTGGATCTCTGAATGACTGTGTGGAGTAAAACTTCTCCATTCCAACCTACACTAGACTGTGACATGAGGGAAAAATAAACATTTGCTGTAGAAAACTACAATTTGGAGGTGGTTTGTTATAGCAATTAGACATGCTGAATAATACAGAAATTAATAGTGGATAGCCCACATAATGATAAGAATACATTTTTTAAATGATCATTTCTACCAAAATTTGCATTTCCATCTTCAAAAGTGGAGAAACTAATTCTTTTTTTTAAAATATATTTTTATGCCGAAACCGGTTTGGCTCAGTGGATAGAGCGTCGGCCTGCGGACTGAAGGGTCCCAGGTTCGATTCCGGTCAAGGGCATGTACCTTTGTTATAGCAATTAGACAGTGGGGGATGTGCAGGAGGCAGCTGATTGATGTTTCTCTCTCATCGATGTTTCTAACTCTCTATCTCTCTACCAAAATTTGCATTTCCATCTTCAAAAGTGGAGAAACTAATTCTTTTTTTTAAAATATATTTTTATTTCAGAGAGGAAGGGAGAGGGAGAGAGAGATAGAAACATCAATGATGAGAGAATCATTGATTGGCCACTTCCTGCATGCCCTCTACTCGGGAGGGAGCCTGCAACCCAGGCATGTGCCCTTGACCAGAATTAAACCTGGGACCCTTCAGTCCACAGGCCGATGCTCCATCCACTGAGCCAAACCAGCTCGGGTAAGAAAGGAATTCTTAACCGTAAGGAAAAGTTTTACCACCCACTTTGGATCTGACTGTAATGCTTCATGAGTTTCAGCTCTGTGGAAATTCTCTAGAAAAACTTAATCTCTTCGAACTCATCTATAGAAACACTCAATTGCCCATCTATTATGAGAGTACACATAAATGAATAGGTCTGATGGCTCTACTCTAAAGGGTGGACAAGTACAGAGACCTTAACATGGAGACATTATATCTGAAAGCTACAGATTTTCTTCTACAGGTGGTATTAATAGCTGTAGTATTAGTATTATTCAGGTGTTCAAATTTCCAAAAGAATCAAAGCCCTGATCAGTAAGAAACCATTTCTTGAGCACTTACTATATGCCAGGCACTATGCAACTTACGTAATTACTACATTTAGTCTCCAGTATTCTTTCCTGATTTTACTAATGTGAAAATTGAGGTTTGGGAGAGAGGTTCGAATTCTAGCATTGTCTCTAAGACTAGAGAGGTTGAGGAATTTGTTCACAGTCATAGCTACCCAGTGGCAGAACCAAGATCTGAACTTAGATCTGCCTACCTACAATC
>NW_005871114.1:4237367-4244196 GCF_000147115.1 Myotis lucifugus
GGAACGTAAAATGGGGAAATTGAGTTGAATGGTTGTGTGAAAACTGATGAAGGGTTTTAGTTAGCTACATGCTTACGATAAGGCAGTAGTAGTATGCTAGTTACAAAAAAGCCAATACAATTTTAGGTTTCCATGGGTACATCATCCAGATCAGTGGCAATAATAGTACCATTTCAACCTGTGTTTGCCACTGTGTACAGTACTGGGTACATGATTCAGAAGGAAAATGAACATGCCACCAAGTGTTCAGGAAAGTGACAGGGTGATAAGAAGCCAGAAAAGCTGCAGAATATGGGGCTAGTCTACAGAAAAGTAAGAGGAAGCAAAGTTTTCTTAAGTATCTGAAAAGCTGTCAATTGGATTAAAAGCAGACTTGTTCTGTGTAGCTTTAATGGGCACAATTAGAACAAATGGGTAGAAGTTACAGGAAGTTTAGTTTCAATTGATTATAAAGGAACAGAGATTTGACACCAGTGCTTGTCAAAAGTGGAATGACAAAGAGATCTCAGGGAAGCTGTCAGATTCCTTCACCAGATTGGAAAATAATCTTCATGTGACAGACCACTTCTCAATGCTTGAATAAGTATTTATCTCAATATGTGTTGTTAAAAATAATAAACCATTTGGTTTTATGATGTGCCTATAAAATAGAATTTAAATAAACCCAACCAGTTATTTTCTAACTTTAACAACACAAGTACTATTACAAAATAAATTAAAATCAAATTAATGATTACATTTTAAAATCTTTCCATTTTTAATAAATTCCCAACTGCTTTACTGACTATGCCACAACAAACTGAAAATTAGGGAACCTGAAATATAGTTTAAAAGAATGCAAAATGCCAATGTATGTAATGCTATGATCTCAAAAGAACCTGAAAACAAAGATTACTTGAAAAGCAGCCAATATACACAATAAAATAGGTTTCTAAATACTCATACTAATATCCGAACTCTATTTATCACTTTGAAGTTAGACATGATTTTTTACATTTAGTAAACTAACAGAAAAGCTAGATTATATCATTAGTGGGAAAATAGTGTCTCATTTCCTCCCATAAAGCTTACTACAATTGAAAGGGTTTTTAAGGCCATTTACCTCCAAAAGTCTGTGTCTTTCTTTATCAGTCAGCTTTGCTCTTCCGCCTGTGATTTCATCCACTGACGTTTGTAAGGCTGCAGTTTTCCCCCTAACATTTTCTAATGTAGTTTCTGATTTGGAGTTACTAGACTTTGACCGCCATTTACTTTTAATTAAATCTTTGGGGCTTCTACAAGACATCTCTGAAATTGTAAAAATAAAAACACAATTATATTTTATACGTCTGAGTTTTAAACGTCAAATCTCAGGTTTGAAAAGGTAAAATAACCTACTTGCTAAGTACAAGAACCTTTCTATTGAAAAGAAGTGATATGGCCAAACCACTGGGGACCTAACCTTGAATTCTGTCTGTCACCCTCAGTGCCTAAGAGCAGGTGCCTGGAGCGACGGGAGACAAGCCGGACAGGTGACCCAAGAAACCTTTCAGCCCGGTCCAGCGCACAGGCCTCGATTCCAGGCTCCGCAACTGCAAGTGGAGGCAAATCTTGGGAAACCCCCACATAAGGTATCAATCACATGGGGAGGCACACAGGCAAGGACAGGCTGCAAAAAAGAGGCGCGCTTTTTCTCTCTAAAATGAAGATGCTGTAGTCTAGACAAAAGCGATTATTAATCGGCAAAATGCTAAACTAAGCAAAGACCTCGGCCAAGACACCTGGCCCCTGCGCCTGCCCGTAAGGGGCTGGTAATACCCACCGGAAAGCTGAAAGGAGGGAGCCAAACCACAACGGTCGCGAGGCGCCCAGCCGGTGCCCGGAAAGGGGGCTTAGATCGGGCGGGGCGGGCAGAGATGGAGTCCGAGCGGAGGTGAGCGCTCTCTGACCCCGCCTCCCTCGCGGTCCGGCCCTGCCCCGGGGCTGGGGGCCCTGGCCGCCCCTCGCCAACCTCCGCGGTCGCCTCCTGCCCGCTCCCGAGGCGAAAAGCCGAGCTCGCGTCTGCCGGGTCACACCTCCGGTGCCAGCGCCGCTTCCGGGAGTTTGAATCCCGCGGCTGGGGGGCGGGGCACGTCACTGCCGGCGGGGACGCGGCCCGCAGGAAGGCGGGGCGGTGGTCGCGGCTCCCCGATTGGCTGCAGCTTACCAGGGGCGGGGCTTGGAACCCGAACGCGGAAGGAGGGTGGGGCGGGGCTAGGGGCGGGGCCGAGCATGGGAACGCCTCCTCCCGGCTCCGCCGCCTAGTTCTCAGGTTTTCTCTGGGTTTTTTGAGGGCTCAGACCTCAGACTCGGTGTTTCTTTGTAAGGAGCTGATTTGTGTTTATCCGCTTTGGGGATGAAGCAAATTTCTCTGCAGTGAGATGAACCCAGGGACTGTGAACCGGAACTAACTCATTGTGGGTCCTTGGATTCCCCCAAGGAGCACAGCTTTCCAGTCTTCCCCCGGGCTGAGCCTTTATCCCGACAAGAGGCAGGGGTGGCGCAATGGGGAGTGAATAGGTGGGAGAACTGACAGGCACGCCCAGGTTGAAACCTGAGATTAGGCCTGGAGGAACCAATCAGGCCTTTGTCACAGATTGCTGCCCTCCGGCTTGAGATCCATCTATTGCCAAGTCTGGGTCGTGGTTAGCCGTTTTGATAACTTTATTGCTCAAACGGAGAGGCACAGAAAGTGTTTGGCTGGGCCTACCTTTCAGACCAAACACACCAGAGATTTAAAACAACAGATTAAAAGGATACAGTAGCAAAACATCCTAGGAAAGCAATGAGGCACACTGGTTAAATTCTAGTTTAGGACTGAGTTTAGCTCCTGCCTCTAATTATCTAGTAGTCCTGAATAAATTATCTAACCTCTCTGATCTTCAGTTTTCTGATCTGTAAAATGTTGCAAATAATATCAACCTCATAGGGTGGTTATGAGCTTTAAATGAGAAAAATCTATGTAAAGTGCTTGGCATTTTGTAAATGCTTAATTGATGTTAACCGTTATTACTCAAAAAGCAACAAACTCCTATGTTACTAAATAGAATGGATGAGAAACCATATAGAGAATTTTAAAGAATTTTATTATATGTAATGCAAGAAGATAAAGTTTGGTCCCTGCTTCCAAAGCGTTCACATTTCTGATGAAAAGGTGAAGAGAAGGATGCCTCCTGTCTGTTGGTTAGAAGTGTCAGATAGGATTGGAGTGGGAGGAAGTCGGGGCAACAGGTAAGTGAGGGTGTGAATGTTATTCACTGACCAGAGTTGAGAACAAGGGCAAAATTACTTTCCATAGAAATTTACAAAGATTTTTGGAAAGAAATGCACACAGAGAAATCACCCTGCTCAGCTTTGAGCCAAATGAGTAGAGAAGAGAGGGAGTGGGAGGGGCTGTGTGCAGAGGGGTGATACTGGCATCTGAGGGCCTTGTGCCGGGGCCTCCTGGGCCAGATACCCCAATTATACATCTGCTCCCCGGGTCCCTCTTTTCTGGCAGGAGCTCCCTCTGTGTGGGCAAAAAATGGACTCTATAATAAATCAAATAAATCCAGATTTAAACTTGATAAGTAACCTCACAGGGTGATCTGATCATAAATTCCTAACTGAGCAGGTCATGGTGGGTAGTCACAGTGCATACATATAACTTCTTTAGTTAAAGGTTTATTTTTGCCTTAAGCAAACCCTGTCCATTGTCCTTGTGCATCTAGATGTTAATCATAAGTCGTGCATAAGTCATAACCACCCTCCAGAGCAAATAATCTTGTTAGCTATCCTGTACCCTGCTTTCTCCCACTTTCATGTAATCTTCCTTATGTTCCTTCTTTAATTCTAAATGTATAAGTGAAACTGCAAAACTATTATTTTCCAGAGCATTTGAGATCTTGTTTCCCAACCATGTGGTCAGTTTGCTCAAATAAACTTTTATAAAAATTCTCTACAGATTTGAAGTTTCTTAAGTCAACACATGTGACTAGGGACCCCTGAGGAAGAGGGGCAGGCACCAGAGACTCATTGGCCTGGCAGCTTGTTCAATTGTCATTATTAGACCTGGAAATCAATGTTTGCTCTTCGCAGATAGGTGCTGCGGGGCATAAAGTGGGAAGATGTGGCAGTTTGCACAAGACCTCTCAAGTTGATAGTACTTTGATGCTGACAGTTCACTTACAGGAATCCTAGGTCAAGGATTCACAATTTATCTTCATTCGTTTACAGAGAGAAATGTAACAGCCAAGCAGGCTAGATCTTTCCTCTCGCTGAGTAATCTCATATGGGAGAATTCTTATTCACCTAGCCAGTCAGTGATACTCCCTGCCTTGGTTCTCGATTCAGGGTGCATTCTATTTGGAGAGAGTGGCTCTCTGGACACTCACTGCTCTGCCTGTTTTAGCTCTTTTTAAAATTTAATTTTAAGTCTGTGGGTTTATTAAAATTGTCACTGTAAGAGCATCCAAACCCACAGAAAATTTTTATAAGAGTTTATTTGAGCCAAACAGAGGGCATGCCTGGAAGCAGGATCTCAACAGACTGAGAAAAATGTTTTCCAGAATGACAGTTTGCAGTTTCTTTTATATGTTTTGAATTAAGTAGGGAACTAAGATTGGAAGGCAAGATGGGGAAATCTCTATGATTGGACTATATGATAGTTAAGATTATATGTTCAGTTGAAGGTGGTTCAACTTCTGAAGGGTCTAGAAAAGGGGGCATTTTCAAAGGTGCTTTAACTTAGATGCAAAACAAAACAAAACAAAACAAAAAACAAAACAAAACAACAGAGTGCTTGCATAAAGCAAAGATAACCTTCTCCCAGGGAAGTTATAGGCCTGAAGCATGACTACGCACCATGACCTGTCCTGTTAGGAATTTAAGATCAGATCACCTTGTGAGATTACTTCTGGTTAGATTTATTAGAGAGTCCCTTTTCATCCACCAATGTTTTCTTTGTATCCAGAGTATTGTATACAATTCAATCATTCTGCTACCCTGCTGAAAAATGCGTCTCTACTAAGTCCCCACTGCCACGGGGCATGGTGTCAGGAGTGAAGAGCATGGACTCTAGCCCGCCTGTGCTCAGATCCTGGCTCCACTTTAGCAAGCTGCTTGACCAAACTATGCCTCAGTTATTTCATCTGTAATATGGGGATGAAAAAATAGTACTTACTTCATAGGATAGGACAGTGGAAGAATTAAATGAGACGAATAGCATCTGGCATGTAGTGAGCACTCAGTGGATGTTAGTTGTTGGGTTCTCTGGGCTGGTGCCTGCCTGCCTAGGGTCACTGATTGACTCTTTCACCTCACACATGATAGTTCACCAAAATCAAATGTCTTGAAGTTCCCCCACGATCACCATGTGTGTTTGTTTAACTCTATCTCAGATCACACACACATACAAAATTAACACCCAGAAATCAATGGCTTTTTTTTATACACCAATAATGAACTCAGAGAAAGAGAAACTAAAAAAAAAAAAAATCCCATTTACCATTGCACCAAAAAAATTAAGATATCTACACTAATAAAAGAGAAACATGGTAATTGGCGTACGACCGCTACCCTTCCCATTGGCTAATCAGCGTATCCTTATGCAAATTAACTGTCAGCCAAGATGGCGGCCGGCAGCCAGGCACTGAAGCGAGCAGGGAGGCTTGCTTCCTCCAGGAACTGCAGACTCCAACGTTCCCCGCCTCACTTGCCGGCCTCTCAACTGCAACTCTAAGCAACTATTACTATGTTGCAAATAAGAAGCTAAACAAAACTGGCTGTCAGTCAGCCCCGGACGGCAACATTGTATCCATGTTTTCAGCAGCGAGGCCTCAGAGCTAAAGCTGGCCCAGAATAAAAAAAAAAAAAAAAAGAAAACAAGGAGCGGTTGGGAGCTTTTAGTCAACTGCCAGCGGGAAAACAGCCCTCAGCCCCTCAGCCAGCCTGGCCAGGCACCCCAGTGGGGACCCCCACCCTGATCCAGGACACCCTTCAGGGCAAACCAGCCAGCCCCTACCCGTGCACCAGGCCTCTATTCTATATAGTAAAAGGGTAATATGATCCCAGCACCGGGATCAGTGGAGCAGCGAGGCTCCCGGCACCGGGATCAGCGTGACAGGGGGCAGCGCCCAAACCCCCTGATCAGCCCTGCTCTGTGCCTGATAGGGGGGAGCTCCCCAATCCCCCGATTGCCCTGCGGCTCTGTGTGTGACAGGGTGCAGTGCACCAACCCCCCGCCCCCACGGGCCCTGCTCTGTGTGTGACAGGGTAGAACCATAACCTCTCCATCGGCCCTGCCCTGAGTGTGACAGTGGCGGTGCCCCAACCCCCTGATCGGCCCTGCTCTGTGGGTGATAGAGGGTGGCGCCCCAACCCCCCTCCACAGGCCTTGCTCTGTGTGTGACAGGGTAGAGCCATAACCTCCCCATTGGCCCTGCCCTGAGTGTGACAGGGTGCAGCGCCCCAACCCCTTGATCCGCCCTGCTCTGTGTGTGACAGGGAGCAGTGCCCCAACTCCCCTATTGGCCCTACTCTGTGAGTGACAGGGGGGAGCTCCTCAACTCCCTGATGGGCCCTGCTCTGTGAGTGACAGGGGCAGCGCCCAACCCCTGATCGGTCTTGCTCTGTGAGTGACAGGAGCAGTGCCCAACCTCTGATTGTCTTGCTCTTGGGTGAGGGGGGAGGGGGGGGGAAACACTCATTGGCCTGGTTTGTTGAGTGGAAGGGGGGGGCGCACACCCCAATAATGGGGCCGGTTTTGGGTTTGAGGAAAGGGGGGGCAGAAATTTGTGTGGGCTTGTCCTTTGGTGGTAAAGGGAGGGGGGGG
>NW_005871114.1:4244296-4250865 GCF_000147115.1 Myotis lucifugus
AGTGTACAGGGGGCAGTGCCCCAACCCCCCAATCAGTCTACCCTGAGGGTGACTGAGGGTGGCATTGCAACCTCCTGATCCGCCCTGCTCTGTGCATGACAGGAGGCGGCGCCCCAACTCCCCAATCAGCCCTGCTCTGAGCCTGACCAGGGGCTGCACTTAGGGATTGGGCCTGCCCTCTGCCACCCGGGAGCAGGCCTAAGCCAGCAGGTCGTTATCTCCCGAGGGGTCCCAGACTGTGAGAGGGCACAGGCCGGGCTGGGGGACCCCCCCCCCTGCCCCGAGTGCACAAATTTTTGTGCACCGGGCCTCTAGTCTAAGAATAAACTTAACTAAGGAGGTAAAAGACCTGTACTCAGATCACACACACACACACACACACACACACACACACGTGCACGCATCAATCCAATCATTAATACTCGATCTAGCTGTCACCTTCCTTCAGGAGCTACCCTGCCTGCCCACCCCTGCCCTGTCTTCTTTGTCTCCTTCTATCATTATACTCACTCATTATGCTGTAACTATCTGTGAGCTTCTTGCAGAGAGGAAATGTATTTTAATCACCTTGGTAGTTAGTATTGGCCCTGGAACCAAGTAGACTTTCAATAAGTGTTTGCTGAAGAGATGCATGTGTGCATGAATGAATGAAGACCCTTACACTTATCTATCAAACATTTTGATGAGGAATTAAAAGTAAGCACAAGGTTTAAAATGATTCTAACTTTTCCTGTTTCATTTTTTTTCTAGCTGTATTTTAGAAAATATGTTAATACTTACTTGGAGAAGGTCAGATTCATTCCTATCTTATTTTGCTCTTTCAATTATTTCAAATAATGACAATGTGATGACGCCAAATGTTATAAAATACTTTAGCCCTTCCTGCCCCCCATGTAGACTTAGTCACCACCAGGCAGTTTCTTAAAGGGATGAAATTTAAATATACTATATATTAAGTTATTTCAAAATAGCACCTACCACTATGTAAAACCCTATAATTAAGCTACTAAAACTAGTTTTTTAGTTCTCAAAAGCATTTTAGTTATCAACCAAAGTAATTCTTAAAGCAGTATTTCAGCAAACAGATCTTAACAATGGACCCTCTGTGTATGCCAGTTTGAATGTTGCTGTTAAATAATAGCTAAGATTCTGTAAAACTAGAAGTGAAATAACATATTATGAATCTGTCTTCATTTCTTTTCTGCTAAATCCTCTTTGCTACCTCAATTACTGTGTCCACATGTCTAGATTTTTTGCCACACCTCTCTTCTCCTCTAAATATTTCTCTTTCTCTGTCCCTTTTGCCTCAAAGCTCCAGGACAGGCCTAAGTCCACTCACTTACATTAATGCATGAGTTTACTTGACAAAATGTGAGGAATCATGACACAGCAAAGTATGAGATCTCGGCTGAGGTGAAGTTGAAAGGGAGTAGGGCTCAGAAGACAGTGGGTTTGAATTCTGGTTCAAGTTTTGAACTCTTTTGAGCCTAAACTTTGTCAGCTGGAAAGACGAAGCCAGGAGTTCTAGCTCCCGGAGTTGTTGAAAGCAGTGCCTGATAGACATGTGAGACCTAGCATGTGGTCCCCACCAGCTGGGGCGTTCTAGCAGGTCAGAACTTGGGCTTATTCTCTGCTGAAGCCCCAGCACCCAACACATGGTACTTGCAGACTCTCAAGTGTTTATCGAACAAACACATTTGTGATGAATAAATGGCTGGTCACTGTGTTGATTTACTCCTATCTCTAACTCTTACTCTTCCATGATTTTCCTAAAAGGAA
The DNA here is from genome assembly GCF_000147115.1 of Myotis lucifugus. Lineage (NCBI taxonomy): Eukaryota > Metazoa > Chordata > Mammalia > Chiroptera > Vespertilionidae > Myotis > Myotis lucifugus. The sequence goes on from NW_005871114.1 coordinate 4,246,076, forward strand.
ATAGTTTTCCTTAAGTGTTTTTCATACAATGTTTGTTAGAATCTTATAGATTTACATGTAAAACCTGATTGTCTTGGTAATGAATGTGGTTTCCAGGCCTCTGCAGGAGGACGGATGAGATAACTGCAGAAATGAGAGGTTAAGAAATGTGAACACTGCCGGGCTGGCATGGCTCAATGGTTGAACGCTGACCTATGAACCACGAGGTCACAGTTTGATTCCTGGTCAGGGCACATGCCCGGCTTGCAGGCTCAATCCCCAGTGTGGAGCATGCAGGAAGCAGCCAATCAATGATTCTCTCTCATCATTGATGTTTCCATTTCTCCCTTCCTCCTCCCTCTCCCTTCCTTTCTGAAATCAATAAAAATAAAAAATAAAGAAATGTGAACATCTACATATCTCAAAAATGGTGTAAGGGGACCCATACTCAGGCCTGGCTGACTATTAACCCCATCCCCAAGGGGATTTCTAGTCACCTTGACCTGTGTTCAGCAAGAAGCCTGTTAGGTCGGTTTAGCCGGAATCCCTTCTCCCTGGTGTTTCCTTAAAGTAATTTTCCATCCACTGTCCCTCATCCTGCTCCTTGGCTATACATCCCCACTTGCTTCCGCTCTATCTGGAGTTGAACCCAACCTCTCCCCTCAGCTGCAAAATTCCATCGCAGTGGTCCCTATACCTATTTCAGTAGCACCCCTGACCTTGAATAAAGTCGTTCTGACCAGGCTTTAACAAGTGTCATTGACCATATATATTTTTCTTTAACAAAGGAAAGACACTTCTCAGGTTTAGGTTCTGAGAGAGTGGAAGCCATTTTCTCATTTTTATTGAAGACTATTAGCAGCATTTGATGGACCATGAACATGTAGGTGCCCAGCTCTTACCACTTAAGGATTTTTAAAGAAATACTATGGTGAATCCTTTTGGAAAGCCAAGGATCAGCCAATTTTGTAAACCCGTTATTACTGCCTCCAGATTGGGCTGGTTTGAACTAAACTCAGTTATTCCTCTGCTATACAGCAGGGGGCACCCTTTAACGGATTTTAAACATTTTTTTTCCCTATAAGTTGTTGAATGGGTGTGTTCCACCGTATGAGAGAAGAAACAGCAAAAGTAAAAAAAAATTTTTTAGATGATTAAGTAAAGTTTTAAAGCTTCATGAAGCTCAGAAAAGAATAAAAGCAGTGGCAGAAAACCAATGGATGTGGTTTCACGAATTGTTACTTAGAGGTCTCCTAACCCGCCCACATTTATTAGCTCTAAATCCATTTTAGTTTCATTTGTTACACAGAACTATTTTCAGCTGGGGTTTGGTCCTCACTTCCACATTTCCCGAATTCATAAGTGGTGCCTGGGGCACTGAGGAGGCCCTGGGACTTGGATATCAGTTTACACCAGCCTTCAGTAAACAGTCCCTCGGAGATCCACCCATCGCCTTCGCCTTCCCCTTCCCTCCCTCTGAGATCCTCCCCAGCCTCCTCTCTGGGCGGTGCTGCCCGGAGCGCCAGCGTCCGTGGCTGCAAACCTCGTTTGTGGAAACTTGCTTTCACCCCATTCAGAGCCATGCTTCGCGTGATTGTGGAATCTGCCATCAATATCCCTAAAACGAAATTTGGGAAACCGGATCCTATTGTTTCCGTTATTTTTAAGGGTAAGACACAAAGTTTTCTTCCTTTTCTCAAGTCCTGTTTCGGAATGTCCGTGTTCTGGCTGCTATAATCTGATGACCCAATGTTAGCCAGCTGGGTCTCAAATTTCTCAGCTGTGAAAGAAACGCAAGTTCTTTCAAAGTCTGCGTTTAGGCGACTGATAAAACCAAATCTCTGGCTTTAGCTCGAGTTGGTTTACCTGGGCAGGTCCGGGGAGGGGACCGATTCCCGTGGAAGGCATTTGCGGTTCATTGAGTGACCTCTTAATAAGGTACTTTCTGTAAGCCCTTGGAGGGAAAAAATGTATTTGTTAATTCCCAAATTTCAGATATCAAAAAAGGTCTGTGTTGGTTCAAAGTAAGCGTACTATGCACTTTTTTTTATAGCCCGTGCCAGTGAGAAATGGGTAAAGGAGGAAAAAGTGCAGTTTAATAGTCCGAGGTACCATGACTCCGTAAAACAGCCCCTCGCAGCTTGTCACTGGCCAAGGAGGTGTGGGGGAAGCTGTTATTTTGGATTAGTTTGTTTCCCCGTTATTTTGTGCCTCTTTGTAATTGTTCATCTCTCCAAAGTTGGGATGTTTTTTGTATGTTCTGTAGCTCTTAGGTTGCACACAGGGGAAAGAGCCATGGCAAAGCACGCCTGCAGGTTGGGGATCTATTTGTAGTTTGGTCTCTTTGAATGACCTTGGGCAAGTGACCCACTTTATCTGGATGTCAGTTTTCTTTCTGCAAAATGGGTAAGGAGATTTTAGACTAGATCATCTTTAAAAGGCCCATTGTAATTCCAAAAGGTCATCATTCTATGACATTTAATTGCAGTGGAAGGGGACAGGAGTGGCTGGTGTGACGGCACTCTCCCAGGCATTGTGAAATGATTCCAGTTTTGGCTGGATTGATGTGTCTACTAGTGAATCTGAGTTTAAGAGCTTTTATCACTTTCTGTTTGTCCACGATCGTTGGTAAGGGCAGGAGAGTGAGAGTGAGAGGGGAGGGCACAGAGAGTGGGAGCCTTGATGGGCCCAGCTTTCCTGACCACGCCTCGGCACCTTTCTCTCTTCCTCCAGGAACCTGACTGCTTCTCTCTTCCAGTTTCTGGTTAATCTATGCCTTTCTCTTTTCTTTTGTATATTTTATCTCCCTGTTTCTCTTCTCAAACTTCTTCCTGTGAGTATAAGCAAGAAATGAAAGAAATGAAAATCAAAGTTGCCAAATGGTTGTTTTGTTTAAAGAAATTTGGGGGCCTTGGCCAGCTCAGTTGGTTAGAGTGTCGTCCTGATACGCCAAGGTTATGGGTTTGATCCCTGCTAGAGCACATAAAAGAATCAACCAATGACTGCATAAATAAGTGGAACAACAAATCAATGTTGCGTTCTCTCTCTCTCTCTCTCTCTCTCTCTCTCTCTCTCTCTTAAATCAATAATAATAAAAAATCTCTCTCTTCCTCTAAAATCCTATATAATAAAATCCTAATATGCAAATTGACCGAATGGTGGAAAGATCTGTTGCTATGACGCACACTGACCACCAGGAGGCAGATGCTCAATGCAGGAGCTGCCCCCTGGTGGTCAGTGCGCTCCCATAGGGGGAGCACCACTCAGCCAGAAGCCAGGCTCACAGCTGGCGAGAGCAGTGGCAGTGGTGGGAGCCTCTCTGGCCTCTGCTGCAGGCAGGCAGTAAGGAGCAAGGACTCCCGAACTACGAGAGGGTGCAGGCTGGGCTGAGGGACCCCCTTCCCTGAGTGCACAAGTTTTGTGCACTGGGCCTCTAGTCAATAATAATAAAAAATTTGAGAGCAAAAGTTGGATTCTTAAAGGACAATGTGTCTTGAGAATCTGGTTAGTAAATATCATGTAGTCATGTTATATCAGAGTTTATTGACTTGTATTAAGATAAAATTTTTCCCTTGAAGCTATTACATAATAGAGACATAACCTGAAAAGTTTGCATTATTTGCCAGTGATATGTAAAGACATGTAAACACATATTGGGTTCAACCTGGTGATGTCATTATTTGAGGCACATTGTATAGGTCAGTGATGGCGAACCTATGACACGCGAACTCATTTTTTTGGTTGATTTTTCTTTGTTAAATGGCATTTAAATATATAAAATAAATATCAAAAATATAAGTCTTTGTTTTGATATGGTTGCAAATATCAAAAAATTTCTATATGTGACACGGCACCAGAGTTAAGTTAGGGTTTTTCAAAATGCTGACACGCTGAGCTTAAAAGGTTCGCCATCACTGGTATAGGTTATAAAAGAATTAGAGTTTAACACTATACTAAAATTTGACTTGTTATTTTGTCAACAATTTTAAATGACTAAAAACATGTGTAAGGTTATAAACATTCAATTGAAAGTGGAAAACTTCATTTAAAATGGGCAAATATAATCTATCCAAACAATTACATTTACTACATTAACTTTAGTTTCTTTTCCAATCTCCTTTGGTTGTACAAACCCAGTGGTAAAGTCATTCATTCATTCATTCATTCATTCATTCATTCATCTGACAAGCAACCTGACAGAAAAAACAACTGTGAACTCAGAGTGGGAACATGGACTATGGCGGCTATAAACTAAATATCTGATGACCCAGTTTTAACCAGTTGGGTCTCAAATTTCTCAGCTGTGGGATGATGGGACTGATCTCCTTGAGGTTCCTTCTGGCTTTACGATTCTATCATTTTACAGTGCCATGTATTGAATACCTGCTCTCAGCAAGCTATGCTGGTATATATGCTGACATGCTAGAGCAGATATAGTAAGGAATATGACATTTTTCTTGCTTTCCATTTATTTCAGTGGTTTAAAACTCTGCTGATGGCTGACCCTTTCCACATGTGCCTCCCAATTTTGAGCACTGTGTAAAATCAGCTAACAGTAAGTTCTGGAAGAACTGAGTGTACTTACCCCCTGGTCCATCAGAGGGGCCAGGGGCAAAAGCAGATGTGTTTCATGGTGTGTTGTGGGGTAGATTGGAAAGAGTAAGATGTAAAAAGTCCGAATAGAAGATCAAGGTGGCACCAAAGAAAGCCCTTGTGTTAACTGAAATGTGGAAAATTTTCCCTGTTGAATACATAAAACAGCAAGATCAAGGCCATAAGCAGTTCTTCTCACACCTAAGATGGCAGGAAGA
>NW_005871114.1:4262087-4400806 GCF_000147115.1 Myotis lucifugus
CCTGGGGACGCAGAGAAGATGAAGAAGTACTTCCGAATAGGAGGTCAAGTTTAGCTGCATGGCTGATCTGCTTACTTTGCCTACCAAAGAGCTGAGTTACTTATGGAAGCTTTGTAAATGGCTCCTCCATGTCTCCTGGGGCCAGTTAGTAAGACATAGCAATCTAACCAGTCAGGACTCAGGGGGATTTCATAAGACTTCATGTACCTGGAAGAAAATTTATGGATTATCTTTTTTGAAATTTCTCACGAGGGACTCTGAGGTCAATGGTTGAACCTTATGTCTCCCTTTAGATAGTATCTCAAAAAAAATGGAGAGTACCTGATGTGAAAGTCCAATCAGAAATGCTGGGCCAACACCTGCCTGTTTCCCTGCAGTATTGTTAAGGCTCTGTGCGATGGTTTGTCTTTGGAAATATTTAAAATGTGTTACCATTATAGCTGTTACTTCCATGAGAGGGAGATACTAGCATATATAGAGAGAGATTTAATTTAAGGAATTAACTCATGTGATTATAGGGGGCTGGCAAGTCTGAAATTTGTGGGGCAGGCTGGTAGGCTGGAAACTCTGGCAGGATTTCTGCCAGAGGCAGGATTACAGTCTTGAGGCAGAATTCCTTCTCCAGGAAACCTCAGTTTTTGCTCTTAAGGCCTTCAACTACTAGTATTTGGACAAAGCCCACCCATATTATGGAGAGTAATCTGCTTTACTTAAAGACAATCCTATACAATAAAAGTGTAGTATGCAAATTGTCCCCTCCACCGGGAGTTCGTCTGGGAGTTCGACCAGGAGGCGGGGCCGCCTGGGGAAGGGAGGGATTACCAGGTTGGCAGCCTGCAGCTGCTAGGGACCTTACCAGTGCACTGGGCCTCTAGTTGATTATAAATGTTAATCACCTCTATAAAATGCCTTCATCGCAACATCTAGACCAGTGTTTGTCCAAACAACTGGCATCACAGCTTAGCCAAGTTGACACACAACATTAACTAATCACACTGGTCCGCTCAGCAATCCAGCCTTAGGAGTCACAGTGTTTCTTGAGCCTTTTCAGTAAGAGTCCAACACACTGTCTGGTAGGTGAAAAGCAAAGGAAATGGTTCCGTGCAAGAGGGAGCATGCTGGCTTGGCAAAGAGTGTTTGTTCAGTTCTCAGGGAAATGTTACTCAGAAGTTGGCATGCAGGTTAATTACTGCAATGGTGACCTTCACAAAACTGAGAGAGAAGCAGGCGTAGCTAATCAGAAAACAGGAAATATCCCAAAGAATGCCTTGAGTTCTGGTCTAGGGTGTATTCTGCAATTGAATCTGTTATGTTCTGGGCTGAAAGTATTTCATTACTTTCCATAGGAAGACATAGTCATCTTAACACTTGGAGTGCGGGAAACGAGTTAAGTCGGCTCGCGTGAATTGCGCGTACTCCGCGGGAGCCGTCTTTAACTCGGTTCATATAGATTTGCGGTGGAGTGCGGGAAACGTGTATAACTGCGTATTACCAAATATTTGTTTGTAATCCACCCTTTTGGTGGATGGAACAAAACCAAAAGACAGAGCCATCTTATATTTTGGCGGGAAATTCACCCGCACTCCAAGTGTTAATAAAATCAGAGTGGGAAGAGGGGAAGGTGGTGAGAATGGAGAAGGGAAATTTTCCATAATTTAATCTGATGTTTAGTGCCTGCAATTTCAACTTTTTTTTTTAAGAGGTGGAATTGAATAACTGAATACTAGTAATATAGACATGTGACTCTGTGGCTTCTGGTAATAAAGGAATTTATCTATTTTTTAAAAAAGAATTTATCTACCCCCCCCCACACACACATGTCTATGTGTAAAAATAGGCTTTCAACAAAATGCAATGTATACACATTTTGATAGAAATCAGTCTCCTCCTTAGAAGGGATTCTCCCAAAGGGAGAACTGGTTTGCTTTCCAGGAGGAGAGGAGCTAATGCCAGCGACTTAACCTTCCCCTCTTAACTAGGGAGATAAGAGGTCAGTGTTTAAATGCATTGGGTCTAGAATCAGACTAGTCCTGAGATCGTATCGTTTTGTCTTTTAAAGGAAGAATTCAACTGAGTAAAGTTGAAGGTATAATTGGCTCCATTAAGTGATTCAGGATAGAGGGCAGTGCCCTTGGCACGAACATTGTGTGCAAGTGCAGGAGCACAGGAAGTTCCACCTGAATAGCCCCATCTGGTCTGCGGTCAGCCTACATCAGCTGGGACTCAACCGGTCCCCTTTGTTCTCCACACACAACCGAATCACGTCTTTAGGAACATATATTGGAAGAGTTGTTGGGCAACTTGATTTTTTTTGTGTTGGATTATGAACTTTTTGACGTTACAAAGTCCAGTTTCTAACACCCTCCTTCCCAAGTGGCTTGTATCAGCCAAATGAAGCTTAGCCTGGCATTCACGTCTTTACGGTGTGACCATAACCTTCCCACACAGCTTGGTTGGTGTGACCATAACCTTCCCACACAGCTTGGTTGCCTTTACTCCCTTCCACATCCCTTGGTTCCAGCCAATTGGGCTGTGCAGTGTCCCTAGATATGACCTGGAGTTACCTTTTCTCCCAGCTCCACATCCGGACCATCCTTGTCCTGTGATCCCCAGGTGCACGAAATTTGTGCATGGGTAAGGTCCCTAGGCCTGGCCGGCAATCAGGGCCGATCGGGGCCTTCTGGCTGCCCCGGGCCTTCCTTCTGGCAGCCAACCGGGGCCTCCCTTCCCCAGCTGCCGGTTGTCGACCAAGGCCTTCCTTCATTCCGCACCACCCCCGGTGGTCAGCGCACGTCATAGCAAGTGATCGAACTCCCGGTCTTCCAGTCGAACTCCCAAGGATGCCAAGCCACATATGATATTTATGCATTTTCTTTTTTACCCCATGGTCCTCACTATGAGTTTATTGAGTTCTTACTATGTAACAATTCATCCAGTTATTCGTTTATCAGTACTTTATTAACAAACTGTTTTATGCCAGGTATCGCTTTTTGTACTGAAGATATAACAGTTATTTTTAAAAAATACAATTCTTTACTGAGTTTATAGTACAGAGAGTCACTAATTAAGTAATCACACTAATGAATATTAAATTAGATAGTAAAATCAGGACTTTGAGTGGATGTTTCATTTCATGTGTCTTCTTTATCCAATGTTTCTGGCAGCTTCCAGTGAGGCACTGCGGTGTGGTAGCAAACACACACTCAGGTTTGGTACCTGATGTAGGTTCGGATTCTGGCTGTTTCCTTATTAGCTGGGTGACCTTAGACGACTTAACCAGCTTCTCTCCATTCCTTGTCGGTGAAATGGGGATGAGAATGCTGACCTTGCAGGGCTGTCTTAAGGATGTAGACATGCAGTAGAAAACACAGTCTGGCCCTTGTAGGTGGATATTTAGGGGAAGCTGCTGTAATTGTGGGCAGAAGCCATTTTACCCAGCTCCGTCTGCTGAAAAATCCTTTGCACGGATCCTCTTTCTCTCCAGAGCACTTGTACTGTAACCAGAGAGGAAGATTGAGAGGTGTCTGTGCATGAGGGCAGGGTGAGTGGGCTCAACATGGAAGTGTGGGAGAGGAAACCAGGACAGCTGCTAGTGACATCAGACTCAGACCCAGTGAGGGGGCGTGAGCCCCACAGAAGGGCCACAGTCAGAGCTCACGGGTCCAGGCAGGAGCTGATGGTAGGGTCATGCTGCAGTTTGGAAAGGGAAGCCAGCGAGGCTTTGGGAGCCCACTCAAGTGGAAAAGTTAATGCTTAGCAGAGGGAGGGTGATGACTCATGGCTTTGCTATGCTGAGGTCTTGAAAGAATGAGGTGGTGAGTCCCACTGCTGGCCGTGTGCTGGAGCCTTAGCAATGTGACATTCCGCTGAACAAAACGCATTACCTCCTACATTTCGCTGTAGTGGAGGGGAAGCTAGGATTGGTTCAAAGTGTGGCCACCAACGGGAGACTGCCTGGGTTCAAAACCTGGCCCTGCTTCTTACTAACTGGGTGACTTTGAGTACGTTACGCAGCTTCTCAGTTTCCTTAGCTGTGAAAGAGGGATGGAAATAACTATACATACCTCCTAGGCTTTTTAAGGAGAATAGATGATGTGAGAGACTAGAAAATAGATATGTTGGTCTCCCCCTGCAACCCTGTTCCTGACACAGAGCTTTTAAAACCCTTGTAATGTCCTACGTGATACAAGCAGTAGGAGCATGTCTTGTTCTAATAGTTGGTCTTTGACCCTGTCCCTGACACAGGGCTCCTAAAACCCTTGTAAATTCCTAAGTGATAAAAGCACTAGGAGCATCATTTGTTCTCACGAGGCCACTCTGGGGGGACTCCTGGGTGAGGGCTGGTCCCAGAAACACCAGGCCGGAATGAGAAGCTTGGAATTTTCAGCCCCACCCCCCACTCTTCTAGGCAGGGGAGCACATTCATGTACTGGGAGGGTGATGCACCCTAACTCCCTGGGGACAGAGCTTGGGACCCTCTCAGACCTTGCTGTATGTATCTCGTCTGGCTGCGCATCAGCATCCTTTATGATATCCTTTAATAAACTGGTAACATGAGTGTTTCCCTGAGTTCTATGAGACGCTCTGGCTAAGAGGGGGTGGTTTATAAGTGAACTGTCGGAAGCACAGGTGACAACCTGGACTTGCTTTTGGTGTCTGAAGTGAGAGGGGCAGCTGTCTTATGGGACTGAGCCCTTAACCTGTGAGATCTGGAGCTTTCTCCAGGCAGATAGCGTCAGAACGGGGTTAAATTGTAGGACACCCACCTGGTATCGCAGACAATTGTTTGGTGGGGGACTCCGCTCCATACATCTGGTGTCAGAAGTGCTGTGTTTTGTGTGATGGTAAAAGAGACACACAGGAGGAAAAGCTGGTTTGTTTTCTGAAAACAGATGAGCAACATTAGCTCTGATTTTGGTAAGGATCTGGGGACAGAGGAGCCTAATAGGAGCCCCTGCTCTTGGGACTTCGCTCCAAGAAAACTTACACACCAGCTGGATTGACGTTGACTCGACCAGGTAGGTAGGTGTGCTATCGAGTCTCCGACACAAAGACAACCTTGTGTCTTCAGAAAAGGGGACCAGGAGTAAAGGCAGCAACCCCCCAACTCTCTGTGGGTCCTGGAAAGTGTTTACCTGTGAATTACCTTGTGCTGAGGCCTGTGGGAGGGAGTCCAGCTTAATCTTTAAACCGTCAGGATCTTGACCACACGCAGAGGCAGCATGGACTTCAGAGCTGAAACTCCGGGTCCTGCCAGCGCACCTCTGCCACGTGTGAGCTCCGACACCTTTCTTCACTCCTTTGAGTCTCGTGTCCTCATTTATAAAATGGGGACACCTGCATGCCAAAGGTTAGCTGTGTTGGTTTCTTTCTGCAAAAAGCTGGAGAGACCGAGGCCCTGCGTAATCTTGGTCTACAGGAACTGGTGAGGGAGAGGCAGGGGATTGCGGTGTTTCCATATTTCCATGATTTTGAGTCCCCCATCCCTAGACCTGGGGATGGGAAAAATGTTTTAGACTGAAACCTGTGTTGGGTTTGGAAAACTGATTCAGATAGCCCCTACCCTAGACAGATGAAAGGGACAGCCAGGCACATCGTTGGCCTTCAGGGAAATATTCTTTGAATGAACAAGTGAATGGTACCTGCTCTATAAATACTTCTAATTGTTGGTATCTCTTATTTTTTATTTGCAGATGAGAAAAAGAAAACAAAGAAAATTGATAGTGAACTCAACCCTGTCTGGAATGAGGTGACTTATTTTTTTTTTTAACTTTGTTTCAACAAATAAGCTACATCTGGTGACCCCATATTTGGTCAGAGGTGGACACTTACTTCCCTTTGGAAGGAGAATCTCTGCATTTCACCCCCACCCCTTCCATCTCCCTATGTGACCAAGGAGACAGCAGAGCAGTTCAAGGAGACAGAGCACAGTGGCATGTCCTGTGCAGTGGAGGTGTGGGGAGCGGTGCGGTGAAGAGGGCTGGGTTCTAGCCTGGAGCAGCCTTGAGCTTGCTATGCGGCCTTGGTCCAGTCATGTTGCCTATGTGGGCACATCTGTAGAGCAAAAGGTGGTATTAGAACATCTCCAGAGTCCCAGAGGGAACACTCCATAGTTAAAAACATATCTGCCTGTGACTAATCAAGAGTGTATCACATGATACTTTGTGTGTCTGGCTGAGTCAAGATATTTACTGTTCTTATTTTGACAAAGTAATATATACTAGTATTTAATGTAAAAATTTTGAAAACTTCACATCAGCATAAAAAATTACCTTTGGCCCTAGCTGGTGTGGCTCAGTGGTAGAGCCTCAGACTGTGAGCCGAAGGGTTGCAGGTTTGGTTCCTGGTCAAGGGCACGTATCTGGGCTGCAGGTTCGATCCCCAGCTCCAGTTGGGGAGCATGTGGGAGGCAACCAGTCAATGTGTTTCTCTCACATAGATGTTTCTCCCTCCCTCCCTCTCACTCTCTCTAAAAATCAATGGAGGAAATATCCTCAGGTGAGGATTAACAAAAAAAATATTACTTTTGGTCCTACTATCCAGAAACAACTACTGTTAACATATGGGATATATCAATAAATGTTTATTGACTAAATATATTTAATAAAGCATGATGTCTTAAAATTAGCAAATTAGCTTCATAAAGCAAGTACAGTTTCTTATCCTACTTTTTTACTATTATATCCTAAGCACATACCCATATCATTTCATTCAAAAGCATTTTTAATGACTATGTAATATTGCATTGAAGGGATATAATATAATTTATTTATCCCCCTCCCCTGTATTTAATACATTTATAGATATGTGAAAATTGTAATTCTTTCCACTGAGTAGGATTTTCCTATGCTGGCTAATTTTTGAAAAGTTGATTGTCAGCCCCATTGTTTTTTCCAATAGCCAGTCACACCTCCCTGGGTAAGGGCAGTGATAAATGTCTTTGATATTTTCACTAAGTCAGGAGGCTGTGAAGACTTCCTCTCCCAACTAGTTTCAATATCTCCATATGAGAAAGACCGAACCTTCTCATTGAATGAGGTGAAGGCAAGAAGCTTCTTAATGTCTTTCTGAAAAGCCCTCCCACAGAGCTCCAAGAATAAAATAAATAAAAGTACATGTACGCGTGTACTTAGTGCTTCGGGTCTGAGTGATGCTAGCGGGCCTCTTTATATTGGAGGTCACACCACACGGGCGATGGCAGAGAGGTGTATGATCATGTGAGCAGGTGTGTCCTCCGCAGGGCATCATCCATCTGACCCCATTTCGTTTCCCTCCCATTTCCCCCCTCATATTGCAAAAGTATTTATCAAGCAAACTTTTTTTGTTGGTAATCCTTGCCCGAGGATATTTTTTGCATTGATTTTTAGAGAGAGTGGAAGGGAGAGGGAAAGATAGAGAGAGAAAAACATTGATGTGAGAGACATATCGATTGGTTGCCTCCTGCATGTATCCCAACCAGGGTCTGGGATGGAGCCTGCGACTGAGGTACATGCCCTTGACCAGAATTGAACCCGGGACCCTTCAGTCCAGAGGCTGATGCTCTATCCACTGAGCCAAACTGGCCAGGGCTCAAGTAAACTTAATTGCAGTTTTATAACTGAAACCTAACCAAATGAAATGCCAACCCCAAACCCATTAGAATTAGTGGGTGTGTTCTAATATGAGCTATGAGACAATTTTCCATCCATTCCAGACCCATTACAAGGAGAATTAAATCATCAGTAGATACTGCTTTATTTAATTCATTTATTACACAATCAATCAAAGGCATCAGTGGTACTGTGTTGATTTTTTTTTTTTTTTACATTTGTCAGTAGACAGCGATTTGTTGCATTAAGATGAAAGTCTCATCTGACTATAGCACTGGGACATTGAATGAGGGGCTGATGCATTTTAGAAAATGTTTTCTAGGTCATTCATCTCTTTGATAATATTATGTTTAGGAAGAGAAAGTAATTTAAAAATAGCCACTGAAGAAAACATTTTCACGTCTACATTTTATTTTATTCTTGCAACATGGTGGTAGGCATTGTCAGTTCTCTGAGTATGAGGCAGGGGTTGGCGACCTGTCCAGGGACACAGATCCTGGTAAATGGGAGCCAGGAGTCACCACCGGGTCCTTGGAGGCTAAGGCTGGTTTACTTGCCCACAGTCCTCAGCAGCCTCCAGGCTTAGAATTTAATTTATAATTTAATCACTTCCATCTAACTATAAATTTGAAAGGTTGACATTGGTGATGATAATGACCCAGCGTTTAGTGTTGGCACATTTCAATTTCTTCCCTGATCCTTTTAACAGCCTTTTTGTTTTCGTAACCTTTCTGTGGACAGATTTTGGAGTTTGACTTGAGGGGCATACCACTCGACTTTTCATCCTCCCTTGGAATTGTTGTGAAAGATTTTGAGACAATTGGACAAAATAAGTAAGTTGATTTCAACTCTTTTTCTCATTTGGCATATTATCTTACTGTTGTTTATTTTATTGAAAGAACACATCTTTAATAACATTTTATAATACTTCCAATATAATCATACTTTAATTCCATGTCATCCCCCAATATCAGCTGTGGTTAATCAATCATCAATCATGGTGCTTTTATTCAAACGTCTACTAGTATATTCCTAAAAGGCTGCAGACACTGTCCAGTTTGGCACTTAGTCTGAAAGCTATTTACACTCCAGAAACTTCTTTGTTAATTGAATATAGTAATTTCCTACCTCTGGTGGTTTATCTGAACTGTAGCTATATTGGACACAGGGAAAATACTTTCTCCCAATTATGTGTGACCCATATACATCTCATTCAAGTGATACTTCCAGCCCCACTTCCATTTTAATGTCTTATTGGCATTTTAAACCCAACAGATCTAAACCAGTTTCTTTGTCTTATTGCCTCTATCAATTTCCAGTGGAGGAGAGGGGTGTGGTGGTACACCATGGTGGCACCGAGGGTAGTCCCCTGGGTAAAGCTGGGGGGTTCCCAACTAGATTTCCATGGGACAGAGTGACCTCAGTAAATTTACTCCATTCCTTGATCTGGACTCACGCCTTATATTGACTCAGAACCCAGTCTTAGGTAAACAATTCAAACCAAACTAGCTTACAATAAACCAGTGCTTAACACCAGGTTACTTACTTGTTATTTTCCGATGGAAATAAATGCTTGGCAGGAGGGCATTTCTACTCTCTGACCATTGAATTCTCCTTTATGTCATACCACATAAGAAACCAAATTACTCTGTATCCATGATTGTAAGATGTCATTGACCATAAGATGTACTATTAAATTAATAACAGGTTTGGGGGAGAAGGAAGCCTGATATTAAATACCTATGCCAATTGTAAGAAGCATCCCAATTTGTAGTAATTTCATTCCTAGTAGAATGGGAATGCATTTACAAATGTATGTCTCAGCCTCAGGCGCATTTGGTATGATCAGAGGGCTGCAACGAGAGCAACAGTTCAGGTAGGGTGACCATGTGCCCAGATTTGCTTAGGACAGTCCTGGTTTATGGTCGCAGCACAATGATTAATAATGCCCCTTTTGCTGTCAGTTGACAGTGGCTTGGTTTGGCCACTAAATTAGATGGTCGCCCTAATCCAGTGATGGCGAACCTTTTGAGCTCGGTGTGTCAGCATTTTGAAAAACCCTAACTTAACTCTGGTGCCATGTCACATATAGAAATTTTTTGATATTTGCAACCATAGTAAAACAAAGACTTATATTTTTGATATTTATTTTATATATTTAAATGCCATTTAACAAAGAAAAATCAACCAAAAAAATGAGTTCGACACGCATGTCATAGGTTCGCCATCACTGCCCTAATCACTTGGGTTATTGGAGAAGCACTGAAGAGGCCAGTCAGGTGGAGCTTAGAGAGCAGGAGAAGCTGGGACGGAGGCAGAAGATGAGATCATCAGAGCCACAGCATATGGCTTTGTGAGCCACAACACAAGCTTTGGATTTCATTCCTAGTCAAGCAGGAATCCATTAGAGGGTTTGAATATGATCTGACATATTTTAGAAGGATCACCCAGGCTTTCTGTGTGGAGACTGGAAATAGAAACCAGTTAGGAGGCAGGGAAAACAATACCGGGAGACTTTATATGTTCATTTTACACCTCTTGAAACACAGTGGGGCCCCTGGATGACAGCAGTGATGGAAGAGGACAAATCCCCACGAAGGCCCACGTTGGCACCTACTTTGAGCGTATGGTGTGTATTTCTGGAGATAGAGTTGATGTGTGATCGATCTGGTCCTGGACATTTTTCTTTGCAATTTTGAACAAAGAAAACTACAGTGGGTCCTGTTATAAGGGTCCTTCTAAAGTTGGGGGCTCCATGCATCTTGCTGAGATAGGTTGCACTTGGTGCCATGGTGTCTACTGAGCAGGAAGACAAAAAGAGCAGCTGTTCCTATGGCATTGTTGGGACAGGGGAAGTTTTAGGCCTAATGGAAAAAGGCAGATTCCAGGCCAAACCTGAAGCTGCTCTTCATTACGCTCTCAACCTTTCCCTTCTCTCTGCCGGGAGGGCTTCCTCCCCCTGACTTCTCCCAGCACCCAGTGTCCTTATTGCTGCTCCCGGCTCCCACTGGGCCTGCCCTCTGGGCCACATGTGTACCATCTGCCAATTCTTTTCTCCAACAAAACTTGTCTGTCCTGTGTCTCAGTCCTTCAAGGTCCTGCGGGCTGAAAGGAACTTTCCAGAAACAGATCCGAGTGATGGTCTAAGGGCTGCTGATAGTTCACTGTGTTAACTTCCCAGGAATGATGACCTTGGGACTGAGGTCACTGGTGACTTATCTGAGGGAGTGGACAATATGGGAATTCTGGGCCCTGAGCAGGACCGTTGGGGGAGGTCTTTGGTCTTTTCAGTTAGGAGATTAGCTCTCTGTCCGCAGATTTCCCTGCATGGTTGTTTCCTGTCTTCCATGAAAGGCCCACCCGCTCAGCTCTGGAGTGGACACTGTGTGATAATGATGCCCTGGCATGCCTGTCCTCTTACCATCCTCAGCCAGCAATTGTGACCTTTGGCCTTGTTTCCTCCAACTAAACAATGTGTAGACGTTAGTCACATTACCTGCAGGGAAAAAATTATACTCATAGCTGGGTGATTGTTCAAACTATTTGTGTGTTTTGGCCCCATATCTTCTCCTTGGCTTTTCTACTAAAGCTTCGGCCTTTGAGGACTGCTCACCGCTCAGTGTTGGAACGTTTTCCTCACCTGGAAGCACAGGGTGGGGGCAGAGGATTTTTCTCCCAGCTTAAGGAATGTCTTGCCTGTTAACTTTCCTGTTGCTGTGGAGACCGGCTGTGCAAATATGTCTGCTGCTCCAGGCTCTCACATCTGCTGCTCCGGGGCCTGTAAGCAAACTGTGCCAGGCTGCCTGGCTTTGCCTGTGCATCCATGCCCACACCCACAGCGACTGCCCCATCCAATCCAAGGAAGCACAACACCTTTGTGTCACTAGCGTCCCTCCTCAGGCATTGGGAGAGGGCTGGGCATTCAATGCAGGCTCTGTCTTCCTCACTTTATAGTCATCTAACCAGCCATCCAGACTGAATGATGGCAAGAGAAGAGCCAGAGGAGCCTCTTGGTCACATGACGAGCATGAAATGATATTTTTAGCTGAAACGTCAGAGTGGAAGAGTTTTCTCAGCAGCTGAAGAATGAGAGTTCCCTTTGCAGGCAGGCAGCATGGCCACCAGTCAGTGAGAACTTCGGGAGTGCCGGGGACTATGCGGAGCCTTTGAATGCATTATCCCACTTAATCCTCTTAGACACCCTAGGAGGCAGGTCCTGTTTTTCCTCAGAGAGGTTAGTGATCCCCTCAAGGTCACACAGTAGGTATGTGTCAGAGTCAGCATTTATATCCAGGCCTGTACTCTTTTTTTTAAAAGTGTATGTTTTTATTGATTTTAGAGAGAGAGGAAAAGAGAGTGAGAGAAGGAGAGAGAGAGAGAGAGAGAGAGAGAGAGAAACATCAGTGTAAGAGAAACACCAATTGACTACCTCCTGCATGCACCCCCACCAGGGACCGAGCTTGCAACCTGGGAATGTGCCCTGACCAGGAATCAAACTGGCAACTTTTTGGTGCATAGGATGATACTCAACCAACTGAGCCACTCCAGTCAGGGCAGGCCTGTACTCTTGACTTTTACACTATACTGAAAACCTATAGGAACCAAAATCTAGGTGGAATGATTGGTTATCTTTTGGCTAAGATGGAAGCAATTTTTCTAATTTTGAAACAAATAAAAGAATACTCACTATCTACTAGTAGCTCCTCCCTGGGTGAACATTTTAAGTAGGCATTTTTATACTATTGAATACTAAAGCACTCATGCTCATGCTCCACAATGGACAAGATAAATTTGGAGTCTATAGCTCATCTTCACAATGACCTTGGGAAGCAGAGGTGAGATTTGAGCTCAGAGGGGCTGAGACTGGGACATTGATCCCTTGGCATTCTGGTCCTGTTGAACTCCACTTGAGTTCCTAAAGAAAAATCATCTTGCCGTAACCAGTTTGGCTCAGTGGATAGAGCGTCAGCCTGCGGACTCAAGGGTCCCGGGTTCGATTCTGGTCAGGGCATGTACCTTGGTTGCGGGCACATCCCCAGTGGGGGGCGTGCAGGAGGCAGCTGATCGATGTTTCTCTCTCATCGATGTTTCTGACTCTCTATCCCTCTTCCTTCCTCTCTGTAAAGAATCAATAAAATATATTTTAAAAAAAAGAAAAAAAAAGAAAAAATCATCTTCAGGAGCTTGGAAATGTTAGAATGAGAGATGTTTACAAATGTGTTTGTGTGTGTGTGTGTGTACGTGTGTGTGATGTGTGTGTGTGGTGTGTGTGTGTGTGTGTGATGTGTGTGTGTGTGATGTGTGATGTGTGTGTGTATGTGTGTGTGTGTGTGTGTGATGTGTGTGTGTGATGTGTGTGTGTGATGTGTGTGTGATGTGTGTGTGTGGTGTGTGTGTGTGTGTGTGGTGTGTCTGTATGTCTGTGTGTGCACATGCCAGGGAGGAAAAAGAGATACCAAGTAGGGCTTTTGCATTTGTTGTTCCCTCTGCATGGAGAGCTCTTTCCCTTCAACTGCAACAGATGTAAAATCTTGTCATCTCTGACCTCAGCATCTCTGACCACCCACCCTGCCGCCACTCTCCATCTCTCTGCCCTATTTTATTTCCTCAGAGCCCTTCCTGCTAAGGAGCTCATGTGGTGCAGGAAGGTGGAGGGAGTTCATCCAGGCATGTGGCTATTTGGGTTAGGTTTTAGACAAGTACTCAAGGGTATGTGTGGTCCATGCATCTACTTCACCTCGCTTAGCTTTCACCACCATCTGAAATGTTCTTATCAATTTATTTACTCATTTGGCCTTCTACTAGACAGGAAGGTCCAGAGCTATGGTATTCAATGCTTTAACACCAGCATTTAGCCTGGCTCTTAGTAGACCCTCAAGAAATGTTTGTTGAATGAATGAATGAACAAGTGAGTTTATGATACAACCACATCAATGAAATGTAACATTTCTAAAGAACCTTGCATCTAACAACTAGCCCACTGATAATGGGCTATTTATATGAATTCTGTCCAGCTCAGCTCTCTGGAACAGCTTTCTGGTTCCAACTTGGGTTGAAGCTGCAAAGGGGTCAGAACATCAGAGGGGTGGATCACAAGCAAAACAAATACCTGCCCCAAAGCTCATGCTGTTTTATAGGGAGATGTGGAGCTTCTCCCTGACACGACCAAAAAACTAGATACAATATATGTAACAATAGTTTTGGATATTGGAAATCGGCAGCACAGGACGGTGATCCCCGAGAGAGAGAGGGGAAATAACTGTGAGCATCCAAAGTAATGCCTAGAGAGCATTTCCAGGCTGCAGGGACAGGGAACTCAGCAGATCCATCCTGGTTGTCTCCCAGAGTTGGGGAGGTGCAGATGGGAGTCTAGACACACACACACACACACACACACACACACACACACAGCACCCCTGATTACAGAGGGTTCTCTTGACCCTCTTCATTTGAGTACTGGGCAGTGAGGAAACTACTCTCTGAGGCAGGGAAAAGAACCATCTGAATAGAATAGAATATTCCTTGAAACACACACAGGGCTGGGAATTGGTAATGCTCCCACCAGCCAGGGTGGGAAACCTAATTTATGAGCATTGGATAGAATACCCAGAAAGATTTACTTTAGCAATGTGCAAAAACAGATGTTTTATTATTAATAGACTAGAGGCCCGGTGCACGAATTCGTGCATGGGTGGGGTCCAGCCAGCTCGCCCCGATGGGGGCCCATTGGGGGCTGGGCTGGCAGTGGCCAGGAGCAGCGGGAGGACTCCAGGGCGTGCCTGGCCCATCTAGCTCAGTCATGATCGGCCGGACCCCAGCAGCAAGCTAACCTACCAGTCAGAGCGTCTGTCCCTGGTGATCAGTGCACGTCATAGCGACTGGTCTACCGGTCGACTGTCTGCCCCCTGGTGGTCAGTGCACGTCATAGCGAGCGGTTGAGCAGCCTTAGCATATCATTAGCATATTACGCTTTGATTGGTTGAATGGACGACCGGACACTTAGCATATTAGGCTTTTATTATATAGGATAATATCATTAGTAGGCAGTAATTCAAGAAGGTAGACGTATGCTTGAGCACGTTAAGTAGAGACATGGGAGATATAAAAAAGACCCAAATTGAACATCTAGAGATGCAAATTATAATGTCTGAGGTAAAAGACCATAATTATCTTCCTTAGAGTTTGCATTCCTAGTACTCTCATTTTTCCCTCCATGTGTGTGCACTTGTGCATTCAAACCACCATCACGTACACCCCCACACAAATGTAGAGCAAAGTTAGAAACATCATCTGAGTATCAATCACTGAGCCAGGCATCTGTTCTGCTGTAGTATGAGTAAGAGGGAGATGCCTAAGACCTAATAATATGTCTAGGAGGAAATTCACACAAGATCTTGCTTAAGAGGAGGTGTGGGCAAGTGGTCAGCTGTACGATCATGCGATTAGTTTGGATTTTGGCTCTTACTGCCTGTGTGACTCTTGAAAAGTTTCTTCATCTTTATAAGGGGATTGTAATACTTCCTCAATAAACTAAGGGCAAATTTTATGTAGTTAAGGAAAATTTACTTCTATCTCTTGAGGTACAATATAAGAGCTAATATCTATTGAGGGCTTACCATGTGCCAGGCATTGTGTTAATGCTATTTCACACATAATTGCATTCCATTGTTGTAATGACTCTGAAGCAGACTTATTTCCAAATTATGGATGAGAAAATGTGGCTCAGAGAGGTTCACCAAATCGCTGAAAGTCACCCAGCTCTTTGAGTGGAAACACATGGATTTAATTTAGTTACGTTACATTATTTTACACAGAGATCAGACCTTCCAAGATTTATTCTGTGTGTGTGTGTGTGTGTGTGTGTGTGTGTGTGTGTTTGGGTTGAGGGCCAGGTTCCAGGATGTGAAAGTGAGAGGAACCACACACACACACACACACACACACACACACACACACACGGTGGTACTGGGGACTATAGAATTAGAAAAAGAAAAAGGACAAGTTTGGGTTGTGAAAATACTAACTCCCTGGGCAAAGGTTTTATTTATTTATTTTTTAATTAGAGAAAACAGACAGACTGGTTTAGAGTGGAGTTAGTTTGGTGGGATACAGTGTGGTATTGCTTATGAGAAATTTTCACTTCCTGGTATGTACACAAAAGACCTTGTCTTCATTGACATCTCTCCCAGGGATGAGACTCACTTCTGACAGACATTGCTACGTGTAGACACGGGAGTGGGATTTGCTCAGGTGGTCCCCATGACCTTTCCTTCTCCTCGTGTGCCTGGTGAGGAGGGAGGGACGGCCCACGGTTGAGGCAGGCTTTCTAACTAGAGTAGGTCTCAGGCTGTGTGGAACTCTATACCAGGAGCAGATGTCGCTGTGGACTAGGGTTCTCAGCTCTGAGTTCTATGTGTTGCATGCTTTCAGTAGAGCAGCAAAACTAGGAAAAGATCAAAGCTGGTTTGGGCTGGCTGTCTCGGGCTGGAGAGGCCGAAGCCCACTGTTGGGAGGTCAATTAAGTAGGTGTGCAGTCCTGCTGGCATCTGTTATCATCTCTTCTTAAGTAAACATGGCCACAGCCCTGGAGAAAGACACCCAGAAAGACCAGAAGAGAAAGGCATTTCATAATGACAAGAGCTGTAATTATCCTCCAATTGCACTTGGAGGACCATCTCTTAGAAGAGGGAGCTCTATAACCTGTAAATCATTTGTAAGGTCATTGGACTATCCTCAGTGATATATTAGTTAATATAATCATTCAGCAAATATTTGCTAACTAGAGGCCCGATGCACAAAATTCGTGCAAGAGTAGGCCTTCCTTTCCCCAGCTGCCAGCACCTGCTTCCCTCTGGCACCCAGGACCCCGGCTTCCCTCCGGCCGCTGGCAGGCACCCAGGACCTGGGTTTCCCAGCAACCCCAGCTTCATCCGGAAGGTCGTCCAGTTTAATTAGCATATTACACTTTAATTATTATAGATGTGTACAGTGCATCAGATACTGCTCCAGGCATTGGGAGGGGGTGTGGGGAGTGGGTTGCTTACATCTGAGTGGAGGGAACAGGTAATAAATAAATCCACATGTAGTACATCAGATGGTGATAAGTATGAAGAAGAAAAGTAAAGCAGGGAAAACAGGAGAAAACGATAGGGTGAGGGGTGTGTGTGCATGCACACGCCTGCTGGTTTAGATATGGTTTTTGTTTTGGGTCTGTTTTATAATGCAACATGAGATGTAAGGCTTTGAAAACTTCATTCAGGTTCCACTAAATTGGATTTCATTAGAATTCAACTACAGCTTGAAGTTTACTTCTGGTCTAATCCTGAAAATAACACTTATTTCCAAACAGATTCATGGTATGTATAGCGTTGAGGGTGGGGAAGGAGCTATTGGATGTATGTAAGAGAAAGGACTGGTTTGAAGAACTTTTCACAATGATTGAATAGAAATGGATGTGGATAGTTACAATGGGTTCTTTTTTTTTCTTTTTTTATCTTCACCCGGGGATATTTTTCCATTAATTTTTAGAGAGAGTAGAAGGGAGGGAGGAAAGAGAGAGAGAGAGAGAGAGAGAGACATCGATGTGAGAGAGACACATTGATTGGTTGCCTCCCGCATGCGCCCAACCGGGGTGGAGATGAAACCTGAAACCCAGGCACATGCCCTTGACCAGCAATTGAACACATGACCCTTTGGTTCAAGGGATGACATTCCAACCACTGGGCCATACTAGCCAGGTCACAACGGGTTCTTACCTGTTCATTCATGCCCCCCTGCCCCTACCCCTGGATAGGTAAAGCTGCCTTCCTGTGGTTTAGGCTGTGCATGAGTTCAGATCAGCTTTCCCTGCAAGTCCTGGCCTGGAGTCACATGCTTTTTTTCAAGTCCCTTTTTCTAGAGCAGAGTGTGAAATAGTAATAAAAAGTGACTGCTAAGCACTGTCCACGTCATTCTTTTAATCCTTACAACTGTCAAGGTAAGGAACATCCAAACCTGTAGAGGATTATTGAGAGTTTATTTGAGACAAACTGACAATTACCGGGAAGCAAAATGTCAACAGTTTGAGAAAATGCTCCAGAGAATGACAGTTTTGCAGCCTTTTTTATACATTAGAATCAAAGAAAGAGACATAAGGAGGGATACATGAAATTCATTGGTGGTAGGTTAAGGGGGCAGGAGAAGGCAAAGCAGGAAACCTTGGGGATTGGATAAAAAGTTAAAGGGAAAGACTCATATTTATTTTACCTTGGTGGGAACAGGATAGTTAACAATTAACATTTATGGCACCTAGAGGTGGTATGGGTGGGGGGAACAAGATAACAATGTGTGGGGGGGTGGGGGGGTCCCTAGTCTTGCCCTGAGGGATCTGGAAAAGGAGATTACTCTGTCATTTCAAAGCTATGTTATCTTAGATGCAAAACAAGGACCGCTCACTTCAGATAAAGATTGACCTTTGTCAAGGTATCTACAGGCCTAGGCATGGTGGCTCTCCTCCATGACTCAGTTTTAGTCAGGAATTTTTATGTTCAGACCATCTTATGTGGTTACTTTCGGTCTCCCAAGTTTGTAAGGCCAACTGTGCAGGCCTCCCCTGAGCTTGTCAGGTTTAGTATGTGGCCCCCTTTTCATCCACACAACAATGCTATTAGGTAGGAGCTTTCATTGTGCCCATTTTTCTGATGAGGAAACTGAGGCTCAGAGAAGTTAACCTATAGTACAAGGATGAGTACAAATTAGCCAGCTCTGCCTACCTCCAAGATCTTAATCCCTATGTTATGCTGTCCTCCTTACCTTATAAGGTCCCAAGGGGTGGATGGATTAATGGCAGCCACGTTTGGGAACCACTGTGTAGACCAGCGTTTATATATATGTATTCTAAAAACCCCTGCCCCTTTTCAAAGAACAGGACAAAGACCCCAAGGCTCTCGAATCCTGGTGTGATGTTAAGACAGGAAGCCATAGGAAGGGTGCATGTGGCTAGACCTGCCACATAGGTTTTAATGGACTTTTGTTTATATTTTGTTCTATTAAATAATTGGATTTCTATGCCCATTTTTCAGATATGAGCCTATGTTATCATATTGAGTGTGCTTTTAAAAGTACACACACCCCCTTCTCCAATCCCAACTCCCTGTCCCACTAAAACCATTGTTTCTCAAACTTCCTGGGTATAAGAATTAACTAAAGAAAACTCTGACTCAGGGTCCTGGGAACCTATAACCGCCCGGTTATTCTGTCACGGGGAAGTCTGGGGAACCACATTTTGAGGAATGATATATGAACTAATCCAGAGAGTGAAGATGGGCTGGCTGGAGACTCAGGAGGGTGACGGGGGAGTGCCCTTTGAGGGTGTGTTGCTTGGCTCTCCCCGCTTCCTCGGAGCCAGGGAGGAGCGTGCCAGATCCTGGCCCAGGGGAGAGGCGAGTGTGGGGCAGGGTGACAGCGCCCCCACCCTTCCCAAAGGCGACAAGGCCCAAATGACTAGGCTCAGCTGGCTGAGAGCCCAGTGCTTCAAAGAGTGGGTCGGTAATGGCCCTTTCATGTTTTCTGCGGGGACCTTGGAGCAGCTCAGAAAAGTATTTGTCCCCAGCCCCGTTGGGGACTGTTCTCCACCCTCAGAGGATGGGAAGTCGGGATGTCCGTAGGGGCAGACACAGTGCAGCAGCATGTGATTACTTTCCAGCCTCCAACAGTTTTCCTTCCCTCCTCATGTCCTCAGCGTGTCCCTGCTGCCCCGGTGGCTCCATATCCGCGAGCTCCCTGATTAAGAACTCGGCCAGCAGAGCCCTTACTCACCATCGTGGCATGCGGCTGTTAACATTTGTGTCCACACTGACTCTCTTTTTCAAACACACAGACTCTGTTTGTTTTAACAAGAGAGAAACAGTTGAAGAAGTTCTTGCACGACTAAGTTGACCAGTTTACAACTACACTCTTTTGTTCCCCCAATCGTAACAGCTAAGTTTCAAGTAGTTACTCCCACTGCTTAGAACTAGTCACAGAGAGTCCCAACTGGAAACTGCATGGACATCGATGGAACAGGAAGGAGCAGGACTGGCTTTTTCTGCACGTCAGAATACATCTGCATTTTATTAATTCCACCAGTAAAGCCGGAGAGCCAAAGGACCTTGGGATTCTTTCACTATAAAGTTTCCTTCTGAGACGTGGCCCATCTGTTTCAGTGGTGGGTGGAGTCCATGGGGAGACTCTTATTTTTCCATGAGCATACAGGGCTAACTCTCCACATTACTGTCACACTTGAACATATTTATAGTATTAGTAATATGAAAAAAAAAATGGGTTCTTGGTTCACTGTCATCTCCTTTAAAGGAAATTGGTTTGTGGTCCGCCTGAACTGTTCTTATGCCCCGTGTAGGAGGCCAAGTCATCAGTTCCCAGACTCACAGTATTTTGTATCCAGGCAACATCATAGAAAATAGGCCAGGCCAGCTGGCGTGCCTTTGCTCCTACGGAGCTCAGACTTCCCCATTGGGGCTGTTGTCCTCAACTTATAGTGAAAGTCTTAGAAGTTATAACTGTTTGCATTTTTCTTCGGCTGAACCCAGCTGTTAAAAATATTTTGGAGATTTAATCTAAACACACTATCTGTACTTCAGATAAAAAGAAATTCAAGTTTTCTTTTACATTCCCTGTACCCCTCCCCCCTGACACAAAAGCATCAGAATTTTATGAAGAAAATCATAAGAAATGGGACTAAAGGTTTCTGAAGAAGGAATTGCAGTGAGGCTGTATAATTGGCTTCATTTATTTTATTCCATTCCTGGTCAGTTATCTGTTAACACCTTCTCTCATGGGGAAAAGAAAGCAGCAGATAGTGGTTGAGTCAGAATGAAGTTATAAAACCATTCAGGACCATAAAAGGCCAGCAGATGGGTTTTGTGTTTTAAGCAAGCCCGGTCTCTCCAGTTAGCCACAAGTCTCACCACTCCCTATTGTCTTACCTATCACTCACTGTGTTTCACATTTCTGTTATTGGCCTAACTTTCCCTCCTGGCACCCTGTGTGAATTGAAGTTTGACTTGCAACATTATAGACTAATACCTTTGAAGGCATAATCTTTGCCTAGTATTCTGGATTGTCCATTATGGACCCAGATATCTAGGATATTTTCCCCCCCTAAATCAATGAACAAGGACTTTAAGACAAATAAATGTTTAACATGATATGATTTTCTAAATAGGTACATGTAGAAGACATCCTATATAATAAAAGGCTAATATGCAAATTGACCAAACGGCAGTCGCTATGATGAGCACTGACCACCAGGGGGCAGATGCTCAATGCAGGAGCTGACCCCTGGTGGTCAGTGTGCTCCCACAGGGGGAGTGCCACTCAGCCAGAAGCCTGGTGAGCACAGAGGCGGTGGCAGGAGCCTCTCCCGCCTCCGCGGCAGTGCTAAGGACCCCTGAGGGTTCCCTACCTGTGAGAGGGTGCAGGCCAGGCTGAGGGACGCCCCCCCCCCCCCCCCCCCAGTGCACGAATGTCATGCACCAGGCCTCTAGTCAAATACATAAGCCTCGTGGCAGATTTTTAGAGCTGAGAAGGTCTGAGGAATTACTTATTTCAGTTCACTCGATTGTAGGTAATGAAGTCAGCTCAGAGAGTTAGGTGGCTTAGCTAAGGCCTCGAGGACGGTGGGACACAGTGTTAAGGCTAGAACAGGTTCTCAACCTAGGGCGATTTGGCTCACTAGGGGACAATTGGCAATGTGTAGAGTTGCTGGTGGCTAGAGGTCAGGGATGCTGCTGAACATCTGATAAGACCTAGGACAGCCCCCCAAAACAAAGAGTTGTCCAGTTCAAAGTATCAGGAGTGCTGAGGTTGGTAGATGCTGGTCTAGCCCCAGGCCATCTTCTTTAACTTCAGCATTACCCCAGCAAGCTGTACTTTTTGTTTTGTTCCAATACTTATTTATTGCTGATAGAGATTCATGTCATCTTGACATTAGCAAAAGCAGATTGGTACATGTTTAAGGGTGCAATGTCCTGATTTAAATCATAAAGTTAGGTTCTGAATCATGGAATTGTGAGAAATAAAATCCAGTGTGCTTCCATATCTCTCCAGGACACGCAATACCTGTCAGATGACTTTGAAAGCTGCAATTTGCACATCTTGTTCCTCTTAAAAACTCAACTAGACAACGCCTTGGCTTACTGCCCTATTTTTAAAACATGGAGAGAAGTTCTCAGGCTCACACCATGTGGAGCTAAATGAGACACGGAAGAGATTTTGCCAGGGACTCTCACTTTGTGTGGGAGATTTACCTGTTTCATCTGGTGCAGATGGAGTCATGCGTAGGTGCTTGTCCTCAATGTGCCAGGGGAATGAAAATCCAAGCGAGGAGAAACCATACTCATGTAAAATCTAACAAACACACCGAGTAAACGTACTCATCTGAAAATGTTTTCTGTAAGGTCCCATCAATGCTCAGCATCGCCTGAGAGACCTAATGTCTATATTGACTCAAAAGGGCTGAGAAGCTCACTCATCCCTCTGGAGGCAGAACTGTCCTTTTCCATTGACATTAACTGACTCTACGTGTGATATTAGAAGAGATTGGAATCCATCAGGGTTGTTGAGTGTCTCGTCTGGGGTTCTGTCCACGAAAGTGTACTCTGTCAATCAACCATATGCAAATGGTTCACATCATTGGGTCATTTGGTGAAACAGGATGCCATGGCAACATTATGGCCTTGTGCAATATAATATTAATTAATAATATTACTCCTGTTGAATGCATGTGGTTGGGTGACAGACCCCAGATTTCCTATCTAGTCCTATTTCTGAGGTCTGAGTGGGGGAGGAGAATACGGATATATGTCAGTTCAAAAACGACGTGCCTGGGTTGACATCAACTTTCACTTCCTGATTTTTAAAGAAAATGTACTGCATTTCAAAATAAAATGAATATCTTTCCATAACATGAACTTTTCTGATTATTTTTGCTTGGAGAGCAGAGTTATGTGTTATACTCAACTACAGTTTCTTCAATCTGATTGTGTTTTTTTATATAAGGAATCTCTTTTATTACTTTGAGGACTTGATGTTTAGTGTTGTATTTTTATGCTAGTGATATTCCATGCTATTGTATCTGCTATTTATTAGCATATGTTGCTGCAAATGTAGACGAGGTATAAATAAATAACATTTAAAAAATCTTACTATTTCTCTTTTCCATTTTCGGTCTCCATCCTGAGAGCACACCCCTGCTTTTTGATTGCATTTCACAGAGGGAACTGTTTCACTTCACCCAGTCTCAAATCCTCCTGGGTGTATAACCCTCAATTTATAGACTATAGTCTATGGAGAAGAAAGAGAAGCTCACACATCCAACTTTTGAATGCTGCTCCCGAGTACATGGGGTTGCAAGGTAGCCCCCTCAGTAGACTTGCAACCTATTTACAGTTCAATGTCTGCTTGGGGGGATGCTTTTATGTGGGCAAGTTTTATGGCTCCTTTCAAATTTTTACCACAGAGGAATGCTTGAATCTTTTCTTGCTCTTCTCTCTTCCAGGATTTGAGGGTGTAGGGGGGCTATATTCAGTGTTTGCCTCTCACCCACCCATCTCATCATGACTTGATATTTCATAGGCACCATAGTTAGACGCTTGAAATGACTACTTGTTATGGAGAAGTGATGGCTGATACGTAGTGTTGACTGCCAAGTTACCCTACTAGGGTGAGAACAAAATGGCCCACATTTCATTAGGAGTGACTTCATTGATAACAGGTGGATAGGAAGGAAATTAGGAGGTCTGGTGAGTCATGGAAGCGTGCCTCTTACTTAGGTTACTGTTTCTCGTTTCCTCTGCAGATTAATTGGCACAGCCACTATATCCCTGAAGGACCTGATCGGCGACCAGAGCAGATCGCTGCCGTACAAACTGATCTCCCTGCTAAACGAAAGGGGGCAAGACACTGGGGTGAGCATTTCCCCTCATGTTGAATGGCTTCGAAGTGAGATGATGAAGCAAAAAAGAGTGTGAAGTTATAATTAGCTCACTACACACACACACATGTCTACTGATTTTGAGATAAACTAGTCCATTTGCAAAGGATATGGCCTTATCCTATATTCCCGATCACAGAACTGGATAAATTTGATTTTCTACAACAAAATACTATAAGGCAAGTCTGTTCCTCTCTTGGTGCATGTTCTCTTGGGTGTTAACATTTGTGTGGTGAGCATAGCTGTGTGTATCAGATACTCTTTGAAACATTCTAGAGAAGGTAACTTATTAATATTACCTTGGAATATCAATAAATTAGTAGCATGATCTTTATTATTGCATTAGCATCTACACTGAGTGGCCAGATTATTATGACCGGCCAGATTATTATGACCACCTCATCAGTACTTCATTGACACTTCCAAAAATACTGAATATTGAAAACTTCCTAAGCAAATACTCCCAAGGTTTTATTATTATTATTATTTGCATAACTAATTCACTTCATTGTACTGATGGGGTGGTCATAATAATCCGGCCGGTCATAATAATCTGGCCACTCAGTGTATATGTTTTCTGATCACAGCCTTCCTAAGTAAGTCCATATTGATGTTATATTGAGACCAGAATTCTCTTCAAGTGCGTGTAAAAAACATTGACTCAAGCATCAGCTCTGAGATTTCATATGACTGCTAACATCCTATATAATAAAAGCCTAATATGCTAAGTGTCTGGTCGTCGGGTCGGCCGTTCAACCAATCAAAGTGTAATATGCTAATGATATGCTAAGGCCACTTTCAACTGCTCGCTATGCCATGCACTGACCACCAGGGGGCAGACGCTCTGACCAGTAGGTTAGCTTGCTGCTGGGGTCCAGCCGATCGGGACTGAGCAAGATGGGCCGGACACACCCTGGAGCCATCCTGCAGTCCCTCCCCACATCCCTCCCCAGCCCTGATTGTGCAGTGGTGGGGTCCCTCAGCCTGGCCTGCGCCCTCTCACAATCTGGGACCATTGGGGGATGTTGGAGAGCCGGTTTTGGCCCAACAGCGGAACAACTGGTCACTATGACACGCACTGACCACCAGGGGCAGATGCTCAAAGCAGATCAGTGCACACGGGGAGCGCTGTTCAGCCAGAAGCTGGGCTCATGGCTGGTGAGCCCAGCGGCAATGGCAGGAGCCTCTCCCGCCTTCGCAGCAGCACTAAGGATGTCCAACTGAGGGCTTAGGCCCCCTCCCCGTGGGGAGCAAATCTAAGCCATCAATCGGACATCCCCTGAGGGCTCCCAGACTGCAAGAGGGCGCAGGCCAGGCTGAGAGATGCCCCCTCAAGTGCACAAATTTCGTGCACCAGGCCTCTAGTGCTTTTATAAAGCTACCATTCTTAAGTCATTAACCTCTAACACCTTCATTTTCCAATCAACTTATTTTGCTTGGGAGCCTGGGCACAGGGAGAAAATTTTATTTTAAAAAAGGCCATCCCTGTTGACAAGAATATAGGTTAGGCTTCTCAACATCAATTAGGAATGTCAATTTTCTGATAGGTTTCCTGTGAATCAGCATTTTAACCATGCAACTTAAATTCAGAATGTTGGCTATCATCTATTTACCCAAAACCTGACTGAGCAAAATGATACTTAGGAAACATGGTACAAGTCAGTGATTTTTTCTGGCTGCCTTTTTATTTATTTATTTGTTTATTCATTCATTCATCACCCAAGGATATTTTTTCTATTGCTTTTTAGAAAGAGAGAAAGAGTCACATGTAGCAAAGTAGCAAATGAAAGTATAGGATGCCTTTTTACATTTGAATTTCAGATAAACAATGAATGGTTTTTTTAGAATAAGTATGTCCTAAATATTTTGTCTGTATTTTAACTGGGAACTTGGGTGTGTGCCATTTTTATTTGCAAGGGAACCTTTATTTTGAGGTTTATACTTCCTCATTTTTTGCAGTTAAAATTCCTTTCTGTTTGGTTGATATGGTTGTGGGCATGTGTTCACATCCCTATGGTGATTCCCCCTAGCCAATGTTTTTGAAATTTTGTAGGTTCATGAAATATAAATGTAGAGGAAACTTTTCCGTAAAATAATGCACCATGTGAGAAATTTATCTCAGATTTTAAAAGTAGGAATAACTATCTCCTGTAAGGAATTACCATGTTTTTTTTCTTTTCTTTCTGATAATGAAAGTTGCATAGCATTTTCAGTTCTCCAATCTTGCCTTGACTTCTAGCCATCTTAAGGTCACATTTTATGCAAATCTTGAACTTCCTGATTTGTGTATTTGTTTCCTCTAATCAAACTTGATTCCTTTTTTTACCTATTTTATGGGTCACATTGTTATATAATTTTTTATTTGTCACTTAAAGTTCTTTTAAGAAAGAAGTGTGAAAATAAATTTTAGCAATTAAAGAAGTCAGGGAGCAAACAAACACATAATCATTTACAAGGAGCCTCTGCGACTGACTGTAATTCTGTGATTGGAGGCGATCTCCAGTCTAGGATGAAGGCTGATTACAAGTTCATGCTTGCCTGTCACAACGTTCTTCCAGTTTATGAGGTCACCCTTTAGCATTGAGACACTTGGCCACCTGTAACAGGTAATTGCTTTCCCAGGCGTTCCCACTCCACCTAGGCTCACACATGGGAAGATATAAACAGTAGAGTGTGTCATCCTTCTCTCTTTCTCTTCCCACTTTCCCACCGCCCTGCTCACCCCTTCTAGAACTGTAACTCCTGCTGAATTGGTTTGCATTGGTCCATAGCATTCCAACACCCTGCACTGACTCTGTTTATATTGCATTGTTTCTACCCAGGCCACCATTGACTTGGTGATTGGCTATGATCCTCCTTCAACTCCACATCCAAATGACTACAGTGGGACCAGCGTGTCAGGCATGGGAGGTAAGCTGACCCTTCTGAAGGCCCAGCCTACCCCAGGGGGGCTCTACGGAAGACATGAGGAGTCTCCAAGAAAGCCTTCCTTGTCTTACACTGTCTGTAGCTCCCTGCTCACCTAGGCTGGGCCCCGTGAGGCAGGTGGAGCTGCCCTGAATCGGAAGGTAAGACAGCGCCTCACAGTGAGCTGATCCAGCACATACAGACTCCAGCAGAAGTTTCTAAGCGAGGCTTTGCTATGGATTTGTAGCTTCCACCCCTGACAATGTTCCCTGGTTGTGAGTCTCCAGGAGTGAACTCTCCTCTCCTCATGTATCTGTCCACCTCCAAGCGTGCAACCACCAGGCTGTGCTCTTGGCCGCCAGTGTCCTGGTCAGTGCCCTTGTTTTGGAACCTCTTTCTTTCTCTCCCTTGTCCCTGATCCCCAGCCCCACTCCCCACTGCTAGACAGTCCCTTGGTCCTTTAAGCAACTGAAATTTTGCATAACCCACCTTTCTCTCCTTGTTCTCTGACATGCGTTGTCAGTCACTCGGAGCCATCGGGTGCTGCTCTGGATGGGATTGGGGGTGGGGGCTGGGGGAGGACTTTGGGTCACAGGTGGACGGAAGTCTGCAAGACAGAAAGGCCTTTCGCACAGTGGAGTTTGGCCTCCTCTTAGCGTCTTTCCAGGGAGATGCGATGCTGAAGTGTCTCTCCCTTCCTCCGTCCTGAGATGTGGCACCAAACCCCTCCCTGTTTCCTCAGCCTTGGCATGTGCCCCAGAAGGAAGGGGCCCCTTGTCCCACCCGCTCACCTGCTGCCTTGAAAGTCTCCTCCTGGGAGGGCACCCTGGTGCTTTTCCTTGCCAGGATTGGCTTCTCAGGTTCTATTTTCTCTTAGTTTCTGCTGGTTCTGAACCTGCCTAAGTGGTCTGCTCAGCATCCGCAGCAGCACCTCCCTTCCTGCCCTGTGGCGTCCTTGCTCGTTCCTCCCTGACTTCTCGTCTCACCTCAGCCTGACCCCAGCCATTGCCCGGCTCACCCACACCACACAGATGGCCCAGCATTCAGGATCTGACCCATTTATTGGCCACGCAGTTGTGTGAATCTGGCAAGGGTCAGCTGACTCCTTTTCCTTGGGAATAGTGGGGGCTGACGTAGCCCCAGCACATCAGCCACACATTTTGCAGTCACCCTGTGCCCATCAGCACTAGGAGCTGTTGCTAGGTCCTCAGACTCTCAGTCCCACAGGAGCTCTGCAGTGGCTCCCGTGTGCTGCCGCCACAGAGATGACCAATAAAACACAGAGGTCTTGAACAACACACCATCTGGGGCTGAACTGAGTCGTTCTACCCATTTCCTTCTCACCTCCTTCACTGACCATTGCATCGGAAAGAGGTACTTTCTGGCCCACAAAAGGCAGCTCCAACTGGTAGGATATCAGGAGTAGCCTCTGAATCGGGAGGATCAGCATGCTTTTCCTCACACTGACATTTTTCCTAAGCCGGACCCTGTGTATTAGTTTCCTAGCTGTGATAAAGTACCACAAACTGGGTGGCTTAAATAATATAAATTTATCCTCTCACGTTTCTGTAGCCTATGAGTCTGAAATCAAGGTGTCAGCAGGGTTGGGTCCTTCTGAAAACTTTGAGGGAGAATTTGTTCCATGCCTTTCTCCTCCCTTCTGGTGGCTGCTGGCAGTCCTTGGCCATCTCTCCAGTCCGCCTCTGTCATCACAGTGTCCTCCTGTGTGTCTCTGTCCTCATATGGTGTGCCTGTGTGTGTATGTGTGTGTGTCTGAATTCACCTCTTAGAGGGACTCCAGTCATTGGGATAAACCCATCTTAATCCAGTGTGACCTCATCTCAGCTTGATTATATCTACAAAGACCTATTTCCAAGTCAGGCCCCATTCTGAGGTTACAGATGGGCATGACTTTTGGGAGGACCCTGTTCAACCCAGTATCCTAGTGGATAAAAGGCAGTTTCATTATGTATATTCCATTTCAAAAACCCGAAATGTTAAATGAGCCTTTTTGTGTCACCCCTTAGGGAACAAATAACACTGTGGTTCATTCAAATGAAAAGAGTAAACTTGTACTTTATAGTAAATTGGTGTTGCACCATTTCTTAGTATTTATGGAGTAAAGAAAACAGTTGCTGGGTTTCTTAACCCCTTGCTAGACGCTGTCATGCTGGGGGTGCCAGATGCTTGACAGTCCTGCCCTCCAGGGACTTTCAGTCCAGGTCTGGATATAAGACGTTTTATCCTGAAGGTGGATCAGACCAAGAGCTCTGGGGTCAGACTGGTCCAGGTTGGATTCTGTCTATGGGTAACAATTCACTTAACCTCTCTTTACTGTAACATGGGGATATAATAGCAGCCCTTACATCGTAAAGTTGTGGCAAGGATTAAATGAGATAATGAATATAAAGTACTTAGCCCAGTCCCTGGCATACAGTAAGTGCTATCCTAATGGTGACTGTTATTATTATTATTACTATTACTAGAGACCCAGTGCATGAAATTCATGCACGGGGGGGGGGGGGGGGGGTCCCCTCAGCCCAGCCTGCACCCTCTCCAATCTGGGACCCCTCGGGGGATGTTCAGCTGCCTGACATCCCTCTCACAATCCGGGACCTGGCTCCTAACTGCTCATCTGCCTGCCTGCCTGATCGCCCATAACACCCCCCCCCCCGCCCTCGCCAGCCTGGTCACCCCTAACTGTCCTCTCCCCCTCGCCCCCGCCGCCAGCCTGGTCACCCCTTACTGCACCCCCTGCTGGCCTGGTCTCCCCACGCAGCCTGCTGTTCAGTCGTTTGGTTGTCCCTCACTAACTTCCCTGCCAGCCTGGTCGCCCCACGCAGCCTGCTGTTTGGCCGTTACTGTTACTGTGACGGAGTCCTGGACAATTTGCATATTCTTCTATTATTAGTATAGATAAAAAAAACAAGTCCAGTTGGCTGGCACACTCTGTATGAAGTTGCTTCCTCTAAAAAACAGAGCTATTAGAAAAGAATGTTCTGGTTTGGCTCAGTGTCATGTTGAAATGACTAAATGCTTTCTTTTAAAAATATCTTTAAAAAGATTTTTTTAAATGGACCCAAAAGACTTTGAGAATACCCAGTTTATGAAGCTATAGGACGTGGAGGGGAGTTCCTTCTCCTGGGATGGACTGTGTAAGCCCAAGCTCAGAAAACATGCCATTCCCTGGAGCAAAGGCTGCTTCCTGGGAGATGAGAAAAGCATCAACTGGTGAACTTTTAAACCCACTGGGGAGAAAACCCTTGCCATCGAGGCTCCCTGTGCTCAGGCTCCTCCTCACTTCCTGGCTCGGCACCAATGCTCCTGCAGTGCTGGGGGCTGAGAGTCACCATCCTCTTGGGAAGCTGACTCTCAGCCGGTCCACGGCAGTTGGCCAGGTCCTCCTCAGTCCTTTAGAATTCCTGACACTATGGGATGGAGGTAGGAAATGAACCAGAACTTGGGTTCCTTTTGTTTGGATTTCAAACAAAGAATGTTACTAAGTGTTGGCCTCCAAATGAGCTGTGTCTGAAGGGCCATTTTATTTTAAGTGTGAGATGACAAAGGGAAATTCCTTTATTTAAAAAATAAACAGGCTTCTTTGACCTGGACATGCCGTCTTTGTTCTGTAGGATGAATATTCACCAAGGCTGGGTCAAGGGCAGCATTCTGAATGTTGGTTTCATAATCTAACAGAAACTTTTCTTCAGCATTAAAAAAAAATCTTTCAATATCCTAGATCAGTGGTTGGCAAACCATGACTCGAGAACCACATGCGGCTCTTTGGCCCCTTGAGTGTTGCTCTTCCACAAAATACCACGTGTGGGCGCGCACGTACAGTGCGATTGAAACTTTGTGGCCCATGTGCAGAAGTCGGTTTTCGGCATGGGCGAGTCTATTTTGAGTCTATTTTGAAGAAGTGGTGTTAGAAGAAGTGGGGGGTGTCGGTCGGTTGGGCAACGGGAGATGTGACATACGCAGCGAGGGGGAGGTACATTGTTTTGAGGTACGTTTGCTGAGGTCGACCCCTTCCAACTCTCCCATCCACACTCGTCTATCTGAAACAAGTATTCAAGACAAGTGTGGATGGGAGAGTTGGAAGGGGTCGACCTCAGCGAACGTACCTCAATCAGATTGAGGATGTTTTTAGCAAAGGCCAACTTAGGAGTACCCTAATTAAGTTAATAACAATGTACCTACCTATATAGTTTAAGTTTAAAAAAATTTGGCTCTCAAAAGAAATTTCAATCATTGTACTGTTGATATTTGGCTCTGTTGACTAATGAGTTTGCCGACCACTGTCCTAGATTATCTGGATGTTTCAAGGGAAAACACTTTTTGTCTTAATGTGACAATTTAATTAAACTAATCAAATATATCTTTGAGTACCTACTATGACTCCATGCTAGGGAAGACACACACACACACACACACACACACACACGTACGCACGCACGCACGCACGCACACCACACCACACCACACCACACCAATTTACAATCTTGGGAGAAGGTAAGACCAACAAACTTGAGACAGAGAAATAACATCCAGAGAGCCTGCCTCCTGCCATTTGTACCTTAATGAAGTTAAGGAGATGGCTGGCCCAGAATATCTTCCTTTTCCCTTTAATTGACTCCAAAAAATAACAAGCAAAAAAACCCATTTTCTATTCTATATAAAAGTAATGAGTAAGTTTCCTCTAATTTATATAGGACTTTTCAAATCTTAAAAATTTGAGCTTGTTGATTTTTTTTTAGTACAAAAGCAATACCTGCTTGTAAAAATGTAAATATCACAGAATTATAAGACATAGAAAGTTCAAGTCACTCACAGTTCCATTCTTCTCAGATAATGACTGTTCCCAACTACCCATATTGATGTTAAAGGTTATCCTCCACATAGTGGGTACTACAAAGATGAAATTTGAGATATTAATGATAGAACACAGAAGTGAAGATTTTCAGGAAAATTTACCCCTACAAGTGGAAGAAACTGATATGACCATGGGTCTCAGGAACTGAATACCTGAGGGGTTCATGTGAGTTTTTTTAATACTTTTGTTAAAGAGCAGTTTTAGGGTTACCACAAAATTGAGAGGAAGGTGCAGAGATTTCCCCAATACTCCCTGCCCTCACACATACATTGCCTCCCCCATAATCAACATCACTCACTAGAATGGTACATTTTTTATGAAGGATGAACCTACTTTGACACATAATAGTTCATTGGGTTCGGACAAATATATAATGACATGTATCCATCATCCTATATAATAAAAGGGTAATATGCAAATTTACTGAACAGCGGAACGACTGATTGCTATGATGTGCACTGACCACCTGGGGGCAGAAGCTCAACACAGGAGCTGCCCCTGGTGATCAGTGCACTCCCACAAGGGGAGCACTGCTCAGCCACGAGCCGGGCTGACGGCTGGTGAGCGCAGCGGCCCGCCTCCGCAGCAGCGCTAAGAATGTCCCACTGGGCCTAAGCCATCAGTCGGACATCCCTCGAGGGCTCCCGGACTGCAAAAGGCCACAGGCCGGGCTGAGGGACCCCCCATCCCAGTGCATGAATGTCGTGCACCGGGCCTCTAGTTATAATATAATACAGAGTATTTCCAGTACCCTAAAGATCCTCTGTGCTTTGCATATTCATCTCTCTGCACCACCAACCTTTGGTAACCACTGGTTGTTTTATTGTCTCCATAGTTTGTTTGTTTTCTTTCCTGATTGTCCTAGAGTTGGAATCATGCAATATATAGCCTTTTAAGATTGGCTTCTTTCACTTAATAATATACACTTAAGACTCCTCCATGTCTTTTCACAGCTTATAACTTATTTTTCTAAGTGCTGAATAATACTCCATTGTTAGGATGTACCACAGTTTATTTATCCATTTCCCTACTGAAGTATGTCTTGGTTGCTTCCAAATTTGGCAATTGTGAATTAGGGTACTGTAAACATCAATGTGCATTTTTTGTTTTGTTTTGTGGACATGTATTTTCGACTCCTTTCGGGTAAATACCAAGGAGCATGATTGCTGTATTGTATGCGGTAAGAGTAGGTTTAGTTTTTTAAGAAATTTCCAAACTGTCTTCCAAAGTGTCTGTACCATTTGCATTCCCACCAGCAATGAAGGAGAGTTCTTTTTTTAAAATATATTTTATTGATTTTTTACAGAGAGGAAAGGAGAGGGATAGAGAGTTAGAAACATCGATCAGCTGCCTCCTGCACACCCCCTACTGGGGATGTGCCCACAACCAAGGTACATGCCCTTGACCGGAATCGAACCTGGGACCCTTCAGTCCACAGGCCAATACTCTATCCACTGAGCCAAACCGGTTAGGGCTGAAGGAGAGTTCTTATTGCTCCACATCCTTGCCAGCATTTGGTTTTGTCAGTGTTCCAGATTTGAGCCATTCAGATAAGAATGTAGTGGTCCCTGATGACAGTTGGTGTGGAGCATCTTTTCATATGCTTATTTGCCATCTGTATATATTCTTTGATGAGGTATTTGTTAAGGTTTTTGGTCCGTGTTAGTCAGGTTGTTTGTTTTCTTATTGTTGAGTTCTAAGAGTTCTTTGTATATTTTAAATAATAGTCCTTTGTCATATATGTCTTTTAGCAAATATTTTCCCTCTGTGACTTGTGTTTGAATTCTTTTGACATTGTCTTTTGCAGAGCAGGTTTTTTAAGTGGCTTGACTAAAGTGTGTGGTGTTAAAGGTACCCTTTCTTTGGCCTACTTCTGAGACTGCTCCCATGACAGATGCGTGGGCTGATCCAGGCTGCAGGCTTGACCTCCTGAAAACCTGTTACTTTCTCCACTCGATTCGCCAGATGTCAGTTAGCTTGACTGGAGCCCACATTCTCATGCTCAGATTAAACTATTTTTAAAATCTCCCATCTATTTTTAAAGAACCATCTGTTAAAATTGTGCTTTATCCAATGATAGAAATACAAAATGTCATGCTTAGCCAAACTTGGTGCTTCAAATTGATTTCATTCCACAAACACCAAAGTCACTTTGCTTGAAATTAAATTATATCCAGTTCAGAAAGCATTTATTGACACCTGTTTGGAGACATACACAGGTGAGAAAGGCATTGTTTGCCACCAAGGAGTGCATTTCACAAGAAAGGGAAGATATAAATATGAATAACTATAGGTCATCGCTGAATATAATAAATTCCTCAAGGGAAGACTAGGCAAATTATTACATGGGAAATAACTTCTTTCAGCTGTTGGTTTCAACTGTGGATTCGTAGTGCCTAGTGCAGCACTTGGAAAGTCATAAGTAGTCAATAAATGCCTGGTTGGTTGAGTGAATGCATGGGTGAGTGAATGGTGGAAGTGCAATGGATATGGTTAAATGTGTTTGTTTTTCCCCCCAAGAAAGTCATTTTGGGGAACACTAGAGAATAGACAAATTTGACTGATCCATTCAGAGGTGTAATAAAAGGGAAGCATGTTCCTGAGGGCTGGGAGTGCCAGGCTGGGCCATTTGTCCTTGATGGACACCCTTGTTTGTTTTCTGAACAGGAGCTGACTTGGTCAGAGCTGAGCTGGAAAATGATCAGTGTGCTAGGAGATCGCTGCAGGATCTCTAAGTGACTGTGGCCAGCAAACTGATTGGATTCGGCCAACTTTTTTCCAGGATATTTAAGAAAATCAAAGTGATCATAATAGACGAGTGGTTCTTAAAATTTAGACACAGTAAAATCGACAAGGGAGTTATTTAAATGTGCGGATTTCAGGCACTTACCTCCAGAAAGTCTAGTTTAGCTGGTTTAAAGGGGAGCCCCTCCTCCCCCTAATCTGTACGATTAACAGGAACTTCCAGGAGATCCTGATGCAGATAGATTTTGGAGCTCAGTTTGAGGAGTCCTGGGGTTGTGTTTACCTGTTAACATTATCTTGCCCAGACTCGACAGAGCTCTTAGGGCAATATTTCCCAGACTGGCTTATAGCATGTGTTTGCATTGCTGTTTGGTTAGAAGCTCTTCGTGGTACCTTTGTTCTGGTCTATAATTTGGAACCATTCCAGGAGACTCTTAGGGCACATATAGAACCATTTACCCAAGAATTGAGTTGGAGGGTAATGAATTGTTTATGTGGTGTGTTTTTTTGTTTTGTTTTGTTTTTCAATCCCTCCTCCCTCATCTACCTGCTTATGGTTGGACACAAGTATTTATTTATATACTGTAGCATGTTAGAAACCCAGGAAAGTTATTATTCAACATTCCAGCTAAATCAGCTGTTATTTCCAAATGTTTTCATGCTTAGAAACTTACTCTCTCCTATTCTGTTTTGTACTTTTTAACTTGCATTGATGATATACCGGCCATTTGTTCTGACTTTCCCATGACCTTTGCTAATTAAATTCTGCTTTAACCAGTACCACCACTTATCAAGACTTTGTCATGAGAAGCAAAATTAATATCACGGGCAGTGGTTGGCATTCTAGGACTCTAAAAAAAAAATGAGTGGGAAGAGTGTTTGGATAAGGATGCCTGCTAGCCAGGGTGGGGTGTGGCTTGGGCGGAGGTGGCTATATTCCAGGCCAAGAGAAACCCAGAGGTGACTGGGCAAGTGTTCCTTTTCCTCAGCCATTCCTAGGCATTGCTAACAGGACGTCCCTGTGGTTAGATGGAGGTGATGAAGGTGGGGAAGGAACAGCCTGCAGATCTGGTGACATCTGAGTGACTAGCAGTCCACTCTCTTCTGCTTGATAGGGAGGAGAAATGCTAGATGAGGAGAGGGTGGGAGGCTGGAGGAAGAAGAGGGGTTGCTACCCACTGAGGAAGGGTACTGTTAGGCATGGATGGCAAAGGCAAATCTGACTGTATCATAAGGCCACCAACTCTTCCCACTGGGTGGGCAAACAGTAGCCTTGTAGGGAAGTGCCATTGTCACCGGTGACTACACACAGGGGCAGTTTGTAGGAATATTGCTGTTGAGCTTCTGGAAAGAGGCCAACAGTACATCTCAGGAATTATGAAGACATGTTAAGTTGCTGGAGTTGTGATGGAGAGCCATTCCTAAGTGTTCATTAAAATATCACTTGTGAGCAAGTGTGGGTCACAGAGGGGGTTACTGACATTCAGAAAGAAGGCAGATCAGTGCTGGCTGTAGTCAAAGCTCGGGAGGATTTGACTGCGTGACATGGTAATTGTTGGGGAGACAGGATGGCACTCAGACACAGGAACTGTGAAGGGCGTGTTGCAGCTGGAGAGGAACAGTAAGGACGAGCAGTAACTATAGAGGCTCTGTGGGGCCCAGGAAAGTTGTGTGTTTTTTTTTAATTGTGGGCTATATTTCCACATGTTTATATTATTAATTTTTTTAATTGCAGCTTTGTTGATTTATTAACAATAGCCATTCTGAGAGGTATGAGGTGATATCTCATTGTAGTTTTAATTTGCATTTCCCTGATGATTAGTAATGCTGAGCATCTTTTCACATGTCTATTGGGCATGTATGTCCTCTTTGGAGAAATGTCTCTTTGGGTCCTCTGCCCATTTTTTAATGTTTGTGTTTTTTTTTTTTGGGGGGGGTGTTAATTTGTATGAGTTGCTTATGTATTTTGGATATTCAGCCCTTATTGGATGTATCAATGGTGAATGTCTTCTCCCATTCAGTAGGTTGTCTTTTCGTTTTGTTGATGGTGATGGTTTCCTTCACTGTACAGCATGTTTATAGCTTGATGGGAATGCTGCAGTACAGGGGGGAACCTAATGAGCAGGCACAGAGGCAGAAATTGCAGAAGGAGAATCCTTGAGTAGCAAGAGGAGATAGGATCCATGCCTATGCAGAAGGGTTGGCCTCAGGTCAGGACGCATAGACAGATCAGGGATTGTAGCGGGAGGGAAGGCAGACAACAGATGCAGGGAAGATGGTAGATTTGGAGTTGGGAGGATGTGGAAATTCTTTCCTGATTGCAGACCTGTGGACTAGAGTAATGGATGGAGCAAAGAGAAAGACACAAGAGAGGTCCTCTGTGGTGAGTTGAATAGTGTCCCCAAATTCCTGTCCACCCAGAACCTGAGAGTGTGACCTTATTTAGAGATAGCATCTTTATAGTTAAGATGAGGTCATACTGGATTAGGGAGGGCCCTAAATTCAGTGACTGGTGTCCTATGAGAAGCGGTGAGGACACAGGGACACACAGGGGAGAAGGCCGTGTGACAATAGAGACAGAGACTGGAGTGATGCAGCCAAGGATCCGGGAGCCACCAGCTAGTAGCGTCAAGGAAAGATCTTTCCCTAGAGGCTTCTAAGAGAGCATGGCCTGCCAACACCTTGATTTTGGACTTCTAGGGTTTAGGACTGTCAGAGAGTAAATTTCTATTGTTTAAGCCAACTGGTTTGTGGTACTTTGTTACAACAGCTCTAGGAAGCAAATACCACCAGCAACTTCCTATTCAGTCAGGGGCTCCCGGCTCAGTTGCCGCTGTGATCATGAAAGAGTCATTGTTTGTAGATCCACGTGGCTGTGGTTCAGATCCGTGCCTGGGTCTCATGTACAGGGCATGCCAGCACAGCCACTCACATTCAGATAATGAAACGGCTTGTGCAGAAGGGTGCGTTGGGCAATGCCTTAGGGGCCCCCCTCATTCTTTGTGGAACATTTAGGGTAGCATTGTTTAACCTGTGCAGCTTCCTGCCACGTAAAGGGGCGATTTCCTGCTCAAATATCTTTGCGCTGCGATGCAGAGATGCTGGCGGTTGCCATGACTTAGGCTGGTTCCCTCAGGTCCAGCCTAAAGTCTGGATAACAGAATGTGTTTCCAGAAGAAAGTGGCTCGTCATTACCTGCAGTCTGTTTATGACTCATTCCACATTCATCGAGCCTGTGCTGTATACTAGGATTTATGTCAGGCAGGGGGCAGATAGAAAGAAGAAAAGTCAAGCCTTCCGCCTCTGAGAGTGGCTGGACGTGGGGAGGCTACGGGTTAACAATAGACACAAGTCGCTGTGGGAGGACTGGGTGGAACAATGTGTGGAAGGCATGTG
Organism: Myotis lucifugus; assembly: GCF_000147115.1. NCBI lineage: Eukaryota > Metazoa > Chordata > Mammalia > Chiroptera > Vespertilionidae > Myotis > Myotis lucifugus. The sequence goes on from NW_005871114.1 coordinate 4,299,568, forward strand.
AAGGGGTGACTCACTCCCTGTGGGAGAGGCAAGGAGGGCTTGTCCCAAGACAGTACATTTCCTCTGGAACTTGAAATGTGGAGAAGTTGAGGAGCTCACCTGCTGGAGAATAGGAGAAAGGACATTCTAAGAGCCAGGTGCCGCAGATGGGTGCCGCAGATGGGTAGTGGGAAAGCCCTTCTGTTGAAGCCTCCTCAAGAATAGGGAAGGTGAGGCCCCGGTTATGTTGCAAAGGTCAAAGGTAGCTGTTCCCTACCCTTGACTTCTATGGGGTTTCTTGACCCTGACAGCAATGATGAAGGATTAGGAGGACAGCATCTCTTTCAACTGCAGCCTGGTTTTGATCTACTCTTGCACCAGTGAGGTAGGGCAAAGACTTGGTCCTGGTTTCAGCTCAGCTCCTAGTAACCCAAGTCACTTCAGCTCTATTGACCTCATCTGTAAAGTGGGTGAGAGGCAGGCTCTCTAAGGTCCCCTCAAGTCTAACTTTCTGTGGGTCTGGGGCTCCTTGAAGGACCATGAAGTGTGGATCCGGAGTGTCAGGTCAAAGGAGCAGAGGGCTGGCTGAGGAGCAGAGTGGGAAGTCACACTTGGTGAGTAGGAGACAGGAAGGGAGGCCCGCGGAAGTGCCTGAAAAGGTTTAGTTGGAGCACTAAACCTTTACCAGGAGGAGAGCTGCAGGATTCAAAGACATATGTGTGGGTCCCAGTGTCCAGTGCCGTGGAGATCAAGCATGAGGACTCAGAAAGGTTCCTAAAGTAGCAGGAAGAGGTCCTGGTTGACCTTTGCAGAGCAGAAGCCAGGTTGGATGGACTCAGCAGAATGGAAGGGTGTTGAGGAGCAGGGTTCATGCTGGGCTAAAGTCTAAAGCAGTACATGGGGGAGGCCTTTTACTTCCTCATGGATGCTCCTTCCTCCCTCTGTGCTCCCAGCCCCCATGCTGCCACTGACTGCTTCAGATCCCACCCCACCCATTGCTGCTCTCCAGGAGTGTTCTAGCGTTCTGCGCTCCAACCCAAACTGATTTCTCAACAACGCTTACATTTTAAGTTATTGGGTGCTTCTCTGTGCCAGGCACTGTGTTGAAGGCTCTACATATAAAGTACATTTATCTTTATAATACCCTGTGGTAAGTACTGTGATTTTTCCCCTTTTTACAAATGGGGAAACAGAAAGAAAGAAACTGACTCATGCTCATGTCTCAGAATTAGGATTTGAACCCAGACAGCATGACTCCAGAGCCCGAGCTTTAAGAGCCGTGCCACACAGCACGCTGATCGAGCTAATTCATACTATGATGTGAGATAACTCCACGTGGAAATTAAACCCCCTACTTGATTTTGTATTGCAAAGGTGGGAAGTTCAAATGCAGGTCTTTTTCCTAGTCCCTCTTAAATTATATTGCACAGATTACTGGGAGTTCAGACTTTTTGTCTATTAGGAAAAGAAAAGCTGAAGTTTGTCAGTGAGTTTGTCAATGAAAGAAAGGGGAGACACAGTAGGTGGAGTTGATTTTTGTGGTTTTTTTTTAAGGAGTGAAAGATTTGTGCATATTTGAATGCAGAGGAAAGGTGACCACGGAGAAGGGACCACTGGAGGAGAGAGAGAGAGAGAGGAAGAGATCTGGAGGGTCCCCAAAGAATCAGAAGGGCCCTAATCGGTTTGGCTAAGTGGATAGAGCGTCAGCCTGTGGACTGAAAGGTCCCAGGTTCGATTCCAGTCAAGGGCATGTACCTTGGTTGTGGGCACATACCCAGTAAGGAGTGTGCAGGAGGCAGCTGATCAATGTTTCTCTCTCATCGATGTTTCTAACTCTCTATCCCTCTCCCTTCTTCTCTGTAAAAATTAATAAAATATATTTTTAAAAAAAGAATCAGAAGGAAGTGTGTTCTCAGGCAGTGGAAGAGGGTTCACTCTACCAAACAGGAACAGCTCTCTCCCCTGAATGGAAGGGAAGCTGGGGGGGTGAGGGGGGGGGTGGAGTGTACGTGAGGGCACAGACATGTGTGGGACTGACAAACCGGGGCAAAGGGGAGAGCAGGGTGACCACCGTGACCTGCTTGGCAAGCGGGTGGAGAGGGCCTTCGTGCATCAGGAGGCTCAAGCAGGAAGGAGACTGTACAAACCTCATGAGCACATCTCGGGAGAGGAGACCTGCGGTGGGAAGGGTGGGATTGGAGCCTCCTCTCAGGGCTCCAGTTTCCCATGGATACCCTCATCCCTCCGCCCTCACTGCTGAAAGGCCCCTTAACGGCAGGCTGGGCTCCGAGATCAGAGCTGGGTGATTTCTGCTGGGTCCGACTGAGCCTCACAGCCTCTCCCGTGGCCTCGGGCAGTCTCCCTGTCACTTTGAGGACAGCCTAAATGAGAGCCATCATGCACCATGAACACATCTTCCTCCAGAATCGGAGTCAAAACAAGCCCCGGTCAGTGTCACCAAGAGGCGTCTCCTTTACCTGAGCCTCAGGAACACAGAAAACTCTCTGTCCAGGAAGCCGGAGTGTTCTGACATTCCCAGGGGAGGGCCATCTCTGACTGGATTCCCTTTGCGTGTTTTAGGAGAGGAGGAGGAAGATGGAGGTGAAGAAGATGGGTTGGACGGCACGGTCAGGGACCCGGGGCCCAAGGTGTCAGGTAGGACGGTGTCGGAAGCTCAGCTTGCCCGGAGGCTCACGAAAGGGAGGAACACCCGGCGGCTGCTGTCCAACAAGCCACAGGACTTCCAGGTAGGAAGAGCCCGAGTGCCGGGCCCTTGTCTTAGACCAAGTGTCCAGCTTCTGCGATTGCGGTGACGCGGGGAGGACCTGTTCTATCGGCAGTGGCTCAGCTAGTTAAAGAGGACATCAGGTCCTTACCCCAATAAGATGAGCTCTCCATCGTTCTTCTTCGTGCGGGAGGAGGTGTGGTCAAGCTAGATGAGAAGTAAAACCATCCCTTGCTTCCCACGGGGTACGAATAGAAGCAAGGGCACTGCGTTTTCCTAGCTCTGGGCACTGCCTTCTTTGCAGAGATGGCTATGGAGTGAGTTTGTACATCCCAGGGCTCGGCTGGAGTCTGAGCAGTGGCCTCAGCCCTGCCTGCCCTTCCCCAGACCAGCTCTGGAGTATTTCAACCCCACTCTTGGCTTCTGCGACCCAGCCCCTGTCCCCACCTGGGGAATGAGCACAGGTGGCTGCTCCCCATGCATTAGCACAGGTACATTGCAAAGCTGCCCGGCGGGGGTTGAGCCATCCTCCCACGTGAATGAGCAGAGGCAGCGCCTGAGGGTTCTCTTACAACATGGGCCGGGAAAGCATCCGTAACATCACCCCTTCTGTGCTTGCAGATCCGGGTCCGAGTGATTGAGGGCCGGCAGTTATGTGGCAACAACATAAAACCTGTGGTCAAAGTCCACATTTGTGGCCAGACACACCGAACAAGAATCAAGAGAGGGAACAATCCATTTTTCGATGAGGTAAACGGGCTCAGGGAGTCTGTTCTGTGGATATGCACCTTCCTGCCTTCCACCCACCTGTTCCCTGTCCCATGTGGGAGGGGAACACATACAACTTAACTGGTAAAGACAAGACCAAGTTCCAGCGTTAAACGTAAGAACCGCTGGCTGTTGGAATCACACAGCCTGCTTCATCATTGCTTCTCAGAGCTGCTGGGGTCTCTCTGGGATTCTTGCAGCAACCTCCTGACGGAGCCCTTCCTAGTGGATCCTGGTACTCCTGAGTGGAGCCCATGATAGCACCTACTTCTGCCTTTGGTCTTTCTAATCAGCAGGATGCTCTGAGGGATGACTCTGTGGTTAAGTGACCTGACTTTGTAACAGTGTCAAACTTACTTGGCCATAAAAATAATAGATGTTTAAGAAAAGCAATGATGAGCAAAAAGGATTTTTTTTCTCTCTCTCTCCTTATACTGAGACTATAGCTTGGATCTGTTGGCTTCTTCTGCAACACTCCTCCAAAAATACTGAATACCTTCCTCAAAAATGCTGAATACCTGACTCAAATGCCACAAAACTCCACACGTAGGCCTGTGAAGAGAAATTACAGGTTTGGGGAATTTTGAGAGTCCAGATTTGCTCTACTGACATGCACTTCTTTTTGTTTTAAAAATATATATTTTTATTAATTTCAGAGAGGAAGGAAAAGGGAGAGAGAGATAGAAACATCAATGATGAGAGAGAATCGTTAATCGGCTGCCTCCTGCACGCTCCCTCCTGGGGGCCAGCTCGCAACCCGAGCATGTGCCCTGACTGGGAGTCAAGCCGTGACCTCCTGGGTCACAGGTCGACATTCAACCACTGAGCCACCACGGCCGGCCGAGGAGATGCATTTCTGAGATTCCTCTGGCCTGCATCTCATGCCGTTTTCTGGGCCCAGGCCTTTCCTACCACAGTTTCTTATCACAGTTCCTCTTAGTTCCCTACAGCTTCTAATCCCAGCCCCAGCTTTTGTTCTTTTTTTCCTACCTCTGTTCACAAAGAACTGGTTTCTTCTGTCTGGTGTTCCTGTTTCTGCCCTTTGTTCAAGCTGGCCCCCAGCTTTGGAGAAAGCCCCATTTCCCTCTCACCTCTGTTTCTCCTGCAGTGAATCGCAGACAGCAGCCTGCAGATAAGGGGCTCCAGAGTTCATTTCAGAGGGGGTGGGTGCTCACTGAGAGGAGGCACTTGAAATGGACTTGGGGAAAGGCTGGGAGGTCATGTTGGAGGACAAGCCTGGATTGCAGGGAGGACAAGGTACTAGATGCCAAAGGCGGAAGACCTATGAATGTGTTTATAATGCAGGATAAATATTTACTCAATTACATTCTCAGGAGCCCAGCAAGATTCACCATCTCAGAATTTTCCCATTTTAATGATTTTTTTTTTTGAGATTAGATCTCTTGGCAAAAGGGAAGAATCAGATAACTGAGCCAATTTATACATCAAGAAAGGAATTTTACTAAAACATCACTAGTTTATGTACATCTTCTTAACCAAGTGATTAAACATGGTATCACCAATCATGGGTCAGACTGACATGTGTGTCCTGATGTGATCTAATGACGTAATCATCACTGGGTTGTTTCTTGTCCAGTGGTCAAAGTGACTCTAACAGTGAGGAATCATTCACACAAATCCAGAGTGTGGGGTATTCTTCAGCATAAGCAGTCATGACAGACAAAAACAAACAACAAAAACAGGCAGGAGTACTGTTCTAGATAAAAGGAGACTAAACAGACACAATAACCAAAAGCAATGCATGATCCTTGAGTGGTCCTAGATTTAAAAAACTTTTCAGGACAATTGTAGTAATTTGAATGACTGTGCTAGCTGTTGTATTTCTTGGGTGTGATAATAGTAGTGTGATTGTATATAAGGATGTCCTTGCTCTTAGGAGATGCATGAGAATCTATTTTAAGGAGTGAAGTGTTATGGTACCTAGAACTTTCAAATAATTCAGTTAAAAAGAAGGAGACATTTCACTAAACCTGAAATGTCCCCAAAATGGTAACAATTGGTGAAACAAATGAAAGATGGTATTTATTTTACTGTTTTTTCTATTTCTTTGTAGACTTAAAATATTTATAAGTAAAAAGTAGGAGAAAAATGTCTCAGTTTAAGTAAATGCTTAATCTTTCTCTCTTAGAAGTAAACTTTATTGGTACATAAAACTTGATTTTATGTACAACCTCTATGTATCCAATATTTATCTCCCAAGAATCAACTTTCTTAAACTTAGCTGGTACAGTGAGTTAAAATGTGGTCAGTATTGACTCTACGGAGGAACTAACATTATCTAATAGGCAAAGTTGACTTTGAAGGTGTTTTGTTAGAAAGAACAAAATTAGAGCCACTAAACACAAATGATAGAGCTAAAAATGATAGAATTAAACTCAACTTTCCAGGTCATACAGGACCTAAGCATAAGATACAACCTTAAATCTTTACTTAATTAAGCTAGTAGCTATCTGGTCCCAAAAGAATAATCTCATTTAGGTAAATAAACACTATAGTTGTTACTTAACCTTTCTTTTTCCTTTTTCAACATGCAGAGGTGAGTTTGCTATCAAGCTCATGAAGCTTAAGCCTTGGGGCCTTTTCTCAGGCCTTGCAATGTGTTCACATCTAATATGGTCAAATCTAATATGTGTGTTGTATTTTTTGGGAGGGCCCACAATATTACAGTTTCATACGCACTAAACCTAAGTTCATTCTTGCTAACATTCAAACAATCTTCTCTTTGTTTTGACAGTTATTTTTCTACAATGTCCACATAACCCCTTCTGAATTGATGGATGAGATCATCAGCATTCGGGTAAGGGGGCCACGGAATAGGAAGGTGGTGCCCACTATCTGCCAGATAAAGCCACTAATCTTTCCCCCACTCTTCTTTCTTCCAGGTTTATAATTCCCATTCTTTGCGGGCAGATTGTCTGATGGGGGAATTTAAGGTGGGTGGCAACTGTCAGTTTCATTCAACTTACATCAAAGATGGGCACTTTCATGAAGAGGAATCAGGTTCCTGGCCAGATCTCAGGATGCCCATCTTGGTGACATCTTAAGGTTATGTGTCAGGGATTGATGCCATGATCCTTGCTGAGGGCTGGAATACCAGCAGGATATGAATGCCCCAGGGACCAGGAACCAGCTGCATGTCTGGGTGTAGTGACTTTCAAAGTATGACACTTAGCAGCACCCTAAAGCAAGATAACCCGAAACTGCCATATCAGGCCCTTCCCAGCATCCCAGCTATGGATGGAAGCCAGTACACTGCTTCAAAGGGAAGGGGTGATTTATGGCAAGAAGCTGCACTTACCACTGGCCCCAGGGCGCCATCTACAAAGCCAGTTATTATAAATCTGGAGGATAAAGGCAAGCCAAACCAAGGATGAGAATCAGGGTGCTTTTCCAAGTAACAAACATTAGAATTAAGGACACATACTTGGTGCCTTCTACATGGAATGGGCTGCATCTCAAAGGAAGGAGCTTGCAGTCATGAGAGGTCCTAGAGGTTGATCTGGGTCAGGCAGACCTGTGTTCATACCCTGTCTGCCACTAACCAGCCACATGTCAACTTCTCTGATCCTTAGTTTCTGCATCTGTAAAATGGGATCATTGTGAAGATGGAATAAATGAGATAGAATACATAAAATATCTAGCATAGCACCTGGCACATTGGAGTGCCCAATCAATGATTGCATTAATATTAGCATTAGTTGGAGAAGTAGAGTGTTGGATAGGCAGTTGGGCCAGGTGACTTCCTGTAGGGTAACCACCAGTCCAGGTTTGCTTGGGACTGAGGGGTTTCATAGAATGTGAAACTTTCTGTGCTACCAGAAAGTCCCAAGCAAATAGGGACACACTGATCACCCTACTTCCGTGGTTCCTTCCTGCTCTACTAGCTCATTAATTCAAAATGATGGATGGAGGTTCTCCTATATGCCACACACAGAGAGTGCGATGGAAATGTTGAGTCCCAAAGAAATTTAAGTCTAGTCAGGAGCATTCTATTTAAATATAATAATGATGGTTTCTTTGATTTTAAAACTGATTTTAAAATCCAAACTCCTTTATTATTTTTTCCCAGATTGATGTTGGATTCATTTATGATGAACCTGGTAAGCGATGTTCTCTCCATGAACTGGAAGATTCTGAGAATCAAGAAAATTGGGAGGATCAAGGAATAAAGAATATTTTTTTCTTGATTGAGGAGGGGGAAGGATACTTAGCGGGAAAGAATAATAGTATGGATTTTATTTTTTAAAATCTAATGGTAATTATCTTAATGTTCACAAATAGGTAATTCCTCTGTTTTATGAGGATATTTGCATCTTGTCAAAGTCAAATGATGAAACCCATTCATAGAGTGTAGAGAGCCTTGTTTGGGTTACACGGGGCAGGATGGGGATGGAGGCCGTGCAGAGTGGAGGACATTAATTCAGACACTCATCTGGGGAAATTGGCGTGTTATGATGACACTTTATTCCAGTGGTTCTCAACCTTCCTAATGCCGCAACCCTTTAATACAGTTCCTCATGTTGTGGTGACCCCCAACCATAAAATTATTTTTGTTGCTACTTCATAACTATAATTTTGCTACTGTTATGAATCGTAATGTAAATATCTGATATGCAGGATGTATTTTCATTGTTACAAATTGAACATAATTAAAGTATAGTGATTAATCACAAAAACAATATGTAATTATATATGTGTTTTCTGATGGTCTTAGGCGGCCCCTGTGAAAGGGCCGTTCGACCCACAAAGGGGTCGTGACCCACAGGTTGAGAACCCACTGCTTTAGAGGAAATGTTTGTTTGTCTTAACAGCAGATGAAAGCACAGACCTGTCGGCTTCCCTTTAAAGTGTCCTTGTCCTTTACTCCTTTTTTATTTTAGGTCATGCTGTCATGAGAAAGTGGCTTCTTCTCAATGACCCCGAAGATGCCAGCTCGGGTGCTAAAGGTTACATGAAAGTCAGCATGTTTGTCCTGGGAACCGGAGATGAGCCTCCTGTGAGCACCTGCATTTTCTGCTATTTACGCTTTTCACTGCAAAATAGGACCAAGGGTTAAGCAAGGGTACTTAAGCGGAGCCCAGCTTCTAATTAAGAACTGTAAACCCCCAACTCCTCCTGTTTTTCAAAAGCTCTTCTTTTCTTCGTGGCAGAATTATTTTCTAGCTCACTTAGACGCCTTCCTGGTGTCTGTGAGTGGGTGTTTCATTCAGTATAGATATGTGTGTTTTTAGGACTTTGTTGCATGAGTTTATCTATAGAGCATAGCTCACTTGCAGAATCAGACATTGCTACCTAAAAGGACAATGTCATCTAGAAGATTGGTCAGCAAACCCAGGAATAAGGAGCGGGCAGAGAGAAATCAGAAGAATTTCAGGTTCTCTCTCTCTCTCTCCCCTCCCTCCCTCCTACCCTCCTTCCCTCCCTCCCTCCTCCCTTCTCTCCCTCCCTCTGGCCCCTCTACTATTTTGTGCTCATAAAATTACAGAACACATTATTTTCTTATGGTGTCTTGATGAAGGAAACATACGTCTTGAATTTTGTAGAGCAGTTTTGTTGAATTGGTGGCTGAACTCTTAAGCCTGAAACAGGAAATCCTAATGGAAACGGCTCTGATTGGTGTGGTTTTACAAGCATCAGTTTGGGTTCTTCCAAGCGCTGCTCTTCTGTGTGTGTAATTTGTTATTGTGTGTCCCCAACAGCCTGAGAAACCAGATCGTGATAATGACAGTGACGATGTGGAGAGTAATTTGTTGCTCCCTGCTGGCATCGCCTCCGGTGGGTGACCTTCTTGCTGAAAATCTACCGAGCTGAGGACATCCCCCAGAGTATGTAATGATTTCATCCTGCTCCAGATTATCAGATATTTTCATGATTAGATGTGTTAAAATCATACTCCGAATAGGGATTGGTGCCCCCTATCATATGGTTTGTTTGTTTTTTCTTAAAGGCTTTCATGACTTATTTTCATTCATTTTGGCCCCATTGCAAGCTACCTGAGCTGGTTCATGAGGTAGCCAATTGGTCACTGGTACATGTTTTTGGTTGAGTCTTTTGGCCCATTCTTCTCCATCCTTTCTACTCAGGCCATGATTGCTTCAGGATTGGCCACTTTTCCTGGGAACACCCCCTTCCCTTTTTAAAGACCCCATAATGACTCCCCATACCATATTTTCCTCAGAAATACTTTGAATGAGGTAAATAAATTAAAACACATTAAAATTCCTACCTACATAATCGAGTTTGTTAAAATAGAGAAATCTGCTGTTTATAAGTGATTAAATGTGTTATTTATGACTATGTCAAATTTCCCTGAATTTATCTAAAAGTCAGACTAGTCCGATATCATTTTGACCTAAAGCATCTTTTCCAAATTAAAACCAGGCCTGAGTTTGAGAGTTGTCTCTTACCCTCCCTGAATGAACTTTTTATCTCTACTTTCTCCTCAATAAATGATTGATTCTCAACAGAATATTTTATCAATTTATTTTTCAAGGTGTTCCTATTGATTTTAAAACTCTTTGGGGAGAAAACATTTTCTCTCTCAACCAAGACACAAGGAATGTCTGCAACACAGTGCTACTTTTGAGAACAATTTTTGTTGCCACAGTGTTCGTGTATAGGAAAACATCTTTAATTTTGTTGAGTGACTTCTAATTCTTTAAGAGAATCAGATTTAATTTCTGCCGTGTGACATGTTACTTTCCAGTGGACGATGCCTTCTCTCAGACGGTAAAGGAAATCTTTGGAGGCAATGCAGACAAGAAGAACCTAGTGGATCCCTTTGTAGAAGTTTCCTTTGCTGGAAAAAAGGTTTGTGTGTGATCTAAATGCAGATGCTTCTAGAAATAAATACTATATAAACCTCTGCTTCCCTTGGTGTGAGTTCCTGCTAACTCTTTGCTGAGTGGCCCCCGGTGAGCGGGCACCCTGCAGGAATGCGGGTTATCTGAGTCTGCACATGCCAGACTCTCCCCAGGTTTATTTTGCAGTGGAAAGTATGCAGGAGTCAAATTGGAAAACTCAATCTTTTGAAAAATGTAAATTGCGAAAGCTACTACTGAATTATTTGGATTATTTCCCAGGTCCAAATGTTATCTTAATGTTAAGCAAGCTCCCTAGCTAGCTGTCATAATCCCTGGTAAATGTTCTAGAGTCTAGCTCCCCAGTGCCCAGCTGTCCACTCCTGTCGTGTTTCCTACCTCCCATGCCCCGGGGAGTTGCTGAAACTAGAGGGGAAAGCTGGGGGACTCTTGGTGTAAAAACACAGGTAACCACCACTTTTATCTACAAATGTCGTCAAAGGCTGGAGAGTGGGATTCCATAGAAGAATAACACCCCTCCATGGACAAGTGTAGGCATGAAAAACTAGTATTTTCTACGTAGTTGAACCATTTGTTTATGAAAGGGAGATTTGGCAAATGACACATGGACTGGGCGTCATTTCCTAGGAATCGATGGAGAGCAGCCGAAAAGCCCTGAGGTCTGGAGTGAGAGGAGGCCTGATTTAAATTCAGATTTTACCCCACTCCATAGGCAGTTAAGGCAAATATTGTAACCCCTGAGTCTCAATTTCCTGAAATATTAATGAGGATAATAAGATTCTTATAGGAGTGTTGAAAGGGTTCATCAGTTCGAGAAGTAATTGTTGGAAGTCTATTTAGTATTAGATACTGTCCCATGTGCTAGGATATAGAAGTGAGCCATTGCTCTCATGGAGCTTAAGGGAAAACAATAAACAAGCTAACAAGTCATTAAATAATTCCAGATAGTGCCAAGTACTACACAGAAGATAAAGCAGGGGACAAGAAGTGATTGTGTGGAGTTGAAGAGGTATTTAGCTAGGGTATCATGTGGCCACCTTTGAGGAAGGGACATTGTGCAGAGGCCTGGATGATGCAGAGGTCTGGGGTGGGGAGTGGGAGGTGGGGAAGCTTCCAGAGAGAGGGAATAGCAGATGTAAAGGCCCCAAGGAGGAGACACATTTGCAGCCAAAGAACATCCAGGTGGCTGGAGTGGCGAGCAAAGGGGAAAACTAAGAGAGAAGTCTAGAGAGATGTGGGTGGTGGGGCAGTAGGGCTTCATCAGCCAGAGGTCGGACCTGGACTTTATTCTAAGTGTAACTGGGAGCTCATGGAGGAGGCTACACAGGGGAGTGACGTGACAGTGAGCAGGCAGGAGAGGAAGTGACCATCTAGGTAGGAGCCAACTGCAGGTGTCTGGGGCAGATCAGGGTCCACATGAAGATGAGGGTGTCAGGATTTACTCATGGATTGGATGAGGTGTGTGATGGGGAGAGAGAGACGGCTGACTTTGTTGAAAGCCTAAGCCACCTGGTGAACAATGATGGAAAGACTGGGACAGGCGCCACTTTGGGGAGACAGAGGAGGGGCTGGGTGCGCAGAATCAAAAGACCTGTTTGGACATGCTAATGAAGATATGGTTATTAGGCAGTATGTCATGAGTGCTCAATAAACATTAATCTTGCCTCATTGCACTCGCACAATGTTAGAAATCTGGCAATTGAAAACTTTTAGCCAGAGAAGTAGCAGAGATCTTAAACCCATGTCATATTTTACCAAATCATTATCAAGAAAAATAACCTTTAACCAGGTTACTAAGTATATAACTTATAAGTAAACTGCTAGAGTCATAATCTAGTATGCATATATTATAAACTTTCAGAAATTAGAAACTTGAATACCTACTGTTTTGCTTTGACGATTTTACAGGTCTGCACAAATATAATTGAGAAAAATGCAAACCCTGAGTGGAATCAAGTCGTTAATCTCCAGATCAAGGTTTGACTTCCTTTTCTTTCAGAAAAATAAGACTACTTACTTTCATAGTTACTGAGTAAATTGAGAAATAACTACCTTTTTTTTTCTTTTGCACAGTTTCCGTCTGTGTGTGAAAAAATAAAACTAACAATATATGACTGGTGAGTTAAAAATGGACTTGTGTCTAATTCAGAATTAAAGAATAAAACATTTGGATATTAAGGAACATTACTCTAGATCACCTGACTCTTACATTTTAGCATATTTGCTTTTCTCCCAGAGGGAAGGAATAAACTGTTCTAGGAACTGGATGTTTTCTTTAAAAATGATAATGGTGTTGTTGCAGAAGAATTTTGAATATCTTAGTTCAACTGTTCATAAACAAAGAAGGAAGAAATGATCTGAAAATGCCCAAGATAATGAATGAAATACCATTAGGCTGCCCAAAATGGACCTCAGACATGGAGTAAACCACTTCTTGGGAAGAATCACCAAAACGTTCTGTTCCTATTATTGTTAGAAAGGAAAACGGACGGAGCTACCTATCTGAATGCAGGAAATTCTTTGAAAGGTTCTGATGGGATTTTTATTAGACCAACCTCCTAGCAGTGATTGGCCACAATGAGACCATTCTTGAGTATATTCTAGTTAGATGGGGCATTCAATTAGCAGCCCTTAGCTCCCTGAGAATGGCAAATATCATCATCATCACCATCATTATCAGTGTTTATTATGATGTTTGCTACTAGTGACCATGATTAGTTCGTTTTACAGATGAAGACACTAAAGCTCAGAGAGGTAACTTGCCCACAGTCACTGAGATAGTTAGTCAGTTGGGCCTCCTGTTTGGCCTTAGCTTTTCCATTAGCCAGATGCTTTTGACTTCCATGTCAATACCCTCTTGGTACCATGGCAACAGGGCACTTTGGGAAGAGAAAAGGCTTCATTTTGTTCAATGACCCCATCATTATCAGTTATTTGAGAGCCAAGAAGGGGCCTATGACAAAGTGTCACTTCCCATGAGTGTGAGCTAGTTTTAAGGCACTTAGAACCCTTGGGTGACAGTCTGAAGGAGCTCCAGGAGCCCTCGGAGCCCTTGGGAGTGTGGGTTTGAACTCTGTGTAGCTTGGGTGACCACTCTGGCCTACAGGCTCTGCAGTGGGCTTATTGCTGATTGAATCAGAGTTGCCTGTGGTCAATACACATGTAGGGTTTTTTCCTGACCTTGTCTGCCCCTCCAAAGCAATAGTGCAAATTAGGATGCACAGAGAAACCCTTTTAACTGGGGATTTCTTGGATCCAGATCTGAGGTTACATATCTTGTAGCATATTTGCACAATACCTTGAAGGAAAGCTAAGGATTCTTTAAATTTAGTCTAGACCCTTCTGGATGGACAGAAAAGCTGCAAGCTCTCATGCCAATTGTGTTTAATTAGTAATTTTCTACATCCTAATATTATTATCCTATATAATAAAAGGCTAATATGCAAGCTGGCCGAAAGGCAGAACAACCAGTTGCTATGACATGCACTGACCACCAGGGGGCAGACACCGGGCTCATGCCGGGCTAAGCTATCAGTCAGACATCCCCCGAGGGCTCCCAGACTGTGAGAGGGCACAGGCTGGGCTGAGGGACAACCCCCACCCCCCAGTGCATGAATTTTGTGCACTGGGCCTCTAGTATACTATATAACGTGTTATATTATATATAACAGAGTGGGGTGAAAGTAGCTTTACAGTTGTGAGTGCACAAAACACAGAGTTTATTCTTGTATTACTATTTATTAATTATTGTGTTATTTTCCATACTATTGTGTTATTTTCCAGACCTATTTTTGCCCGACCCTGTATATCATATATAATAATACTATAATATATAATATTATATTGTAGAATAATCTTTCCTCAAAATACTGAGCCTTTCCTCCCTCCCATGGAGTCCTAATCTTCGGAGTGGGTATGCCACTAAATGGTATAAAGAAGAGGAGGAATTAAAGAGAGGATGTTATTAATATAAACCTTATTTTTTACACCTACTATGTGCTCGGCCAGAGAGCATTTCATGAGTTAGGCTCACAGACTAAGGTACCCATGGAGAGATACACAAAGTTGTATATACTTATAGTGGGCAAATTTGTCCCTACCATATAGATAATAAGATTTAGGTTCTAGGCAAGCAACTGTAGTCAGAAAAAATAGTATCTATCACACAGTAGTGCTCAATAAGTATTTGAATCAAATTGAAAAGGAATTTTTCTTCCTATGAAGGACCCTTAGATATAGTTCATTATAGTTATTAAACCAGCATAGTAATTAGTATGAATACGCTAAAATAAGACATGCACTTATTCTATGTAATATGATTATGTTACACTCCTTATGCAATGTGCCTATAATTGGTTCATTCATTTTATGATAATAGTATTGAGTGTGGCCATATGCAAATCTCATGACTTCTGTAAAAATCTCAGTTTCCATAAATGAAATGAGTTGTCCAACTAGATCAGTGTTTCTTAAAGGATGGTTGGAGGACCATTTGCATCAGAATGAATTAGGAAATATACTTGTTATAAATGCAGACTTGTTCTTCACCCCTACTTTTAGTGAATCAAAAGCTTGAATAGGAGATGAGAGTGGAGAGGGGGGGGGGATTCAAGTGATTTTTTAAAAGTGCAGTAATGCTGAGGCCCACTGGACAATGATTTCTGAGGTCTACTGTCTTTTCCAGCTCTATCTTATTATTGTCGAAATGAAGATACATCCTCATAGGTGGAGGCCTTAACCTGTTTTTTTACACAGGGACCGTCTTACCAAAAATGATGTAGTTGGAACAACATATCTACAGCTTTCTAAAATTGCTGCCTCTGGCGGGGAAGTGGAAGGTAAGTCACACAGCAGGGCTGGAATAAGACAAGGTGCAGAACTTCTGAAGGAATGAGCTGGGGTAGCCCCATGGCAATGGACTTGGTTTCTTAAAAGCCAAATGTGATGAGCCTAGTGAACCATTTCAGGGATGTTCTGGTGATGACCAGAAAACAACTAATTAGTAATTAGTAATTAAGGCAACTAACAGTTTGAAGATTTTAGCTTTCTTGCTCCCATCAAAAAATTCTTTCCCAGAAGCTGTTTTATAAATGTTGAGTGTCAATACAGAGTGCTTAGCACCTTATTTTTTAGATTGGCATTGAAACAATTTCACTAAAATATAAATTATACTCCCTTTCTTAACTGATTTCCTTGGCAGGAACCAGGAGGCCAGACGGCAACGAACCATGTAATCTTTGCTCCCTAAGATCATGTGTATTTTGTTTTTATGCATTTTGTGCTAACAGGCATCAATAACCACTACACTTTTCTTTTTGATGTTTTCCATACTGAGAACTAATTGCTTATACCTGGCATTATGGTTTTGTGTGTATGTCAGAAATTATAATAGGAAATGAAGGAGAAAAATTAAGATGGTAAGATAAAATACTTAGTGTTAAGCAATAATAACAGCAGCTTATTTTTTGTTGTCTAAATAAAATAACGAAAATTCTTATAATTGCTAATAGATTCAACATATTGAGTAAAATGAGAGAAGTTGAGACAAGATTTTGTCTTGGGAAACCTAAGGTGCCTCTTATGTTGTTCAAGAGAGGACCTTATAGGTTTGTGTAGAGATATGGTAAAGAAGCTATAGATTTCCTCTCTCAAGAAGGAAAAATAGGGCAATTAGAAAATCTTAGAAAAACTGAACAAAGTAGATATAGTCCAAATATAAAGTCCAAATATAAAATCTTAGAAAAACTGAACAAAGTAGATATAGTCCAAATATAAAGTCCAAATATTTTAGGCAAATGGTAGGAGTTAGGAAAAAGATTTCATCGGAATATTCTCTGCTGAGTGGCATAGGGGACCATGCTGCTAGAACAGCAGGTAACAAAAGAAATGTAATTATACTCTCCTTTTCTCTGCAGAGAACAATATTGATATGGTTGTTATAATGTAAGCATTATTAATTGGTTTTTTTATTTTTTATTAAGTCGGTAGTTAAAACTCTAAGCAGAATGTAAATTTCATCACCCATTGCAATGTAAAAGTGAAAGTACAGAAAATAGAGATTAGAAGGAAGAAAAGGAAGAGGAGTGGAGGGAAAAGTAGATGGGCTACTAGCCTCTTCTTATCAAGTGAGGCATCCAGATATAAAGACTGAATGAAATCATTGGTTCGATAAAGATTGGTTAAAGACTAGGTTGAATCTATTGGTTAAAGGTAACCAAATGAGTAATTTTAAATCATGCTATAACTATATGGAGGGAAGGTAAATATTATTAAATTCATGTATCATTAGCAAGAAGTTATTAAATAATTACCTAAAGATAATTATTCAAGAAATATTAAAACAAGCCTTTTTCATAGTGATATGGTGGTAACAGCCATCATTTATAAAAACAGAAATTGTTAGCTTCAGCCCCTGTCTCTGAGGTCTTCTCTCCCTGCCGGCCCTTCAGACAGTCTGTTACAGGGTCTCTAAATAATAATGAGCAGCATCCATCTCCCCAAGAGAAATAAGCAATGTACCATAAACTACAGGCCTCAGACTACATTAACTTGGATTTTCTAGCCTTGATCCCAACTAAGCGAGACATAAGACAAGCAAATATTTTATTAAAAACACAAAATGTTGGTAGCATCACCAGGCCTCCTTTGGTGGCGAGAACCTGACCCTTCTCAGATGCCTGGTGGCCCTGGGACTGGAGAGACTGGGTTATTTCACGTTGTCACAAAGTATTGAGCCATTTTGCATTTAACCAGTGATATTTGTACAAATTATAATAGGGTCATGTGGCTTGGGTCCGAATTTGGGTTTTTTCTGGTGTTGCTTGGGTCTGGATTTGGTTAACGTTTCAATGTCTCTTTTATAATGCTGTGTTTCTCATTTTGTTTAACCAATTGTATTTTTACTATGTAGATTTCTCATCTTCGGGATCTGGGGCTGCATCATATACAGGTTTATGCTTTGTAATTTTGCTATCTTCTAGAGCTTCCTATTTACTCTTATCATTTGATTGCCTTTAAACCCTTTTTTATTTGCAACATTTTGCTGTCTTAAAAATAATTTTTGTGTTAGTGCTGTATAGTTGTCCTGCATGGCTAAGCTTAAAACAGATGTGCAACCAGGCATTGCTCCGTGTCTCATGTTTTCACCTAGATGCAAACTATCCTATTGGCTTCATTGTGAATAACTGTGAGACATAACATTTTTTTGTTAATGCTGTTACGTTTCGTACAGAAAGATATGGGCACTAAATCAATTGTTCAAAATGTATGAAATGACTTTCCCCCACTTTCAACATGGATCTCTAGGTTGGAAGATACTGTTTTCCGCTTTGTACCTTGAAGGTCTTCATCTTCCAAACATGAGGGGTCATAACCTGTCCTTTGGTTTGCACAGCTCTCACCATTCATTGCAAGTTTGCTCAGTGTTCTCTCACTTGACCATCACAACTCTCCTAGGGCAGATGTTGTTCCCCCAGTAGATGAGGGCGCTGAGGTTTAGATAGGTTTGTCATCTATCAAACCCATACAGCTCTTACATTTCCCCACAATCTTCCTTTGACCCTGCTAATTCCTAACATTGCCCTCAGTGCCCCTCATTGGTGAATACTCTTGCTAAGACCAGGTAGCAGAACTAAGGAGCATATTGTTTGTTCATCAGAGACAGAATGTAGTGAATGGGGACTTCATGCTTTTTAATGAGTATCATATGGTCTTATCACCATAGGCAGGCAGTTTATTGTTGCATATAAAAATTTTAAATCTCATATATTTTAACTTGAGACTAAATCACATTTTTTGGAACAAAGTTAATCTGATATATATCATTTAAATGACTTCCCCAAACAATATACTCTTTACCCCAATTGCCAATGACATGTTTAACATGATGCCAATTATAAACTTACAAAAAAATGTGAAGATCATTTTGAAAGCCTTATTATTCTTTCATTTGAATAACGTTGTCTTTTTTTAAGAATAACGTGTTTACTTGAATTACCTCAGAATGTTTTTATTTAATATTTTATAGCAATAAGAAAAGGGAAACTGGCAAGTCTCACAAGTACTTATAATTTCCACTAATACAACTAACTCACAAAATGGAGAAAAATACTCTCACCCAGCCAACTAATAACTAATATTTACTTCAACAGATCAAATGTTTAAAAGCCTAAAATTTAATGATGACATTATCTCTCAGCAAATACAGGAGAAACAGAGGTGGGCTTTATTCCAACATTTGGACCTTGTTATCTGAACCTTTACGGAAGCCCCAGAGAATACACAGGATTCCCAGACCCCTACGATGAGCTAAATACTGGAAAGGTTGGTTTCTCAATTAAGGTTTGTTATTAATGAACACTGTTAATGAGATTCCTTCTTATAATGGTTGTAATTAAGTCTCATATTTAGGGGACCTCCCCCCATACACACACACACACACACACACACACACGCACACACACGCACACACACGCACACACACACACACACACATACAGACCTACCACATAACTGATCAAGTGTAGGAGGATAGACATCTCATACTGAAGTCTTAGATTGTAAGAATAGGAAAGGATCCTGGAGGTCATCTGATGTGGTAATTGCCAGTACATTGCATGGCTGTTCCCTATACTTAGAACAAATGTCAAGAATCAATGCTGGATTTCTTTGCTAGTCAGCAAATGTGCTGCCTCAGAATTCTGTTCAACACCATGTTCTAGGAATTTACCAAATGATTGGAGGTGATATGCCTGGTGAAACTCTTTGCTATCTCTGACCTGATCCAACCTCTTTATTTTGAAGGTGAGGACATGGAGATCCAGATATGGGAAGTGATCTTTCTATTCCATTAGAAGCCGAAGTAATCTTTTAGTTAGTTCCCCAAACCCAGAAAGAAAGAAAAAAGCCCTAGAACAGCGGTTCTCAACCTGTGGGTCACGACCCCTTTGGAGGTCGCCTAAGACCATCAGAAAACACATATATAATTACATATTGTTTTTGTGATTAATCACTATGCTTTAATTATGTTCAATTTGTCAAAATGAAATTGGGGGTCACCACAACATGAGGAACTGTATTAAAGGGTCTCGGCATTAGGAAGGTTGAGAACCACTGCCCTAAAAGGAGGAGGGTGGAGACTTATCTTCCTCTCAAAAGATTCTATTGCCAACACGGCCAGGTATGGTGAGGGAATATCTGATATCCATCCTTACACTCAGCTGCACAGAACATCTTCCTCCTTTACTTCCTGGCTGCTCTGAGACTTGCCCTGGTTGCCAACATGGCAGCCTTCCTATTCTGCGAAGAGGAAAAAAGTTACTGTAGGTAAATGTAGAGCTGCTCTGCTGAAGTGGGGTGAGGGAGACTTTGAGTCCCTTCCACTGTCACTCCCCCCACCTCAGTCATGGCTAAGATCTCTTTCAGCCCAGCTCCCCTGTCTCTCTTTGGATTGCCACCTGAAGTCACTGTTTCTTTTTTTAGATACCAAAGATCTAAATCCAGCTGAGAGAGTTACTGATTCATTTTGGAAATTAGGGTTGTGGAAGGAGAAACTTTTTGTAGCTGGATTAGCTGGAGTAGAGAGACCATTCTTTCCGCTGTTGTTCATGCCTAGAGGAATGTGTTGTTGCCTTTCAGGGAGAAGGAGTTGCCTACAGAGGTAGAATCTTGGTTGAACTGAGCACTCTTCTTGAAAAGACACCACCAGAGAAAAGGCTTCAGTCCATTTCAAATGATGACCTGCTGGTTGTTGAGGTAAGTGTTGGAGTGTGGATAAATAATGCTTAGTACAGAAAAGGGTGTTGTAGAGGATTGGTGGTGGGATGGCTAGAACTGGCCTACCTGAACAAATGGGCCTGAAGGGGACATCCAGGAACTGAAGTTGGCGTCATAGCAAGTGCCCTTCAATGCCCTCTTGACCTGTCTACAACAGCCCAATGGGGGCAATGAGATTTGTTTTATCACCGTTGTCAGTCATATTTAGTAAACAGACCAAGATGACAAGTTGGGCAATTTTCTTTGACACATAGTCTCCTTGACCCTAATATTCTATGCCTTGTTGGCTCACAGCCACCTTGAGGAGCTATTACCTGCTACCCTTTATCCTGCTTGACAAAAATCACTCCCTTCCCCAAATTCACATCTAAACTCTACCCTATACCAACTCCATCTACAAAGTGCATTGAGTTGGTCATTGATGATCAGGAGAGCCTCAAGGTCCTAAAAAAGAAAGAACACCCATCTGTGTCCAATAGACCATAATTTATATGTTTAAGTTTCTTTGTTGTAGGCAGTTTTGTCCCAAGGCTCCTAAGGGAGGGCCCTGACCAAGCTAAGGCTCCAGACTTCCCTAAATGGTGTTGATTGCTCCTTCTCCCTAATCCTTGTACCCTGAGGGCACGGGGAAGTGGGAAAGAGCTGGGAGAAGGGCTGAGTTCCCAGGTGCAGGACTCCAGGACAGCCTTGCTCTGGGTCAGTTAAGCAGAGGGTAGGGGCGCCCCTCTTGGAATCTGGACCTGCAAAGTGGTCCAGGGAGCTGCTCCATCTTGAGAGGCTTGCTCACAGTGTGTACCTGCTCTGTTGGGAGTTGTAGTGATGGCCAGAAGCCTGAATTATTGTCTCAGCCCAGAGCCTCCAGGGTGAGGGTCCTATCAGGGCTTCTGCAGGTGACTGCAAATTATTCATGGGGAAATCCAGAGAGTTCTAATGGAATCATGGGCCTGCGAAGGTGTGCAGGCATAGCCAGCCCAGCCGGAGAGCATCCCTGCTCCCACACAGAGCCTCCTCACACATCTCTGTTCCCCGCAGCCCTTGCATCAACAGATGGCTCCATTAACTGACCACTTTTTTCTTGGCCCTGACTCAGCCCCAAATTATGTTTTATATTTTTGCTCCTTCTCTTCTCTGATACCATCCAAATGGTTTACAAAAAAGAAGTTGTGCTGCATATGTAAGTTCTGACTAATACAAATAACTTTCTACTTTGTCACTTTTGCACAACAATTCAAACCAAATTCGGATTTTCAAAAATATTACTAAACCATGGATAGTTTAGGGGGCTTAATTGTGTGCTGTTAGGTCCCCCTCTCTACCAAAGTGACAGTGGACTAAGGTAGGGATGCGTTTAAATTCAAAATTCCCCCAGCAAAATCTCAGGAAGTGAGGCCCAGGCATAAGTATATTTTAAAGCTCTTCAGGTGATTCAACATGCAGCTAAGATGACTAACCAATGTTTTAGAAAGACTTTCAAAAAATAGTGTGACTCAGAAGGGTTTCTATTGAAATCCTATTGGAGGTTTCAATTATACCATGTTGGAAACTCCTTCAACCAAAATGGAGGTTTTGTAACCGTGGGATGTCCTGGGGTTCTTCAAGAAAATAAGCTGCGGTCACTGTCAGACATTCTTAAAATAGTCCTTAAAAAGTTAAAAATATAATTACCATATGATCCAGCAGTTTGCAGATATCCAAATAATTGAAAACAAAGGCTCAATTGGATATTTGTACACCCATGTTCATATTAGCATTATTCCCAATAGGCAAAAGGTGTAAGCAACCCATGAATCCATTGATAGATGAATGGATAAACAAAATGTGGTATATGCACACTGTTAAATTGATTAAACCAGGAGGACATTAGGCTGAGGTGGCTATAGAGCCTTGGCAGCCTATGGGAGCAAACCAAAACCTAAGCCTATAAATACCTTAAGGCTAAGAGATGGAAATCAAAGGAGAACAAATCACAAATAGCTAACTAGGCTATCCCAAAGAATGCATTCATTTAAGCTGTAACCAATCAAATAATTTCCTTGCCTACCTTCTAAATTGCTCTATAAAAGCCTTTCCCCTTGCTCCTGTCAGTGGTAACCACTTCTGGTTTGTTGCTGTGTTTAATGGGTCCTGAAGTTTTCTAAATGGAAGAGTGCCATGGATAGATGGGGGTAATGGTAGCACAAAAATGTGAGTGTTTAATGCCACCAAATTGTACACTTAAAAATAGCTAAGATGAATGAATTTTACATTGTGTGTTTTACCAAACAAGAAAATTTCAAAACAGTTGTCTGAGTACTTCTCTAAATGAATGACTGCATTCTTGCATCATACCAGAAGACCCAGCCATGATTGTGATTAATTTTACAGAATAAAGGTAATGGTATAGATGAATAAGGAAAGAAAGAAAACCAGTTGATAAATATCCTACAGGGATCAAGTAATTTTTATTTGCTTTGTAGTGGTGAAATATATCACTACTCTACTGCTTAAATTGTGATACACAAATTGGTAGCAAGGTAGAAATGGGAAAAAAATCAAATACAACACTAAAAAGTCATCATATGTTAAAATTTGATAGCCATGTGGTCTCTAAATCTCAAATTGAAGGACTACAGAACTTGAAGTTCTGAACTTGAGAGGCTTTTGAGCTATACTTGCTATCGTGAGAAATTTGTCATGCAATTTGAATATTGGCACTCGTGGGTCTCACGAGTTCACCAATGGAGCACATAGCCAATGTGGCTGCACTATAGTAACCACTGATGTTCTCACACCCAAGCTGGGCCATTGTGTACAGAGACTGGGTATCTACAGGGATCCAGAACAAATTCTAGATGTGGACAGTATTAAATAATCAAATACAGCAATTTAAACCATTGCATGGCTTGGCTTGACTGAAGGATGCAAAGAAGATAAGTAGGGATATGATCCATAAAGGAGAGAAGCAATCTGAACAAGGATTTGGGGCAGGATGTGGATTCAAGAGACTTTATATGCCCACGTGAAGGAAAACCTCAAGGACTCCTGGTCATTCCTGCTAGATACTCAATGTGATCATTCATTGTTGGCCCTATGTTCCACTCCTCACACACATACTCAGTAAACTGGTAATTAACAAAAGAAAAAGGAAGGAAGCAATGTTTGATTTCTATTTCAGAAAAAATAAGTTCACCTAATTTCATTTATTTTTAATATGTTTTTATTGATTTTGAGAGAGAGAGGAAGAGAGAGGGATAAAGAGATAGAAATATTAATGAGAGAAACATCATTGATTGGCTGCATCCTGCTCGCCCCCTACTGGGGATCGAGCCCAAAACCGGGCATGTGATCTGTGATCTGGTTCATGGGTCGATGCTCAATCACTGAGCCACAACAGCTGGGCTAATTTCACTTATTTTTAAATTTGACATTAAAAGTTTTTATTGTTTCTGATTAGAAAATTAATACTTAATTCAAACAATGAAAAATGTATGTTAGAAAGTAAAGTTAACCATAAGCTCTCTACATTCCCCAACGTATCTGTTAACAATTTGAGTTATATTATTCCAGACTTTCTTCATGCATATGCCAATATTAAAATGTATACTTAATGGGTTCACTTTTAAATACCCTTTTTCCATGTTTGCACTTGTGAATCTACCTAAATATTTTATGAATTTTTATTCATTTATATGGAGGCAACATTTGTTTAACCAGGGGCCTATTAATAGATATTTGTATGGTTTTCATTTTTATCTCTATTTCAATCAGTGCTGCAATGAACATTCTATATTTGCCCACTTGTATGAGTACAAGGGAAACAGCTAGATTCAGGAACATTCTTCACTGGCATTTAACTCAGCACTAATTATTAGGTTCCGAATTATTTTTGCTAGAAATCTACATGTAAATCTACATGCATTTCATTGAGACTTATGTCTGCTCATACGTTATAGAAATATCAGCGAAGGCGAAAGTACAGCCTGTCTGCTGTGTTCCATTCGGCCACCATGCTGCAAGATGTTGGCGAGGCCATTCAGTTTGAAGTCAGCATTGGGAACTATGGCAACAAGTTTGACTCAACCTGTAAGCCTTTGGCATCAACCACTCAGTACAGCCGTGCCATATTTGATGGTAAGACTGACGTTCTCTCCCGTGCGCGTTTAGAGTGGGTGCCCCGCAGGACAAGAAGCATGCAGCATGTTCTCCCTCTGGCAGCCGTTACCTCCAGTACATGCTTAGTGGGAAGGAAGAGGGTGAATGGGGAGGAGAGGTGGCTGGAGTTCAGGGACCTTTAAGACTAGTCAAGCCAAAGAAGCCACAGGGATGAGCCCCCTGACCCCATCCCATGCCCAAACTTTACACTGGCTCTGTTTTGTAAAGTCACAAGATGGCAGCTTGCTGATCACTAAGCTCCCTGAACACATCTCCCGCCTATTCTCACCTCTGCCCTGCCAGGCCCCCAGTCACTCTTAGATTGAGTAGTTGAATGGGACTCTTGCTCAGAGCCTGGAAAATCAAGCTTCTGGTCTTTGCTCGGTCACTCACCAGCACTATGACCTTAGCCACATCACTGAATTCTACCATCAGTTTCTTCATCTTCTTCAGAGATGCTGTGCGGATTAAGTAGCTGTACTTGCACAAAGATAGATGAGAAACAGTCCCTGTTTTTAAGGGACTTACATTCTAGTATATAAAATAAATCATAATAAGACGGCAAGAGTATGAGAATGCCCTAATAAAGATTTTGACAAGTGGTTTAAGAGCATAGAGAAACGAGGGAGAAATTCTGATCAAATGTTCCAACAGATTCATACAGTTTTTACCTAATTTTTGTATAAGCAGTGTTAAAATATAAAATGTGCTAGAAACTTGGCTAATAATTCTAAGCAATACCAAACCCCATGTATCTAGCAAAATCTTTTAAAAAACAGAAAGTTCTTTTTTCTTGCCCCACTTCTAACAAAAGTATTCATTTAGAAGAGCAGTTTTCAGGGACAAACACGTTCAAACTAATTGCCTGTGCTCTCTATATTTTCTGCTACTATGTTATGTAATCATCAGTGATGTTTAGGTACATGATCCCAAACCACTAAAAATCCTAAAGATTGCTATGTTTGAATTACTAGGGCATTTTAGAGAGTTTTTCAAAACAGGCTGAATAAATAAGGACTTTCTGTCTATCCCTCAGTTGCTTAATTGAATAAAACTAAAGAACCCTACCACCCTAGACCATTTCCTAAGCAAACAATGAAACAATAACCCAGTTTGCACATCTCTTTAATAAGCATGCTGTTTGAGTGTACAATGTCCCTGACCCTCAATGTTCTACACCAGGGAACTACTATTATTACCTGCCTTGGGCCCACACAAAGCCAGTTGTTACCCTGACTTCATATTGGGAGGATATTAGTCATCGCCTGGATGCAGTAAACACTCTCTTAGTCATGGCAGAACGTCTGGTAAGTTTATCTTTTCTACATTTTCTTTTCACTAGACAGAATTAGGTATTAGTGTTAGATACAGGCTAGGCCACTCAAACACAAGACCTCAAAATATAGTGGTAAGCAAGATAAAAGCAATGTCTTTAGTTACAGTTGAGGTAGGTGATCCAAGGCTGGTATGAAGGTTCAGTGGTGCTGGGGACCCAGGCTCTTTCCCTCTTGTTGCTCTACCATCACTAAGGAGTTGTCATTTGTTTTTGAGGAAGAGGCAGCTCACTGTTACACCTACCCTCCAGACTGAGGAACGGGAAGAGAGGGAGGGGAGATGACACAGGTCTTTCCTTTGAAGGAAAAGACCCAGCAGTCACACACTTGATTTATACTCACTTTCCATTGACCAGAATCCAGTCACGTAACCACATCTCACCGCAAGGGAGTTGGGAAATGCACTCTTTTCTCTGGGCTGGCATATGGCCAGATAAAACTGTTCTTATTGTGGAATAGGGAGGGTGGATATTGGAGGCGAGGGGGCAAAACTCACAGTGTCTGCCACATTTGTATGTGAATATGGTGTAGAGAATGGTTCATTCCGATAGAAATATGCAACCCTTAGAGTCTTGCTGTTAAAGTAGTAAAATTCTCTACTGTGAAAAGAGGTGGGCTCAAAGGAACCAGAGCCTGACATTTTCCACTCTGGCTGTAGACTAGAGGAACCCTCCTTGCTTGGAGCTCGGGGGTTCACTCTGATAAAAGCTGCAGAGTTGTAATATCTGAATTATCCACCTAGTTGACATCGATGAGGAGAAAGGGAACATGGTTGAGATAAAGATACTAGTCTTCCCTATTTCTATATTTATAACTCCCTTCTCCAGCAGTGAGAAACTTGATTTCATTATTCTCATTATAGTTACTCATTTATTTAGTCCTAAAATCCAAAGATAAACCACAATGAAAAAAAAAACTAGAGTTTGATATGTTTATGATTTTTTTTCTTTCCTTTAAACAGAGTATATATAGTGAAAATATTGTGTTGAAAAGTTACTTTGGTGAGTTCAGTGTAGTTATGTTATTCATCTGAAATATAATTCAGGTTCGTTTGTTCCTGTTTTATATTCCATTTTAGGGTTCCTTTCCCCCATCTTTGTTGGTTTTATTTTATTGCTATTTGAGTACATAATATACATACATGGTTTTGTTGACATAAGAAACATCCAAACCTGTAAGAATTTTTATGAGTTTGTTTGAACCAAACTGATGACAATTGCCAGGAAGCAAAATCTTAATGGATTAAGAAAATGTTCCAGAGAATGGTAGCTTTGCATCTTATTTTATACATAGAATAAAAGGAGGAGACATAAATAGGGTTACATGAAATTCATTGGTGGTAGATTAAGGAGGCAGGAGAAGGCAAAGTGAAGAAATCTCTGGGATTTGGATAAAAAGTAAAATGGAAAGATGCTTCTTTTGCATTGGTGAGCACAGGATAGTTAACAATTAACATTTACAGCACTAAGACATGGTATGAAGCAAAGGAGATAATAGTGAGGGGTTCTGTGGTCTGCTCTGGTGGGAGATTGTACCCTGAGGAGTCTGGAAAAAAGGGATTACTCTGACATTCCAAATGTCTGATAGAGTAGATACCAAAAGGCAATAATGGACAGGCTCAGTTAAGGTAAACATTGACTTTTGTCAAGGAAGATACCAGCCTAGGACATGACAACCCACCAGGACTTGCTTTTAGTTAGGAAGTTTTCATTTCAGGGCATCCTATGTGTTTACTCTAGGTCAGTGGTCGGCAAACTGCGGCTCGAGAGCCACATGCGGCTCTTTGGCCCCTTGAATGTGGCTCTTCCACAAAATACCATGTGAGGGCGCACATGTACAGTGCAATTGAAACTTCGTGGCCCATGCGCAGAAGTCGGTATTTTGTGGAAGAGCCACAATCAAGGGGCCAAAGAGCTGCATGTGGTTCGCGAGCCGCAGTTTGCGGACCACTGCGAGTCTAGGTCTCTGAGTTTGTAAGGCCCACTATACAGGCCTCCCCTGAGCTTGTCAGGTTTAGTATGTGGCCCCTTTTCTGTCCACACTTTCAAGGGTCAAAGCCGTATGAAAAGGTCGTCCTAGTACTTAAGCATATCAGTGTTGACTGCATTTTGAAGAAAAATAAATAGTGCTAGCCTATGGTGAGCATTATTAAAAGCAAAACAATAAACAAACAAAAAAAAAATCCCCGTTTTTTTCTGTTAGGTCTTTTGTGTATTTTTTAAATTGAAAATTAAAGTTAAACCTCACTGGGTATAATGGCATAATGCACAATTACCAACTATTTCCTCTCTTTCCCAGCAATCAAACATAGAGGCTCTAAAATCAGGGATACAAGGTAAAATTCCTGCAAACCAGTTGGCGGAAATATGGTTGAAGCTGATCGATGAAGTTATAGAAGACACGAGGTAAACTGATTTTGTGTGTCTCAGAATTTCCAGGTATGCTTCCCTCACTTAGACTATCAGACTAGAAGAGCCTCTAGAATTATTCCTACTGTTCGTCTGAAAAATAAATTTCAATTAGTCAGGCTTCACAAAAGGCTGGCACTGGGAGGAGTCTGAATCACCACAGGAAAAGCTCCACTTTCCGATTTGGTGCCAATTCTAAAGCAGCCCAGGAGGCTGAGGGAGGCTGAGGCCTAACTGGGAGGCTGGGCCTAACTCCAGGAAGCACATCCCAGCACAGCCTCAGGTGAGGGGTGGGGGAGGGAGCGGGGAGCAGGGCTGTGTCTCTGGCTCCTATGGAGAATGGGATCTGGGGGCAGAGCATCAGTTTTGCCATTCAGAACATTGTAATTTCAACACACTTTTTAGAAACAGCTTTTTCACGTGCTCATTTACTGATTGCCTGGTGACCACTCCGGCCCAGCCTCCTTTCGGTAAAGCCAGTCACTTTGACTTGAGCCAGAGAACCTTTCATAACCGTGACTTGGGGAAACTGCTCAGATCTCTGGGTATTTGGAAATCAAAGGGGGAAGTGATTCATTCCAAACTCGTTTTAAATATTGGCTAATAAAGCAGTGGACAGGGAAGTTCCAAAAGAAAAGCATACCGAATAGTTCTCACAAGCAACAGGAACCAGAGTCATCCTCTCCCTCCCCCCACCCCCAATGCTCTAAGTCTCCCTGTCTTCTTGTGCCTTCTAGTGGTGTAACCAGGTAACTGACATGCAGCTAAGATCAAAGTACTGCTGGATTCGGGTTTATATTCAGAGAATTTTAATCTGGGTCCAAGCGGTCATCTCTTCCGGTCTCCTTACTTTACAGATGAGAAAACAGTGGCCCAAGGAGGTGAAATGGTGCCGCTGACGCCCAGAGTTGGGTTTATAAGTGCAGCTCTTCTTCTTGCTGCGTGTTTCACACTGTTAGCATCTATTTATGGAAAGTCTCACATGTGACTTTTGAGCTAGCAGCTTCCGTATTTATTTATGCATCAAAGAACCATAGCAGGGACTTCACCCTTCCAATGCATTGCCCTAATTACTAATGTAACCGAACAGGAATATTTCAGAATGCCTTTCATGTCGAAAATGTGAATGCTAAGGTTTGCTGAGCTAAACACAGAAATATCTATGTTCACTATTCTTAGAGAATCTCTTTTTAAAGAATCAAATGCATGTGAATTATTTATTGAAGATTTAAATTGGAAACTTTTAAACTTTATGTAACAGGAAATTTGTGTTTAAGGGAAGTCATGGTTGGATTTCCTTCATCTAGGAAGCTGGGTGAAATTCAAACCAATGGAAATTCCAGGTAGAGACAATGTGAATAGAACTTCCTGGAATTGGTGACAACCTTACCCTGTGTCCCCGCCAGCTACATGTTGAGAGGGAAGCACTGGCAGAAGATGGCCTTTATGGCCCCAGCTCAGCTATTCTTGACTTCTCTTTTTGAATGAGAGCTTGGCCTACACAAGTGGTTTTTAGCCTCTTGGGAGCTCCAGGGCCCCTTTGAATACCTGATGATGATGATGATGATGATGATGGCAACATTACTTAGACTTTAATTTGTATCAGGCATTGCTCTCAATGCTCACAATATATTAATTCATTTACTTCCCATAACCCTAAAAGGTAGATATTTCCCCCACACATTTGAAGATAGGAAGATAAGAGATCACAGAACTCGTAAATGATGGAGCCAAGATTTGTACCCAGGTAGCCGGCTCCAAAGCCCGTGTTCTTCCTCATTATGTGACACTGCATGTCAACACAAATGTACACTTTTCTTTATAGGTTCCAGGGATTCATACACTTTTTCAGGCTCACCCACAGGTGACATAGGGGTGTATGGTCCCTAAGTTAAGAACCCGTTGGCTAAATGGTCTCTATTCTCCCTTCTCCTTCATTTTGTGGTTCTATACAATCATTATAGGGAGGAAAGGTCATTTCTCCAAACTGCTGCTGCTGTTTCCATCTTCTTTCCAGCGATTCTATAGTCCTTGGGTCAAATCCAAGGAATCACTTTGAAATTTTAATTCCCCCCTGCATTTCTCTTGAGAGTGAGGAGAGTCTTAACTGGAACATCTGATCTACCAATGCCATAAACAATCTTTTCAGCTTACATCTGCCATGCAGTTAGGAAAATGGTGTGGTCTGAAAGATGGAAACCAAATATAAATGACGTTGACGGTTCTGAAGCCTAAGAAGCTATTCGGCAAACTCTGTTTTGTTTTGTTGTTTTTTAGCTACACGCTGCCTCCAATGGAAGGAAACCCTAATGTCACAATTCTAGATACTCAGATCCAAAAGCTGCGGTCCAGATCTCTCTCCCAGATTCATGAGGCAGCTGTGAAGATGAGGTCTGAGGCCACAGACGTGAAGTCCACAGTGGGGGAAATCGAGGACTGGCTTGATAAATTAATGCAACTGACGGAAGAGGTAGGACTTTTAAACTGCACGAATGTCACTTGCTATAGAGGAAGGATTCTGTGGAATGGCATAGGCTAGAGATGGTGGTAGGGAAACCTAGTCCATTGCCTTGGATTTTGGCCAGATCTGATGGATAATGAAATGAAAGAGTTGCTGGCCAGGATGTTAATGGGTAATGGGGTGAACATCATTGAAGTCAGGACAGAAAGAGAATTTTGAGTTGATGGTCCCAGAAAGGTCTTCAGAGTGGACAAATCATTATCATAACCACAGTATTTCAAGTAGAGTGATAAAGTAGCAGATAAGGAGCAAATGCCGCCTTTGGTTAGAATTGGGAAGACTTGACTTTGAATCTGGATCTACCATGTGTAAACTTGGGCAAAGTACTAGTATTCAAACTCTCTAAGCTTCAGTTTCCTTTAATGTAAAATGGAGGTAAATGTAGTACTCACTTCACAGCACTGTTTCATAAAGATTAAAGAGGATGATGAGTGGCAAGGGCTTAACACGGTGCAGGGCACACAGTAAGGGCTGGATAAATTTTGATTGCCATTAACCTCTGCGGACTAAAAGAGCAAGGAATAGAGGACCCCTCCTGCTGACCTTCAGAGGTGGGGTGGGGGTCTAATGTATTGGTAAATAGAAATACATTTGAAAAAACATATGTGATTACAGATAATTTTTATTTTCTACTTTCTATACTTTGGTGCTTTCAAATTTTCTATAGTGAACTTGTATTACCTTTATAATAAAAAAGTGTTTTTTAAACACTAAGTGAATATTTCATATTTGGAAAATATATGAAATTTGTAACCCTTTGACTACTGTTGATGGCTTTCTTCAAACAATGGGCAAGATAAGAGGTGATATTTCCTAAAATACCTGTCGGAGCCCAGCGAGCAGGCAGGGCTTTGGGCAGGTGAAGACCCCTTCTGCTTCCCGCTATGCCCTTTGGCCATCCCCAGCCTCTCCTGGCCCTGTGGGCTCCCAGTGTGGTCCTGAAAGATGTGAGACTCGGAATGTGGGCCAGACAACCCCTGCCCACAGTGTTTCTGCAAGTCCATGTGCATTTAGACTAATGCTAGCTGTGCTTCCTTTTCCATCCACCCACGTGACCAGCCTCAGAACAGTATGCCTGACATTATCATCTGGATGATCCGGGGAGAGAAAAGACTGGCCTATGCACGCATTCCCGCGCATCAGGTTTTGTACTCCACCAGCGGGGAGAGTGCATCTGGGAAGTACTGCGGGAAGATCCAGACCATCTTCCTGAAGGTATGGCTTCATCGCTGTGTAATGTGAAATACTTACATGCAAAGCCCGCAGCCGTGATCAATTCCAGCCCACTCTGGCCCCTTCCCCTGGGGTGTTAATTCCCAGAGAGTGGTCCAAGTTTTGTTGGCATTCAACCAAGGACTCTGATATTAACATGGCATTGTGAATGCTTTGCTTTTTTAGTGTGAATTTTCCACTGTTTTCTAAAGCCTCATGCAAACCAATGCCTTTCTCTCCTTTCCTTCTAGGGAGTGTTTGGAAGTAGAAAAAAGTATATATCATATAGGTAGTCCATGGAATCTATTCCCTAACTAAATG
Organism: Myotis lucifugus; assembly: GCF_000147115.1. Taxonomy (NCBI): domain Eukaryota; kingdom Metazoa; phylum Chordata; class Mammalia; order Chiroptera; family Vespertilionidae; genus Myotis; species Myotis lucifugus. The sequence continues at coordinate 4,331,583 of NW_005871114.1, forward strand.
GGTCCTCAAATTGAAAATTTGGGGAATTATTACTTTAGGGCAGGGGTTCCGGGCATTTTTTAGAGTCATGGACTCCTTTAAATACCATGGACTGAACCCAAAGAGCTCTTTGGATTGGGGCGGGGGGGGGGGGGGCGGGGAGAATAAAGAGCAAGAAGAGAGAAAAAACAATCAAGGGAGAGTGTTCTCTTAAAACAAGGAGGTATCTGCTAACTTTTAATAAATGTACTCATTGCTCTTTAGGGTGAAAATAGAGCTGGAGTGATTATTTTCTCTCAAGTACCTCTTGGTGGGATAAATATTACTTAAGATAGAAGCACAATTATTATTGACCTCAGCAGTGGAAGCAAACTGATTAATAAATAAAATTTCACAGGAGGTGAGAGAGGAGGCAGAGTGGTTTTCTCTGTGTTAGATTTTAGAGCTCAGTGGATAAACAGCAAAATGCTTTTAAGGGAATGTTTGATATATTTATTGATTTTGTTAATACTCATTATCCAGTTTAGGGAATTATTTAATTCAGTGGGGTTCTTTTTGGTCTTGGGACCCCTTTCCACAAAAAGGATAATTTTACAAAAATTGTTGAAGACCCCAGAGAGCTTTTGTTCATGTGGATTGTAACTATTAATATTTACCGTTATATAAATTAAAGTGAGCCATTTAAAAAATATTTATTAACTCATTTTAAAAGAATAATAATAGACCCATTACATGTTAACATAAGTTGCATGTTTTTATCCAATAGAACTGTACTTTCTTTAAAAATCAGAGAGCAAAGTGATACTGTTTTACATTTTTTGAAATATTTTAACTGTGAAAACATAAAATTTCCGGTGAGGCCGAAACTGGTTTGGCTCAGTGGATAGAGCGTCGGCCTGCGGACTGAAAGGTCCCAGGTTCGATTCCGGTCAAGGGCATCTACCTGGGTTGCGGGCACATCCCCAGTGGGAGATGTGCAGGAGGCAGCTGGTCGATGTTTCTCTCTCATCGATGTTTCTAACTCTCTATCTCTCTCCCTTCCTCTCTGTAAAAAATCAATAAAATATATTAAAAAAAAAAAATTTCCGGTGAGAGCCATGGTCGGATGTTTGGCCAGCTTTTGGCTTAATGTCCATGTCACAGCCCATGCTGTGCCCCCCATAATGTATCATGTTTTTGTGCATCTCACAGTATCCACAGGAAAAAAGCAATGGACCAAGGGTGCCTGTGGAGTTGCGAGTGAACATCTGGCTGGGCTTAAGTGCTGTTGAGAAGAAGTTCAATAGCTTCGCGGAGGGAGCATTCACTGTCTTTGCTGAAATGGTACATTCCACATCATCACTCTCTTTTCCTCTTTGTGGGGGTAACATTTGCCTTTCATCCTTAGGGGAGCACACATATTTGAAACCACCAACCTCACCACTACTGCCTAAAATCCCAGCCAAGGGACATGAGCCTGAGGGAATAGGGAAAGATTGACTTGAGGTTTTATTGTCAACATTGGGAAACAGACAGAGTGATTCACACAAAGACAACCCAGGAGTGAGGGCACTGGACAGGTGCAGACCTTGAGAAGCCTGCATAAGGTCGGGAGCCTGTCAACCACAGGAGACTCCCTTCTCACGGAGGGTAAGCCTCAGGTGGGTTTGCCTGAGGCCAAAGAAAATGCTGCCCGAGTACTTCAAAGACAATAGAGATAATTTGTAAAACCTTCACTGAGTTAAAAATCGACTTTTGGTTATTAAAAGTCTCATTACAATGAAACCAATGAAAATAATTTTCACAAACTGGACAGCTAAAAACAGTTATTTGGATTTGTTCTTTATATACTATTTTAAACTCAAAGTGCTTTTTGATGTGAATTTATTATATGTATTCAGTGGGTTTCTTTTGATAATTTTCAGATGAACTCCATTCTTCTGCAGATGGGCCTTCTTACTCACATAAATGGGGAGATTGTCTTCTTCCGAGCTAGTTTATACACGTTCCTGCTGCCCGACACTATACCTGACAACTGGGTCAGGATTGTGGTTCTTATCTGTTTGCTGGGCTATCTTCAATTTTTACATTTTATTCATTTAGCAGTACCTGACACATAAATATTTATTGGATGAATAAATAAATACATGATAGCAGACTTCATCCATCCACCCATATTCTCCAACCATTCATCTATCCACTCATCCATCCATCCATCCATACATCCATCCATCTATCTGTCCATCCACCCATCTACCCATCTATCCATCTACCCAAGTTTTTAGGGAATAGTGGCTTTATCCCAGGCACAGAGGCAGGTGATGAAGAAGCCAAGCCCTGTCCTCAAGGATCCCATCATCTATTGATAAAACGGGGTGTCTTGTTAAACATGCTGACTGCCAGAGCCATTTCAGGGATTCTCATTCTGTTGCTGAGTGAGGGATTAGCACCAGAGGTGATTCCAATGTGGGTGGATAAGGGGTATCAGTGGACCACTTTGAGAAGCAATGAAACACATGGGAGACACACAGAGTCCTTACAGCACAGGCTTGGAAGTGCAATTGGAATAAGTAGAGGGTGTGCTGGAGGTTGCAGGGGAGGCCCTGAGTGGTGGATGCTGATGTGCAGTCAGATGGTAATGTGAAGTGGAGGTTCATCAGGGCACACATAGGAGAGGCTTGCTTCTGCAGTCCTCTAGCATTTCTTGGCTTCCACCTACCTTCTAGCTCTGTGGCTGGAGCTAAGCCTGAAGAAGCTAGCACTGAGCAAGGATCGACCAGTCCAGGGCTCCCTTCCACTCTTTCCCATTTCCAGACCCTTCCCTGCCTAGAGGGAACTGGAGTTTCAATTTCCATAAAGAGATGATCCACCCATTTCACTTGTTTTGTGTAGCTCTAGTTTCTCCAGATTCTAACAGCCTGTGAGTACCAGTAGAGGCACACTAATAACAATAATGGAAATGTTGCTGGTTCTTTCCTTCCTGTGCTAATACCAGACCTCAGTTCTCTACAAAATCCCTCCCCATCCTAGATTTCTAGAAGTCTCTGAGGTGCCTCACCTGTGCTAACAATCCTTCCCCCAAACTGCTAGTTAAAGCCACAGCCTCAGAGCCACGTGAGGCCCCCATCTCTACTGCTGCTGCTGCCCTCTTCTAACCTGGATTTCACTAGAGCCATGCTGGCTTCCAAGCAGAAGTGGTAGGAATGCCTTGTTCCTTCTTCCTGTGTCCTTGTCACTTGGAAACCAAAGGAGCTGTGCACATGCCCCCAAGTCTGACAGCCCCTGTGGCAACAGGTTCCCTATTTTCTTCCTCAAGTTCATCTCCTCTCAGGGCTCAGAGCCAATATCTGAGACAGGCACTATTGTGTCCTTGAACCCAATTTCCCCATCAGGCCCCTACTCAAGCTTCTTCCTTCCTCCTTTAGCCAAAAACTCCCTTATCACTTATGCTAATCATCTTCTCAATCAGCTCATCAGCAGACAAATGGAACTTTTTCACTGGATCCAAACAGGGACACTCATTCTAGCAAATCTCAATCCTTTTATGATGGTTGACATAGTAAAGGGCAGATCATTATAGATTTATAAATTCTAACTTAGAAAGAAGTGCCCTGTAAACCAGAATCTGCCATTGCCACTGAACTTGCTTCCAAAAAGGTCTTGGTCTACCCACCAGTGGGGATGAAGGCTCAGAATTTTTAGGCCCCATAAAGGCTGGGTGCTAAACAACTTTCATGTTTCAGACAAGTTCTTTGTGGATTGCCTGGGAAATGTAGCATCAGTTATAATATTCTTTCTATGGGGAAATGTGCCCCAACTTCTAGGCAGTAGGCCTTCCTTCCCTGGCTCCCGGCTGCCGGCTGGGGCTTTTCTTCATTCTGCACCACCCCCTGGTGGTCAGTGCACATCATACTCCCAGTCAGTCGAACTCCCAAGGGGACACTTTGCATATTAGGCTTTTATATATATAGATAGTATTAGATTGTCTCCGGTTTACATTTGGGAGCACTGAATCTTAGATTTATCCTAAATTGCATAATCAGTAACAGCCCAAGTTTGGTCCATACCTTCTGAGCTTTTTCACTTTCTATTACTGTTTAGCTTAAGTCTTAAGCTTAAAAATTTATGGGCTGGTTCTATTTCTTGCTCTCTGATGGTGTTTCTCCATTTTTCCTTTTTTTAATAGTATGAAAATCAAGCTCTTATGTTTGGAAAATGGGGCACTTCTGGATTAGTGGGTCGCCATAAATTTTCTGATGTCACAGGAAAAATAAAACTCAAGAGGGAGTTCTTTCTGCCTCCAAAGGGCTGGGAATGGGAAGGAAACTGGACAGTTGATCCTGAAAGAAGGTAAGTTTTCCATTTTCTGAAAAAAATGATGTCAATGAAGCTTTTCCCTAGAAATTGGTAAAGGAATCTTCTCCACCATTTTTTTTAACATTTATGTAACACCCAATGAGCAAGAATAAGTCTATAGAAATTCATAGAAACTTGAAAGATATCATTAGTGTCCCATACAAGGCAAACAAATGTAAGAAGACCCAGAGACTAACATTTATTGAGAACTTTTTTGTGTGAATGTGTCGAGCCATGTGCCAAGCACTGATATCATCTTACTGAATCTAGACTGCAGCCCTACAAGATAGGTAGTGTCAAAATTTATCAAATATCTGAGATTTGTACCTTCTTGTAAGCTTAGCAAAGTAACCTACCAGTTTCATGGATGCTGGTAGGTAGGAGACACAAGACTCCTGGTTCAGAGACAAAGGATTTTATTGTCCACAGCAATCACAATGCCAGAATGTTAACATTTACTTTACTTCTCTGAGCCCCAATTCCCACAGGGAGACATGAAGACAGTCAGATGACACTTGCACATGCAATGGGTGATGTGGCAGGAGAGGAACCTTGAGTTTAGGGAACCCAAATATTTTATAATGGGTAACAAGCATGCTGGCTCTTTGCTCCATAAAGAAATATCCTCTCTGTCTTCCAAATTTGTTTCCCATGTAAACATCCTTGAGAAGATAGTCGGTAACAAAAGTTAAGGGTCCTGTGTGCAGAAATGCAAAAGACACACAGAGATTTATGTCCCAACAAATAATAGTATTAGCTCCACTTTACAGATGAGGAAACTGAAACCTAGAGAGAATAATTAACTTATCCAAAGGCACTCAGATTGTGAATGTTACGGGTCTAGTCTGGGCACTAAAACTGGCACTCAACTATTATGCTGGAATATTTGTAAGAAACAGAGGAAACACTTAAAATGGGTGAATTGTATGGTGTGTAGATTATATCTCAAAAGCTGTTATTATTATGCCCTAACTGGTTTGGCTCAGGGGATAGATCGTCGGCCTGTGGACTGAAGGATCCCAGGTTCGATTTCGGTCAAGGGCATGTACCTTAGTTGCAGGCACATCCCCAGTAGGGGGTGTGCAGGAGGCAGCTGATTGATGTGTCTCTCTCATGGATGTTTCTAACTCTCTATCCCTCTCCCTTCCTCTCTGTAAAAAACCAATTAATTATATATATATTTTTAAGCTGTTATTAAAAAGGGGAAAAAAACACAAAAAAACAGCAGAGAGTAGCAACCATGTTTTCCCTGGAGTCTGGGGGAAACCAAAGCCTGGCTTATGTGTGTTGCCTGCAGCATCAGGACTGGAGGTCCCTCCTCTCCCACTTCATGATGGCGTGCTTGAGTGTGGAGGAACCAAGCTTGTGAGCTTGGATTTTAAGACCTCGAACTAGTTTGCAATCTCTGTTCACATTTGTTTCTTGTAATCACATAGGCATTAAGGAAGGAGGGAAATGGGTGTGCTGGGTCTGCTCTGTTAAGACCCCGTGTTTGCCCATGAGTGCTTTTAACCCATGGCGGCTTACTTTGGCTGGAGTTGGGGTTGCTAGTAAGGTTCCAATTCAAATGAGATTTGAATTGGACAGGAGGGAGAAAGGTTAGTGAGGACAGGGAAAGGCAGGGGGCATTGTGATTGAAAAAGCAGAAGGTAAAAGCCTGTCAGGGCTGAATGGGACCTCACAGGCAGCTACCGGGTCTTCTGTTCTCCTTCTCTGGGGCCCAGAAAAGTGATGGATGAACCCAATTTATACAAATGGTTGGGACGCTGTGTTTTCTGACTTCTTTCCAGTGCTTGATTCTAGGGGAGAATACAGCAGGGAAAAGACGTAGCACTGGTCAAGGAAAAAGAAACCTCACTTGAGTGAACACCTGGCAGAAGATTTAAGTCAAGGTTGGAGCCTCTGTACTTCCCTCTATGGATTGTCAACATAGTTTCACATCCAAGAGGAAAATTGGCATGGCAGAGAGTCAGTATAGGTTTCCCAGGTGCCCAAATGGAGGTTGGAGTCTTAAATGACCTGGTTTGGCTGCCAACCTAGGAACTATCCAGAAAACCTAAACTCCGTTTAAGACTGAGCAAGCCATGAGTAAGAATTTCCACGCTTGGCCCCACGAGACTGTTCCCACTCCATTTTTTAAAATAGGGTGAATGAGGAAGGAGGACTGCCTATTCTTTTGAACTGATAGCCAAGAGTTTTGCTGAGAAAAATCTGAACAGCCCTAAACTGAAAAAGACATATGGAATCTGAGGTCCCTATAAGAGGCTGCCCCCAATCCTTTTCCCCAGTCCCCACCCTAATTACTGGTAGTCTGAGGAGCTCTCTGTAATTTAGGTCTCATTGTTCCAGCGGGCCCCTTTATCAAACGAATGTCGAAAGCTGTTAGCACAAAGAGGAGTTTGGAGGGGAGCACCTACAGGGCCAGAATGAGGAGGGAACTGGTGCCACCCAGGCCGTAGATGGCTCTGGACCATTGGAAAGAGTTGGGCTTGTCAGCTACCAATTCTCCCTTGGTAACACGAGCTTTGCCCATAGCTTGCTGACCGAGGCCGATGCAGGTCATACGGAGTTCACGGATGAAGTATATCAGAATGAGAGTCGCTACCCCGGGGGCGAGTGGAAGCCGGCAGAAGAAACCTACACCGACGCGGTGAGTGGTGTGCTCCCGAGATAGAGCCTTCCACGTTAGCTGTTTGGACCCATGGTCTGTGAATCCACTAACCACAGGCGTGGTTTCCCCTTCTCCTCTGCTCTGTCTCATGTTCTGAACAGCCTTGCATCCATAACAAGCCACACAAGTGCACCTATAGTTATTTTCTGTAGAAAAGATGTTGGGCCTATTTAACTAGATGTTGGTATATGGTAAAGGCTGTGCAATTTTTAAAATTGTAAATGTTTATTTGGGGGTTTTTTTTAAATAGTTTTTAAAAGATTTACAAATTGAAGGCTCATGTTTTTAAAATATTCAAACAGCATAAAAGGAAATGAAAAGCAATTCTTCTTCATGATCCACATTTCACTCTCTGGAGATAACCATTCATAGTTTTCTGTTACTATACAAGTATATAACTTTTCTCCCCACCTAAATAGAATTGCATGCACAGTTCTACAACTTGTGATTTTCACATAACAATATATCTTGGACATCTTTTGATATCAATACATATAGGTCTGTTGTACATTTTTTCTTTGCCAGACCCAATGCTGTTATTATGAAGCTCTTTTTTTCTGTTTCTGTTGATATATATTAGCCTTTATTAGAGAAAAGATGGTTGTAAAAGTAGACTTGAAATATTTATGGACCCCCAAGAAAGAAAAGACATTTTCTCTTTAAAATCTAGGTTTGCTCTTATCAGATTTTGGAGTCTTGATTTTGGAATCTTTAATACGTGTTTTATTACAAGTTAAAGAAATTAGTTGCAGTAGATCCTCACAATCAGACCAGAATCACCTTGCTCTAATGAGCTTTTGAAAAAATGCCTGCAGTGTTTTGGTATATGCACCCAGTATAATTTAATTGACGCTCTTTTTGTGGACATATAGGAGTTTGTTCAAGTCTTGGCATTTATAAGTGATGTGACAGTAAATGTTCTTAGACATACATTGTTATTCACTTGTGAAAGTTGATCTGTAGGGGACATCCCTAGATGGGCTTGGTCAAGGTTTTGATGCACATAAAGTTTTGATAAATATTGCCAGACTGCTTTCAAAGAGGTTGTATAAATTTATATTTCCAGCAGCAGTGTATTAGAGGGCTGTTTTCTAAACACTCACCATCCACTTTAACATCTTTGACCATACTTGAAAAACTGGTATCCTGTTGCTATATTAATTTTCACATCCTTATTTTAAAGTAAAGCTGAGTATTTCTCCATATGTTTATGGCCCCTCCTTTACTTCCTTTTACTATGAGCTTTCCCCCCCATAACACTCCATCACTTTTTGTGCAGAACTGAAGTCAATTTCTTCAATCATACATGATTATTATCTCCAACCTCCAGCACCATTACCCCATACTTGAAGACATGTGTTTTTCATGCTTTACCCATTTCTGATGGGTTCTTTCCAATATAGTCCCTCGTAAAAAGAGTCACACTATTTCATAATATTAAATTGAACCATATGAAACTGCTGATATTTCACCATTTTGACCTGCAAAAACAATTTCCCATGGTTCCACCTAACATATTCCCTAATGGTAGAAACAGAGGTTGTTCTCTTTTTAAACTAATTTTTGTATAGTAATTGTGTCTAAATAAAGATTAGAGATTTTTCTGAGTAAGATTCATGTCTAAGCTGCTATCTCAGTTACCATGTGAATACCATAGTTAAGGGTGAGGAATCATATCTCATCTTTGCATCTTAGATCACATTATGGCTTAGTTGTAAGTCTTCATGTTTTTGCCTTTTTTTTTTTTTTAAAGAACGGTGACAAAGCGGCATCACCCAGTGAGCTCACATGCCCTCCAGGTTGGAAGTGGGAAGACGATGCATGGGTATATGACATAAATCGTGCAGTGGATGAGAAAGGTAACATTTCATTTCATTTTTTTATTTTAATTTTTTAAATTTTTTATTACAGTTGACAATAGTTTCAGGTGTAGTGATTAGACATTTATATACCTTATGAAATGATCACCCCGATAAGCCTAGTAGAGAAAGGTAAGATGTGAGTTTATTTTCTGACCAGGGGCTCTGCAGCCCAGCCCTGGTTAGCCAGAGTAAAGTTTCCTTTGGAGTGAAGGATCTTACCCCTGCTGGTTTGTCTGTGACAACCAGGTCATGTGGTTTTACTTGTGACTGTTCAGATGCCAAATCTGAAGGACAAGCTAGTGCTTGGACAGGTGCAGGGTGGGGGATTGTCAAGAATAAAAATGTGAGGTAAGGGGGCCAGGTGGCTGGACTTTGGGATGCCAGAGGTCCATAATGAGATATTTTCTCTATTCTAACCACACCCCATTCCCTCCCTGGAGACTATAAATTACCTTCAAAGTCCTATTCAACAATAATGCAGATTACTGACGTAGCCTCTGCTAATGGTATGTATCCTTTTCTATGAACAGTTTAAATGAAACTATAACATTTAGAATTATCAAAAGAGAAAACCCTGATTTTTTTTCTTGTAAGATGGAGTAGTACACAGAAACACCTAGCTTTCAAATAGATTTCCGGTTCTTTGCTGATCCTGACACATGCATGGGCCTTGTAATATTAGTTAACATTAACTGAGCACAACCTACGTGCTGAGCACGGCCCTAGTGCTTTGCATGCATTATATTGATGAATTCTTTTTTTTAAATTGGGTGTTTTACCATGATACTGGAGAAATTAGACCATAGGCAGGTTTTCTAACTTGCAAGAAACTTTTTTTAATTCACGGCTGGCATGTGGGGATGCTGGGATTTGAACTCAAGCTGTGTGACTGCACAGACCGCATGCTTTTAACCACCATCTACTTCTACCTCTTGTTCTGTGCTTTATTCTTAGATGCATTCAATTACCATGACTGAATAGAGGTAAAAAAAAAAAGTGGAGGGGAACCCCATGGCCACCAAGGAAGAGGGAGCCAGGGGAATAATGCCATATTCAGTTTGAAAGGAGCAGTGGCATTCAGTCTCGATGGTAGAGAATATTTAGGGGCAGAGAGAGTGACTGAATGTTTCCTGGACGTTTATTTGGCCATCTGGCAAGTGTTTCTCCTTTGGATAACCATTCACACTCTCTGTTCTAGGCTGGGAGTATGGAATTACTATTCCTCCTGATAATAAGCCCAAATCCTGGGTAGCGGCAGAGAAAATGTATCATACTCATAGACGACGAAGGCTGGTCCGAAAACGCAAGAAAGATTCAACACAATCCACTGCCAGTACTGCCAAGGTAAGAGGGGCAATGGGAGGGATCTGGGCTGGGCTCTGCCTTCCAGACCACACAGAAGTCCACTTAGCGATTGCTACAGAAGCCATTTGCCACTCAAGGGCCTACTGCCTTGCCCCAGGGTTCTCAGTGTGCTCCTCACCCCAATTGATCAACAACAGCATCACCCAGGAATTTGTTAGAAATGCCATGCTAATTTAGGGACTCTGAGGGTGGAGCCCAGCAACAAGGTGATTCTGAGGCAGGCTAAATATTGAATGTAATTGAATGTATCTAAGAATAAAGCACAGTACAAGAGGCAGAAGTAGATGGTGGTTAAAAGCAAACCACTCAAGAGGTAGTACCAGAAACAGAAATTATTTGGTAGCTTAATGGAATAGTGGCAATAGCTCAGGACTTGGAATAAGAGGCATAAGGATTCAAATCCTGACTTCATTTTGCTTCTCATCTGCAAAATGGGTATGACATCATGCTGCAAGTTAGGGAGGGCTTAAATGGAATAATAATAAATGAAGTGGAACAATAATACTAATAACAGTAATAAGCAGCACATTTTGTATGTCTTTTATAATGCTAGAGACTGAACATGCATTATCTACCATCCACAAGGTTAACATTTTATCCCCATTTTACAGAGATTAAATAGACTTGCTCTAGGTCACATGTCTAGTAACCAATACAACTGGTGTTTGAACCCAAGCTAGGCTAATTCCTAACAGGAACTCTTTATATCCCACAAAGTTCCTGACTCACACAGTAGGTCTGATGAATGAAGTTACTTTTTATTAGATGGTGAGCTTCTTAGGCACAAAGATGGATCCGTAGTCATCTTTGTGTCCTTCTTGCCATCTCAGGAACTTGTTCCTAATAAAGGATGGGATAAATTGAATGAGCTGATCAATGAATATTTGTTTGATTATCCCTATCCTAATGGGGTGAGGAATTTCTAGAGGCATTTGACGTCCTCCTTCCCTGTGAGAACACCAAGGTGATGTGGAAAGAACACTGAGCCACCAGTCAGAGGACTGGAAACTTGGCCCCGTTCTGCCAGGGTCTTGTAGAGACTTTGATCATGTTCCCTATTCTGCCTCACTCCTAGCTACATGAACTATTTCAGTGCTACTGTTAACACGACTAGAGGGCCAATTACAAGACTGTGCTTGACCTGGATTTTCTGTTCATTCAAAGTTGAAAAAATAGCCCCTACATGGTATTAACCCACATGGAGTTCTTATTTCTACAATCCAATGTTACGCAGTAGTATTCTACACTTATTAAATCTAGTCAGACTTTTAAGATGTTTACATAAAATTCCCACCACTAAAATGTTTCTGCCTTTCTCATCATTGCTTCCTCAGCTCTTGGCACAGTTCCTGTCACATCTAGGCACTCATATTTGTTGAGGGAATGGAATCGAATATTGAAAACTGAGATCATTTATATGTAAATAGTTTTAAGATACAAAGTACTATACTCAGTTATTAATTATTACAGGAGTAATATACCCTGATATTCATGTAATTATTAGTTGTGGCAACTATTAGCTTAAACAAGATATTTAAACCCTGGGGAGGATGGTATCATTTATCCTCCATATATAAAATGGAGATAATAATGGTTTCCAACTATATCACAATAGCAGTGTTTTCTTATGAGCTAATGAAGTGAGGACAAAGAAAGCAACTTGAGAACGAGTCCATTTGCTTTACCCACCTACCCACAAAGTCTGAGTAAGATGCCTCTCCTGATAGTACAGCCACCACCTTGGTAACATCTCATTCCATGGGAACTGTCTGGTTATCTCTATATCCCCATAGCCTATCAGCTCTGCAAGGACAGACAGCCTGTCTGTTTTGTTGTTTGTTGTGTGCCTGGCTCCTAGCACAGTGCTTGGCACAGAGATGATTTCCAACACAGATTTATTGATTGACCAAATAGTTTGCTTTATCAATATAAGGATGATGGTCATGATCATGATGATCAGCATTAAAACTTTTACTCCTGTTTTAGGCCATGGAAGAATTTGAAGACCAGGAGGGCTGGGAATATGCTTCTTTAATTGGCTGGAAATTTCACTGGAAACACCGTAGTTCAGATACCTTTCGCCGCAGACGCTGGAGGAGAAAAATGGCTCCTTCAGAAACACATGGTGCAGCTGCCATCTTTAAACTTGAAGGTGCCCTTGTAAGTAATAAGTAGCCAAACCTCAAATAACATTGGTCGAGGAAGAATAGATGAGTGTTGGAGACAACACCATGATTTCACAGAGATTCCTCCAGGACTGCAGGACTGCATATAATGTGGGAGAAAGCTCCACATCCTATGTGCTCAGTCATTTTTGTAGAATGAGTGCACCATTAACACCTGTTTACACACCTATTTAACGTTTCACCTAACATTTCCCAAATATAGCTGTTCCCAAACCCTTGTTGCAGGTACATCTATTAACACCCAAGGCACAGGGTCTTTGATCATAGCTTGTAAACTACAACTGTTCAACAAACTGAGAGTGTTAAATATACAGATATGGGGGAGGAGGGTGGGAGGACAGAAGGATGGCTGACAGAATTAGAGAATAATTCATATGGAAGCACAATAAAGAAGGCAGGTAGAGTGTCAGCCTGCGGGACTGAAGGGTCCTGGGTTTGATTCTGGTCAAGGGCACATGCCCAGGTTGTGGGCTTGATCCCAAATAGGGGGCATGCAGGAGGCAGCCGATCAGAATTCTCTCTAATCATTGATGTTTCTATTTCTCTCTCCCTCTCCCTTCCTCTCTGAAATCAATAAAAATATAGTAAAAAAAAAAAAAAGAAAGAAAAAGAAGAAGAAGGCAGCAAGGGAAAAAGCAGAAAGATGGAAGGAGTGATTAGTAAAATGGTGGTGGTTGATCTAAAACAATGTGGTGATCAGGAACAGCCTTTCCTTATGTTTCTGCGCACTGACCAGCTGTGTTCCTCTTCTGATGCTCTTCCTCTTCCTTCTCGCATCCTTTTAATCCCCTTATTTACCCTTTACCCTTTTTCTTTTCTCTTTTTCTTTCAGTGGCAGGGTGTGATAAGCCTGGACTTGAGGTAGAAGGTCTAGCTTCACCTTCCTGCTCTATCACTTTCCAGCTAAGTGACCGTTGCTTACTGTCCTGGGCTGTATTCATCTCTAAAAATAACATGATTGGCCCTAACCAGTTTGGCTCAGTGGATAGAGCGTTGGCCTGCGGACTCAAGGGTCCCAGGTTCGATTCTGGTCAAGGGCATGTACCTTGGTTGCGGGCACATCCCCAGTAGGGGGTTTGCAGGAGGCACCTGATCGATGTTTCTCTCTCATTGGTGTTTCTGACTCTCTGTCCCTCTCCCTTTTTCTCTGTAAAAAAATCAATAAAATATATTTTAAAAAATAAATAAATAAAAATAAAAATAACGTGATTGGATGAGAAAACTCTCTTTTAACAACCACCATTCCATTTGTTGGTAATTCTTGCCTCCCCAGTTGTAGGCATGGCTCATTGATTTTCTGCCTCCTTAGGGCGCAGACACAACTGAGGATGGAGATGAAAAAAGTGCAGAAAAGCAGAAGCATAGCGCCACTACTGTGTTCGGGGCCAACACTCCCATTGTTTCCTGTATTTTTGACAGTAAGTCTATAGCATGTATTCATGCATCTGATTGTATGATTTTATCTCAAGAAGGCTCTTCAAATAACCAAATATAATAAAAATGTACTTTCATTTTCATCACTTGAGGAAGAGGATTTTTTAAATGCAGCTTTAAAATCATACTTGGCGTAGAAAGTGGTCACATCACTCATTTTAACATACTCTGTTCAACATACTCTGTACTCACCCTATCTATTAAACCCCCCCAAAAATGATTATAATGAGAGAAAAAATATTCAAACAGTTAAGTAAAGGTTGGTTTCCATGATAACCTTCAGGAATTTTAGAATGAGGCAGACCTACTTTGTAATAATAATAATAGCAAATCGTTATATAAGTCTTAGCAGGTACCAGGCACTGTACATATGTGAGGGGCTATTATTGTCCCCATTTTACAGGTGAGCAAGCTGAGGTGCAGAAAGATTAAAGAACTTGACTGAGGTCTTAACAGCTTGTAAGCAATAGAGACCAGATTTGAGCTCATGCAGTGTAGAATCTGTGCAGTGAACCACAGTGCTCTACTATCCTCAAATTATGAGCGTGTGGGGAGGTGTGACAGTGGGGGGCATGTTGAGTGGGGTGGGGATGTATATGTATTAATATAAATAAGGATAAAGAATATAAAGATTTTGAAATATCAAAGAAACTTTGAACAAACAACTGTTTCCTAGATCTGGTGCCGAACTAGAATAGGAAGTCCTATTTCCGTAACGCCTGGAGACCCAGTTTCCTCTCAAAGGTCGTGATGACAAGCAGTGCCTAAATCCAGGCAGTCGACACCAGGAGTCATGAATGGTCTCCTGATGGACACACTTGCATTGAGCTTCCTGTGGTTTTTAAATGTTTCCGTGTACAGGAAACAGAAGTGCTTTATATGTGTTCATTACTTGGCAGAAGTAGATATGGGTGACCCATTGATCTGAAACATGTTATTATCTGCAAATATTCCTGGAAAATAGTAGTTTGCGATATGATGCTTCTTGTAAGTAACCTCCATCCTGTTCTTTTCAGGAGTCTACATGTACCATCTGCGCTGCTATATCTACCAAGCCAGGAACCTCATGGCTTTAGACAAGGATAGCTTTTCAGGTAAAGGGAAAACCCTCCCTCTCACACCTCATTACATAGCAGGCTAGCTCGATTCTACTTCTCCCCAGGTGAATGCTTCCAGTTATTTCTAACAACAGCAAAAAGCATTTCCATATTGACACTAGTTTGAAGTGCATGAAGTAAATTGCTCAGTCATGGATCAATAAGCACTGAGTTCAATGGTGATCACTGTTACTGATGCTGGAGATACACAGAACATACGTGGCCTTTTCATACTAATAATCATTCATTGATTAAGTAATGAAAAGCACCAAGAAGGAAAGCAGTTTCTTTTCTCTGTACACATAGCTGCATACATATACCCTGGACTCTTGTGTTGATTGTAAATTAAGATCATAAATATACATATAAGACCATATATAGAAATATATATATGGTTCTCTCAACTTAACAAAAAGATCACAAATTTGCCTATTTACCTACAGCATAGGCTTGAAGCAGTTTGGAGTCCATCCAGACCTCCTTTGCTGCCTACTCCCTAAATCCCCAGCACCGTAAAACAAACCATGAAGCTTCACACTGACAGCTCAGCTAGTTTGTCACCTTTGGACTGGTTCTAAGGAGAAGGCTGTGGGTGAGGGAGGGGGAAAGGTCAGGGGTCCTGCCATCCAGGGGTTTGTGCTGTTGAATTCCACTTCAGAACCTGAAGGCCGGCAGAGCTTGCCTGGGCCTTCTATGGAAACAGCTCTTAAAGCAGGGGCCTGACACTCTGGCAGCTCACATCAATGTGAGGTGTCCCCCAAGCATATATGAATGATTTCCTTTTCTTACAAATTAGAGCACATTCAAAGTTATCCCCATAATACGCATCTCCGAAATGGCTTTTGAAGACATTTTCAAATATTCGCCAGCAGGGGGCACTCAATCATTGAAAGTCAAAGTTAGAATCCTATCAAAATTCTCAGCTGAAGTTGCATAAAACTCAAAGCACATTCCTTGCAGTTTGAAATATAAGATATATCGCTGGAGCAAAATCAAAGAGTTCCATCCATATGATGCTACAATGCTAAAAACCAAGTACTCTTTTGGCTTATGTAAAACAGCTTTAGTTTAGAGATTAGGTTATGCTTAGATAGGTCTGTTCTATGCAATTGCAAAAAATTTTTGTGAAATTATTTAGCATGGAGAGGAAATGGATTTTTTCTTATCTTTTTTCATCTTTATTGAGGTGTAATTGAAAAAGTTATACTTAAAATGTACAATTCGATATACGTATACATTGTGAAAGGATTCCCACAATTGAGTTAGCATGTCCATCACCTCACATATTTACCTTTTGTGTGTCTGTGTGTGTCTTGAGTTGTACTCTCTTAGTAAATTTAAATTATACAATGCAGTGTTATCAACTACTAGAGGCCCAATGCACGAAATTCGTGCACTGAGGAGGGGCGTTCCCTCAGCCCAGCCTGCACCCTCTCACAATCTAGGACCCCTGCGGGATCGGGCCTAAACTGGCAGTCAGACATCCCTCTCGCAATCTGGGACTGCTGGCTCCTAACCACTCGCCTGCCTGCCTGATCTCCCCCAACTGCCTGATCGCCCCTAACCACTCTGCCTGCCTGATCGCCCCTAACTGCCTCTGCCTCGGCCCCACCACCATGGCTTCATCCGGAAGGTCGTCTGGAAGGACATCTAGAAGGTCGTTTGGCTGTCTGGTCTAATTAGCATATTACGCGTTTATTATTATAGATAGTCACCATGTTATACATGAGATCCTCAGACCTTATTCATCTCATAACTGAAATTTGTACCCTTTTACTAATATCTCCCACTTCCCCCTCCAACCAACCCCTGGCAACCACCATTCTTCTCTCTTTTTTTCCATGAGTTTGACTTTTTGGGGGAGATTTCACATATAAGTGATACCATGTAATATCTTTCTGTCTCTGGCTTACTTCACTTAGCATAATGCCCTCGAGGTCCATCCATATTGTCACAAATGGCAGGATTTACTGTTTATTAAAGGCTGAATTATATTCCATCGTGTATGTATATGTATCCATATCTATAAATATCCCACATTTCTTTATCCCTTCATCCACAGGTTGCCTTTTCATTTTGCTGATGGTTTTCTTTGCTGTGCAGAAGCTTTTTAGTTTAATGTAATCCTAGTTGTTTATTTTTGCTTTTGTTGCCTTTGCTTTGGTGACAAATTAAAAAAAAAAAAATCATTGCCAAGCCAATGTCAAGGAGCTATGTTTACTTCTAGGAGTTTTACGATTTCAGACTTTCTCCATGACCCCACTGTTACTCTCTTTTTCAATTTTAGACCCATATGCTCATGTCTCCTTCCTCCATCGAAGTAAAACCACGGAGATCATCCACTCTACTCTGAATCCCACATGGGACCAAACCATTATATTTGATGAAATTGAAATCTATGGGGAACCCCAAACAGTCCTACAGAACCCACCCAAAGTTGTCATCGAACTTTTTGACAATGATCAAGTGGTAGGTAATTTAGAATTTCTAAGATAGCTTTGGGGATTGATGGAGATGTGTAGGGATGTTGTTTGGGGAATTAAAGGATTGCTTGTTTCTCTAGGGCAAAGATGAATTTTTGGGACGAAGCATGTGCTCTCCTCTGGTGAAACTAAGCTCAGAAATGGACATCATGCCCAAACTTCTCTGGTACCCAGTAATGAATGGAGACAAGACTTGTGGGGACGTCCTTGTAACTGCAGAGCTGATTCTGAGACACAGGGTACTTGCTGAGTCCTCACTCATATATGCTTTCAGAGTAGCTGCTTAAAATTCTGTTAACAACTCCATGCACTGTTTACTTGAACTCACAGTTGGCATTGACATTTGCATCTTTGTTTCACAGGATGGCTCCAACCTTCCCATTCTTCCCTCACAAAGGGCACCAAATCTATACATGGTCCCCCAGGGGATCCGGCCTGTGGTTCAGCTCACTGCTATTGAGGTATGCTGCTCTCTGTGATTTGTGATCAAATCAAATGGATATGGCTATAGAACTGGAATCTTTCATATAGGAAATGGGATCTTGCTGTCTCCAATTTATTATAGAACTAGAGGCCTGATGCACAAAATTCGTGCAAGAGTAGGCCTTCCTTCCCCTGGCTGCCAGCACCGACTTCCCTCTGGCACCTGGGACCTGGGCTTCCCTTGCAGCCCTGACTTTGTCCAGAAGGACATCTGGTCTAATTAGCATATTACACTTTTATTATTATAGATTTGCCTCAAATTTTGAAATATTCATGGAAATGGAAGCTTGTCAGAGAAACAGGAACAGGTCAATTTTAGCATTACTGAGGGACTTTAGAGTTCTCATTTACTATGAGTCAATAGATTTCTGAGTTTCCCGTGTCAACTAAAGAACTGGGAGAGAGAAAACTGACTCAAAACAGCAAGCCTGTGTGTACAGAGAGAGAGAGGAAGGGACCCCAGAGGGAGGCGGAGATGGAGAGTGGGAAAGGAGTAATGGAAATGGTGAGATGTCAGACAATGGAGCAGATACAGGCCAATGGAGCCAAGCGAGTAGCTCGATGGACAGGGTCTGGCCTACTCCAGGGGCCTTGTTAGTCAAGCAGCAGCTACTTTGGGATTTCTGTTCTCAGGCTGTCTTGCTCTTGTTCCCAAAGACTGAGGCAGATGGCTTTAAGCAACACCTGTCATTTTTAAATGCTTGCATGTCAGACACTGTTAAGAAGTTTACACTTGATCCTCAAAATAACCCTAGGAGAGATAAAACTATCAGTCCTGTTTATAGATGAGACACAGAGTGGCTAACCAACTTGCCAGAGTTCACATCCTGTTCTATGGCACAGCCAGGATTTGATTCCTGCACTCAGCTGCTCTGCTATTTCAGCAGCTCAGGCAGGAGGAGTGGCAGGCCCGCCTCCGTTGCATGACCTGCAGGCTTTCTAGGATAATGTTCTCAGAGATTTTTAGCAAATCTGCACAAGTCACCCTTAAAGAATTGACTGGGTATCAAGAAAGAATGTTTTCTTTTGAATATTATTTTTAATATGCTGGGTTGTCTTCCCTTCTCTTTACGTTGTTTTCTTAGATTCTAGCTTGGGGCTTAAGAAATATGAAGAGCTACCAGATGGCTTCTGTCACATCCCCCAGTCTCATTGTGGAGTGTGGAGGGGAGAGGGTAGAGTCTGTGGTCATCAAAAACCTTAAGAAGACACCCAACTTTCCGGGTTCTGTTCTCTTCATGAAAGTGGTACAGTATCAAGACTGTAATCGTTCATGTGTGCTGCGTAGCTGGATTTTATTTGAAATACAAAATATATTGACATCTCCACCTACACGTAGTTTATATATTTCCAAAGTCTGACAGCAAATAGAAAAACTGCGTTGGAGTCACTGGGCAGTGCCTTTTCCCCCTTACACTCTTACACTGCCGTGATGGCTTCTTAACGTTTCAATCAACCCCAATGAGACAGAACTATCTATGACAATACTCATGTATTGCTCCAGTAAACTTGCCATCTATTCCACTGTGACAGGCCCTTGCTCAATGCCCTGAGGGCAGAAAGTTAACCCTCCTTGTGGCCCTGCAGGTGCACAGGGACCAGAACCTCCACATAGGGACTGGCTGACTGGGGAAGAGCAGTCACGGAGGAACCTACATGGGGTAATGGGGCCACATCCTGACAGCCTGGGCCTGGGCCCCACCTCCAGGCACCCCTGTGATGACATCTACTTTGTTGAGTCGAAGTTACCCTCTAGTTATTAGAAATGTGGCAGCGTCAGCTCTGGTTCACAGTCCTCCATCGTAGACACAGAATAGTTTGGAAGAAGATGAGGTCGCTCAGTCTTTCCACAATCCTTAACTTTCTAAAAGAGAAGAATCTTCCTGTTTTACTCTACTATACAAAAAGAGATAAAAATAAAGGCACTTCAGTTTGATGGGGTAGGAGGTCCAGAACCTTCCTGTTCCTTTCCCCAGCCCACTCATTTGGTGTCTCCAACATACCTGCCCTTGAACTCTAGGGTCCTGTGGATTAAGTTCCCCTTTTATAGACGAGGAGGCTGAGGCTGAGAGAGGGGAAATGTCTTACCCACATCCCGCAGTGAGTGGCAGGACTACAGCAGCAGCCACAGCTCCGTGCTAGCTGCATGCACACTCCCTGCATCTAGTCTTTACACTAATCCTGTAGAGAGCAGGCGTTTTCCCTCCTCTTACGCTCACTCTGGGGGAAACGGAGAGGTTAGGTGACTCACACAGCTAGCAAGTGGGTGGCTAGAGTTTGGACTTAGGTCCCTCCAACACCAAAGCCCATGTTCTTCCCCTACATGGTGTAGATGGACAACCACCTGGGTGCTCCAAGGCAGAATCCCGGAGTGATCGCTGCCAGGCCACTCCACCTGTCCGTGTCCACTCCCCAGCCCCGCCCTACCCTCCACCCCAAGCTCTAGTCTGGAATCTAGTCCTGGTCGGCAAAGGTGAGGGAAGCTACTCAGTTGACCCCAGCTTCTTCCGTCCCTGTGCAAGCCCAGAGGTGGAAATCCACCTGAGACCAGCAATGATTCCCCAATCAGTGTCACCAAGGCCACCAAATTCCACATGGGGGAACGGAGAGGTGTCAAGGAAAAATGAGCATCCCGTTTTGGCACTGAACTCCCAGGCCTAAAAGGTTCCCAAGCCACAGTTATTTCCCTTGAAGGTTCCGTTTTAGTGTGAGCATTTTTATATTCCAACTAAATGCTAACTCCACATCCTGTCACAGAGCAGAGCCAGGTACTAAGGTACTATTCTAGGCACTTCACATGTGTTAACTCAACAACCCTACTGTTATTGAGAAGATAATTGGGGCAGAGAAACTTCCCTGAGGTCATGCGGCTCCTAGTGGCCGAGCCAGGATTCTGTCCGTCCCAGGTGGTCTGGCTCAGAGTCCATGCCTTCAAGCGTGTGCTGCTCGCCTCGCGTGTCAGTTACTGAGCTACTTAACTGCGAGTCCCCTGGGCTGTGCCAAATGGACAAAAAGATCCTGGGTTGGTCCTTTGGGAGGTGTTTATTGGCAAAGATGCTCTTGTCAGGTCTTGTAGAGAGAAGTGACGCTTACCTCTGTGACCCCCAGTTCTTGCCCAAAGAGGAACTGTACATGCCTCCGCTGGTGATCAAGGTCATCGATCACAGGCAATTTGGACGGAAGCCCATTGTGGGCCAGTGCACCATCGACCACCTGGACCGCTTTCGCTGTGACCCGTATGCAGGGAAGGAGGATATCGTGCCACACCTCAAAGGTAAAGTGAAGTCTATAAATAGCACTTGGGACTTTCCGTGCATGATCTGACTTAATCTTTGCAAACCTTCTCGAGGTAAGTGTTCATTGTCCAGATTTGCAGATGAGGAAACAGTTTGAGTTAGAGTGAGCTGTGTAACTTTCCCAAGATAATATAGTCAGTATGTGGCAGAGCTAGACGTGAATCCTGGCCTCGTTTTGGGGGGACCCAGTGCTCCAGCTGTCACCTTCAGGGGCATCCTGCTCTGGAATGAACAGAAGACTTCTTTGTCAGAAATGTTGAGTGCTGCGTGAGCTTTTTCTCTAGTCCAGAGGGGAAGCTAGACAAGGAAGTGGGTGACTGCAGTCTGAAGTGATCAATATTTTTTTAAAGTATATATTTTTATTGATTTCAGAGAGGAAGGAAGAGGGAGAGAGAGAGAAACATCAACGATGAGAGAGAATCACTGATCAGCTGCCTCCTGCACACCCCACACTGGGGATTGAGCCCAAAACCCAGGCATATGCCCTGATTGGGTATCGAGCCGCAACCAGCTGGTTCATAGGTTAACGCTCAACCACTGATCCATGCTGGCTGGACCTGGCGGGGTCAATATTTTGATGGCAAAATACAAGGCCCTCCTCTCTACGCCTCATGTGCACACTTGGAGGGGATTTTTCTTTTAAATTGCCTTTGACCTGTTGTTCCACCTCATTAATGCATCC
Source organism: Myotis lucifugus (assembly GCF_000147115.1). Classification (NCBI taxonomy): domain Eukaryota; kingdom Metazoa; phylum Chordata; class Mammalia; order Chiroptera; family Vespertilionidae; genus Myotis; species Myotis lucifugus. The sequence continues at coordinate 4,353,456 of NW_005871114.1, forward strand.
CAGCATTGCTGAGATGTACTTTGAAGGGTATTATTCATTGTTATCCATCAAGAAAAGAATAGCACCTGCTGAGTTTAAATGACTTACCTTAGGTCACATAATTAATAAGTAAATGATAGAGTGGGCATGATACTTACCTTAGAGTTTCATAATAAATAATTAATGAATAGCATTTTGCTATTGTCCATTCAATAATGACTTGTTTTTACCTTACCAATTGCCAGGGACTGTGTTGGGCCTGGGGACCGGGTTGCCTCAGTGAACGAACTCCCGGGGCCCCTGGCTTCAGGAGATTAGAGCCCACAGAGATCTGGCACTCATTCAGCTGGTCACTGGTATCCTCAGGTCTGAAGCAGATGTCTTCCGTTTCAGCAGCTGGGCCGCTAACCAGCTCTATTGAATCTTCCATAAGGTTTGGTATGGACATTACAGAGCCTCTGGAACTCATCTGCTCTGCGGGCCTAAGCATCCTGCATCCCTGATTCAGAGAGGAGGAAAGAATAAAACCCACAGTCACCCTTGAGCAAAACCCTACATGTGTTTATCCATAAATTTCCCAGGCAAAGCATTTTGTGCTGAATTGACAGTGCCTAAAATAGCAACATATTTATAACAAAAAGGATTAAACTGCAAGCATTGTTTTATCTGAGGTTACTAAATGGAGAGAAACCATTTCCTGAGCGTTTTTTCCAACTGCTTTCATGAAAGAAAGTTCTTTGATGCAAATATATGAAATCGTTACAAACGCTGCCTACTTGCTCTGGCCCAAGTCACTTGAATGGACCTATTTGTGTCTATTGCTCAGGGACAGGCTGGGCCTGAGGCAGAGGTCTCCAGGTAGTGATTCTATGTGATGAATATAGATTGTGGCCAGTGCTTCAAAGAGCCCCAAAGAGGAAAATCCTTAAGGAGAATGGAGAGCATAATGTTCCCAAGACTGGAATCTATTATTTTAGATTCACCTGGTACTTTCTTAAAATCAATAATGCTAGGGTAAGAGTTGAGGAAGTACTTGGTTGGCCTAATGTTGGAAGCACATAGAATAACTTTTTCCTCCTATTCCTGAGACCCTGTTTACTTGAAGATGGGAAAGTGGAGAACTAACACTATAAGGAGGAATTTGTATACAGTTGTGTTCCCATGTGGCTGCCCATCTAGCTGTCACATTCTAGGCTGTTGCAGTTGTCCAGTTGTGGGGAGCGATCTTGGAAGCGAAGAGACTGCTGATGCATCTGGGGGTGCCACATGGATACACAATGACCTAGCATAGCAACTGGTGTGTCCTGGATACTCAATAAATGTCAGTCTGCCCTGCCGCCCCAGTGTCGCCCTGATCATTTCTCTGACATTTATTGAGTGTTTGCTCTGGGCTCATGTATGATGCTTAAAACGAAAACTTTGGGGTCAGACAGACCTAGATGACTTATTTCCACTTTCCACTAATGTTTAACCTAAAGCAAGTGGTTTGCTTTCTCTTAGACTGGGTTTGCTTTTTAATCTTTATAATGGGGACAGTGGTACATATTTTACAGTATTGTTGAGGGATTAAATGAGATCCTATATGTGCAGAGCTTAGCCCACTGCCTGGCACATGGTAGGTACCTAGAAAATGTGTCTTCCCTCCACGCCTTAATGTCCTATCTGTCAGTTGCCCAGTGGGTCATGCAGAGACTTCTTTTGGCTTGGCAGAGTTGGCTCTGTGTGGGTTCTGGTCTCCTGTTGAATGTCTGACTGCTTGATGCTTCTTCCATAAAGGGTAAACTTACCTCTCACCTTCACCCTCACCCTCACCCTCACCCTCACCCTAGGCTGAAGCTTTGGCACCCCTTTAGCTGAACCAACCTAGTGAGCCTGGGGGCTGCCCCTGAGTCCTTGCTGTAACCCCCAAATCCAGAGCCACAAATAGTCTGGAAATTACATAAAGTCAGGGCGTGTGCCATTTCCCTATGCTTATATTACAACAACCAGGGCTGACTGAGCCACTGAAATGTGCAGCTCTTCACCCTGCTTAGCTTTTCTGTGTCTTAGAACAGATTCTACGAAAAAGAGGCTCCCTTAGATGTAGGTTTCCCCAACCCTCCCCCCGACTTCTGCATCCTCTAAAGAAAGACATGTATTGCCATAATTCTTTTTTGAGCACTTGCTGTGTATAGGCACTGGGCTAACTGTCTAAGGCAAAAATGAAAATAAAAATGGGCCATATAGTCCCCTGAAAATGTCTAAAATCTTATCATATTTTGGGAAAAGTGATGAATTGTCGGGTTATTTTCTATATTGGAGTGTGCTCCTCTCCATTCAGTAGTCTCATCCAGGAGGAAACTCTACCATCCACTCTGTGGCTGTTAAACTTGAACTTGAAGTAGACTCATCACTGTATTTTCGTAAGCATCTTAGATTATGAAATTGTCTTGCAGCCTCCTTTATGTCTACCCCACCCTGCCGGGACGTCATTATTGAAATAGAAGACACCAAACCATTACTGGCTTCGAAGGTAGGCTTCAGAACTGGCCATTGAATAACATCAGTTTTATCTTCCAGGTATCTAAGCATTGCTGAATTTAGTCAAACAAGCACTCAATGCAATTAAAATAATAACGATCAACTTTCCAAGGTAAAGAATCTGAATCTTGCACTCATCAAAAGTTATAATGATGCTTTGTGGATTAATGTCCTCTACCCTCAGTCACCCCAGATACTTAAAATATCCCCAGGCCCCACCCTCCAAGAGGAACCTTGACATCAGTATATTTTATTGTATTGCATTTTTAAAATATTTTTATTGATTTCAGAGAGGAGGGGAAAAGGAGAGAGACAGAAACATCAATGATGAGAAAGAATCATCAATCAGCTGCCTCCTACACACCCCCTACTGGGGATCGAGGCTGCAACCTGGGCATGTGCCCTGAATGGAATCAAACTGTGACCTCATAGGTTGATGCTCAACCACTGAGCCACACCGGCTGGGCAAGACATCAGTATATTTTAAAATCTCCCCAAGTGATTCTAATTTGCAGGCAGGTCTGAGAACCATTGGTGTGGGCAGTCTGAGGGATATCATTTGCTAGCAAAAGAAATTTCAAGTGCAAATTTATAGCATTACCACATTGGGAAGATGGATGCATGTAGCACACCAATTTTTTCCCTACATGAAGCAGAAGGGTCATGGATTTTTAATGGCCCTATTTGTCAGTGTATGGGATATCCCCGATTCTTATATTCACTGTGGTTTTGAAGTCAAGAAATTGATGGAAATGCTCACTCAGGATCCTATTTTAAAACCATTCAGCCAATTGTATGAGTAGGGTGGGGGGAAGCGGTGGAAGGTCTTGGCCCACAAAAAAGAAAACATCAAATATCTCCCTGTTTCTGTTGGCATGTAGGATGGGCTTTCACAGCATGTTTTAAGGTGCAAACTGGCCAAAAAATGCACATGATTGCATTTTAATGTGTTATGTCCATAAACAGTGCCTTAAAAAAAGGCCACTTCCTTCCTACTGCATTAAACTCACCAATTGGACCGTGTTAAATGTGGTCTCCACAGCCAGCACTGTGTAGCAGTGTGTTGGGTTCTATTCCCTGAGATTCCTCCACCATCGCAGATGACAGTATCCAATATGCAAAACTATTGGGCTCCCTTTGTAAACTACCCCAAACATTCCCCATAAAACAGTAGTAGCCTAGGGAGAAGTTAAGTATGATACACTTAAGATCCTTTATGAACATTTTTACGACACTCTGGAAAAAAAGGAGTTTAAGATCCTGCTCTATAATCTGCTTCCAGCCTTTTTACCTCCCGTCGTCAATCAGTTCTTATTTGTGCCCACTGTGTACTCAGTAGGCCTAGGTATGGGGGTGGGAGGGTCAAGAAGAAGAAGAAGAAAGCCAATCTGTGCACTATTCTCATTCGTTTCTTAAAAATAGTTAACAGATGACTGGGTTACTGTAGCAACACACTGTGAAAGTTCAGTTTACATCATAGCATTTAAATGGCAACCTAGCCTTTGGGGGATGGCAGCAGCAGTCATCGGTGGGTACTTTCCCACCGTGTTGTAAGTGCCTTTGATCAGCTTGCTTTCCTAACACCCAGTTGAGGTTCCCTGTGTTGATAAGAAAGACTGGTTGGAATCTCCTCTAAAAAACTGCCTCTACCGGTTCATCAGGGAAGGCCTTGCATATCTCTGCAGTCTGATGAGTAAAGTTGAGCTTTGGAAGAGCCAGTAATAAGCTTGCTGATGTCCTCCATGACATGTACATGTAGCCTTGTACATGCATGCATGTAATGTACATGCATGCATGATAGGCATGACTTACATGTACATGCGATGAGCATGTAATGTAACATCTACCACTAACCCAATTCAAGCCTTTTATATGGGTCAATCAAGGGGGTGGGTCAAAACTAACTGTGCCCTTGACGGGAGCTGGGGGCTGTGGCTCTGGGTGACAGTCTCGCCCTCACAGAGACCCAGACCCTGTGATTGACTGTAGGAGCTCTGAACCAATGGGCTCAGCACTATCACAAGAAAAGTGAGAAGTAAGTCTTCAGGGCAAATTGGTAAGTGCTAGCCAGATAACATGGATGTTGCTACGTGGCATCTCAACAATTGCCTTCCAATTCCAGTGCTTAAGCAGTATGTCAACAGCACTCGGCAAAATGGTTTCTCCAACGACAGTGCATGTATGTATGATAAGAAAATGCATGAGGCTGCCTGGGGCTGCGGGGGCTCCGTCTAAAGTCCTGAATTCTCCTTTTGGATTCTTTCTATTAGTAGATTTTGGAGTGAAAGGTGATCTTTAAGCAAATGCAATTGTCCTAAGCCAACAGGGAGAATCTTCTGTTTGGATGTGATAAAGCAAGTGGTTTGCTTCAGTTCCTTTTCCATATGAACTGATGAGCAAGCGGCATGAATAAATTCTCCCACATTAACCCTACATTTTAAAATCAGCAGCTTGTTTTCAATAATGCCGTTTCAATCATGAACTGTTCTCTTCTTTGAAATGATTTCGAGAAGCAAAAAATAGAAGTGAATAAACAAACTCTGAAAATCTGAATTCACGAACTGTTCAGAAAGTGAAAGCACTTTGGGCATAAAAATCTCGCTCCAAAATCTCAATTCGGCTGTGACAATTTAACCTTTAATCCCGCTTTGATTTGAATCTAATAGAAAGAAGTGTTACCTCTGTCTACCTGCCTCTCTGCCTCTCTTGGCAATTCTGTGTACTGAACCAAGTCAGCCGGAAGAAGCCCTGTGGCCACCCACGCAGCTGCAGGGAGCGCCTGTTGGGAGGGGCTGCTCTCTCCTCACATTAGAGATGAACTTGAAGTTAGGATTTCAGAGAGAGGGGCTGGGTAAGAATCCTTCCAACTGCCCCCAAGGGCACGCTGCAGCAGGTGCCAAGAGAAAACTGAAGCCCCAACATCCTAGCTCCCTGTGCTCTCATCTCCTGGATGTGCTCCATGCAGAAACTCAAAAGGAAGGATTGGGCCCATGAGAAACTTGACATTTAGAGTAATTTTGACGAATGAATATGTATTTTGACGAATGAATATGTATTTGGTGCTATAATATAGGTGCGGGGAAAAACCAAGAAAAAGTGCCCACAGGATGATATTGGGGTCCTGCTAGACATGAATGCCTTGTGAAAGAGTGTTTGAAGGGAAAAGAATTAGGCTAAGTTGGGGGTATCCCTTTGGGGCTGATGGAATGGAGGTTTGGGGCAGGAAGATGAGCAGCTGCAGGGCCCCTCCTGTGTGGCCACTGTGCTGCCGACAATGAGATTGTAACCATGGGATGCGGTGGCTCCCTCTGAGCCTTTCAGCTTAACACTGTTTATAACCCTTTGCACATTTTCAGAAAAAAACAAACAAACAAACAGTAAGATCTGTTGAATTATGATCATCTTGAATAATTGAAATGGTCCATCAGAATGTTGATGATATAAAGCGTGCATGAGAATAATTCCTCCTTCTCTCTTTCTCTTTCAACCCAATGCTCATGGGGCCTCATATCTGTGTGACCTGTTGTGTGGTCTGCCCTCTTCCTGCCCATACATGTGATGCAGCTGACAGAAAAGGTAATTGTTGTATATATTGTACTAGAGTTAAGATTCCTATATTTTCTGCCGATAGCTGATATATAAAGAAAATTTTTTTAAATGCAGGGTAGGTTACTGACCCCTAACGGGGAAATAACTGTGTGTGTATGTGTGTACGTACATATACTGTACACAGATAAAAAGTAGCTTTTCTCGAGTGTTCCTTCTTCTTTCCCCCAAGACTGCGTAGGAAACTGTGCTGCAGGTGACACTGTATTTAGGTGACACTCACCACTCTTTCATAGGTAGATTAAAATAAGCAATTGGTGGGCGTAATGAGGATCTGTTTGTTATAAATCTGAGACTTACAGAAGCTTCTATAAACTATAGCCTCTGGCAGTTTGAAAATGTTCCACAGATGACTCTGATGTGCTGTTTCTTCTGCCCAATTAAGAACCACCCAGCTAAACCACCCTGGCTGTGCATTGGAGTCACCTGGGGACCTAGGGAAGATACTGGATACCCAGGTCTCTCTCAGGCTGACTGAGTCAGAATCTCCAAGGATAGGCTGGGAGCCCCTGGTCTAAATGAACCATAGCACCTTCCTACTTTTGTTTTGCATTTTATCACTTGCAAAGCTCTTTCTCCTAATGATCTTATTTACAAAAATAATGATTTTATTTACGTCTGAAGATGGAGACAGGTAGAGTTATTATCCCAGTCAGTGGACGAAGAAACTGATGCTCAGAGATTAAAGGATGTGCTCAAGCTGTATGGCTTATAACAGGAGGATATGGCGTATAATGTAAAGGATAGAACTTGGATTAGAACCACTTTTTCCAACTCTTAGATTAGTGCGCTTTGTTTTACAAGGCATTGCCAGCTAAAGGGGCTAGGGAAATGAAATAGTAGAAAACCTATGTTGAAGGTTTTCTTTTAATCTATTATCTGTATATGCAACTATGAAGTCCAGAGCATAAAAAAGTAAAAACAGACAGATGAATTGATTGCATCCATAGGATGTAAGAAAATCATCTAGTATAGCTGTGGGCAGTAATGCCGAACACATTTTATTAGCCAAGGATCGTTTCACCTCCAGCTTCTAGAAGAGTCGTGAATGCTTTATCTATTGTACATGTAAACAAAAGTCATGTAATCTTGCCTGTTTCGGGTTCAGAAGTACCTATTTCTATTGCCTATTACATATGAGTTTTCCTGCATTGATTGGAAATCTTGGTCATCACTAAAGATTTTTCCTTCTTGACATGTCTTTCTTCAGGAGGAAGAAATCGTTGACTGGTGGAGTAAATTTTACGCTTCCACAGGGGAACATGAGAAATGTGGACAATACATTCAGAAAGGCTATTCCAAACTCAAGGTACCTGGGCCTATGCTGCTGGGGTGGGGAACAACAGTCGCTAAAATTGGCCACAGGCGTAGCTAAGCAGAAGACAGAAAGGTCCAAGGGCGCGTGCTGACCGGGAGCGGCCAGGAGCACCTCTAGCCTCCTGTTGAGCCCTCTTGCGATGGGTTTTGGCTTTACCAAGACTCCAAGGGCTTGAGGACAGCTGTTGATCTATGTTTACGTGACTGCCACTTTGGGGCATCTGGCAGAGGGTTGGGAATGGGTTGGCTCCACACTAATTAGGTCAACAGTTGTCCGCTTTGACCCACGGGGACCTAAAAGTCACAGTCACAGGAACCGCATGAAATGTCAACATGCTTCATTCAGTCCTGCACACAGTCATCTGCTTCACTAGCTAATAAGTTGACTCAGTTACACGTATGCAGCATACAGTCACAACCATGGGCATGTGTGTCCAGGGGGAAGAAGACAGGCTCTTGAGCTAGGCAGGTCTGACTATCCATGATCTTTCTGTTAATGTTTGAGTTTTCCAATTCTTTATTCAATTTTTCAGACTGTAGTACACTCAAGTAGAAGCCAATGGGAAAGTTTTCAAAAGAATACATAGGAGAAAGAAACTCTAAAATGAGAAATGATGTATTTCCCCATCAAAGTGGAAAAACCCACATCCTTTCATGTTATTGTCATAACAGCTCAATGCAGCTTAAGAAATACTGGCATGTAAAGAACCACTAATTTAGAAAAATGATCAGACTGGTCTGACCGATCAGTCCCACGGTCCATCCTTTTTCCCTCCTTCATTCTTTCCTTCCCTCCTCCCCTTCTTTCTTCCCTCTTCCTCATCCTTTCTCCTCATCCTCCTTCTCTTCTAGTTTTTTGTGTTTTTTTGTGTGTTTTTTTTGTCAAGGTATAATTTACATACATAAAGTAATCCATTCCATGAGTTTTGGTCATTGTATACTCTTGTGTAAACCACCACCAAAACAAGGCAAAGAACATTCCCATCAACATAGAAAACTCCTTTGTACCCCTTTCAGTCAATTCCCCACAACCCTTCCTCACTCCCAGAGACGACAGATGTGATTTCATCACCATCGATTGATTTGGCCTGTTTTTATGCTTCATGTAAATAGATGCATACAGTATGTATTTTGTGTGTGGCTTCTTTAGCCCAACATAGTAGCTTTGGGATCCATCATGCTGCTGTGTGTGCAGTTAGTTTGTCCCTTTTTATCCTTGTCTGGATGGCCATGATTTGTTTATCCAAATTGAGGAACCTGATGATGAGGCTGCTATGGGCATTCTTGTACCATGTGGACTTGTTTTTATTTCTCTTGATTAAGTACCTAGGGTTGCAATGTCTGCATTATAGAATAGGTGGCTGTTTAACCCCATAGAAACCTGGCAGACCTTTTTCCAAAGGGGTTGTGCCTTTCTACACTCCTGCCAGGATTCTGAGGCTTCCCATTGCTCCATCTCTATCCCCATTTGGTATTATCAGTCTTTTTTTTTATTGTTTTGTACTCCACCTGTATTTTAATGAGAAGTTAAGACTCTGTTGATGGTTTTCAGATATATGATTGTGAACTAGAGGATGTGGCAGAATTTGAGGGCCTGACAGACTTCTCAAATACTTTCAAGCTGTATCGAGGCAAATCAGACGAGAATGAAGACCCTTCTGTGGTAGGAGAGTTTAAGGTGAGTACAATGCGTGTTTGTCCTGTGCAAAATCCACCTCTATTTTCTTTATAGGCCGAAGATAAAGGACAGCCCGCCTCCAGATAGGGTCATGTCCTCTGACATCTGAAAGATGCTAGAAGGCGCTAACTAGGAAAAGGGCAATGGGGACCGGGAACAGAACACTCAAAGCCATTCTCAGTCTCTCTCTTCCTCCTCATGCCAAGCAGCCTGGAATCCTATAGATTCAGCCTCTCCAAGATCGAGTGCCCCCTCCCCATGCCCACCACCCCTCCCAGGCGTTCAGCAGGACCGATGTAGCAACACCCCAACTGGTTGTCCTTGCCACCTTTCTCATCCCACTCCAGCCCATTCCCCAGGACGACCAAACCTGATCATGCTTCTTGACTGCTTAGAGATAGCGTTTGGGTTTCCACCTGATCAAGTCTCAACTCCTTCCTGAGGTGGAGCCAGCGTTTCACAAGCGACTTAGCCACTTGTCTCCCCCATACCGTGAGGACCCCTCCCAAGCCCCAAACACACCTTGTCCTTTCACAACTCCAAGCCTTGGGCCAGGCTCCCTTCCTTCCCTGGATGCCCTCCCTTCCCTCTTTGTGGTCTGACAAACTCCTACTCATTCTTTTAAGCCAGCTCAAATGTCACGTTCTTTGTGAAGTGTTCCCTGATGGCTTCTGGCAGTGACTCACTGCTGCTCCAGGCTTCCACAGGCCTGGGCTCCTGCCCCTCTTAAAGCACCTTTCACTTGCAAGTATCTGCTTTCTTGACTGCTCCTCCCTCCAACCAATGTTGGCAAATCCTTGGCAGCTGTGCTGTAGCTTCCCAGTCCTTTCCAGCAGCAGACATTGCCAGTCGATCAGAGCACTGAACCCTGCACGTGACCTCAAAGTCCTCATTACAGCGTCCCACCGAGCAATCAGAGATGGCCTGAGGGTCAGACCTAAAGAGCATCCCCGTGCCACACTAGGTTTCTTGAGGTTATGTTTGGGTCCCCAGTACATGGCACATGTTAGGTGCTAACTTCATGCTGCTTGGCTGAGTGAGTGTAGCTGGCACTAGAATCCATGTGTTCTGAATCCAACTTTAGTGTTTTCTCTTGTGCTTAAGCTGGTTTCTGGATAAAATATATGGCCTCTTAAGCAGGCCTGACGGCTCACTCATTCAAAACACATTCTTTGTGCCACTGCTATACACCCAGCCCTGTGTTAGGTCCTGGAGAGTATAATGTGACAGTGAAAAATATAGACAATAAATAGACAATTACAACACAGAAGTCAGCGCTGAGACAGGCGTGAGTGCAGAGTTGGATGAGAGCATGCAGGAGACACACCGGGCCCTGGGCAGTCAGGGAGGTTTCCTGGAGGAGGGGACACCTTTCAGCGGAGACCCGAGGGATGAACAGGAGTTTGCCTTGGAGTGGGAGAGGGTTTACGGGGTGACCCAGGAAAAGGGAAATTACTCTAGTACTTTAGTGGGGGTTTAAAATCATTCCTTTATTCCTTCTTGAAAATATGTGCAGAGTCTCACTTCTTACCACCTTCTTCGCCATCATACTGGTTCAAACCACCTCCAACTTTTGCCCGGTCTCCCTGCTTCTGCCCTGCCCTTCTCCCTGTAACCTATTAAATAATTACTTTACCATTATTTCACTTTCCCTACAGGAAGAATGCAAAGTTCAATACATGTTGTCATTTTCACAAAAGGCAGCCCTTCCTCACCTAGTCGCACACCCCTGTGGCTGTCCTGGAGTGCCCGGGGCGGGGGGGGGGCACTGCCCAGGCGCCCTCTGCCCAGGTCACCCCAGGCCCGGTGAGTCCACCTGTGTGTCTCTCCCTAGGGCTCCTTTAGAATCTACCCGCTGCCGGATGACCCCAGTGTGCCGCCCCCTCCCAGGCAGTTTCGGGAATTACCTGACAGCGTCCCACAGGAATGCACGGGTTCGGATTTACATTGTTCGAGGCTTAGAGCTCCAGCCCCAGGACAACAATGGCCTGGTAAGAGTTTGGGTGTGGGGCCTTCTGCTGCAGCAAGATAATTATAGTCATCAACCACAGTAATTGTCATGTTCTTTCTTTTGGGGCATCTGTTATCTCATTGGGGGAGAGATACTCCATCAAAACAATGCATTCAAGAGGGGCATTTATCTAAGAGCTGGAAGGGCTTGGATAGGTCTGGTGACCTCGAGGAGACGTGCTACATCACTCCTCCCTGCCACCGCCTCGGCCCCCACACGCCTTCCCTGAGGGCGGCTGGCCGTGTGCCCCGTGGGGAAGCATTGCTCAGACCTTGTCTGAGGCGCGCAGGGCCACGGCCTTTGAGAGTGGCTGTGGAGGCCCACCTGCATCTGTCCCAGAAAGTGATGGTACCCCGCGGTGACATCACCTGCCATCTGTTTTGTCCTCACAGTGTGACCCGTACATAAAAATAACGCTGGGCAAAAAAGTAATCGAAGATCGGGACCACTACATACCCAACACCCTCAACCCGGTTTTCGGCAGGTAAGGTGCCCGTCTACATGTTTTCCAGTCCTTCATTTCTTCGTGGCATGCAAATGAAGAATGATACATGTGCCAAAGTCTGTTCTAGGCTCTGAACCTGCGGCCATGAACTGGACAAATAGTGCGGGGAAGGCCTGGGGAGGGGCAGGGCAGAGTGGAGTGGAGGGTGTCAACGGGGGGAAGTGGGGGGACATCTGTAATACTTTCAACAATAAACTTTTAAAAATTCCAGTCTTTAGAGCAGACAATAAATATGAAAATGCACAAGTGAAAGAATTTCATGGGAGTAAAAAGTATCATGAAGAAAATAACCAAGTCATGAGATGGGTTCCTCTGGGAGAGATAGGCTCTGAGACCTGGGGGCGGGGATGGGGGCAGGGGTGGCCCAAGGCCTGGGAGGCCGCTGTGTCTGTGGGTTCTAGACAAGAAGGGTAGGCAGGGTAACTGGTGACTTACCCGCAGTGACAATGTGGTTCTCCCTCCCTGAATCCAGCCTGGGCTCTGTTTTCTGGGACGTTCAAGTTCCATTATGATCCAGCGAATATACATAATATTGGCTGTTATCAAGACTGAGGAGGAGGCAGAAAGTGATGGGGTCAAAATGTCCTGCCCCCTCTGCCTTCAGTTCCCGAAGATTCTTGAAATAGCATTATTTTCGTCATCGTGGCCACTTAGACTTGTTTCTGGGCGGTGCCATTGCTCTCATCAGAACTCCTCAAGGGTAAGACAAACCCAAGTGACCTCTAACTAGGACCAGCATTTTTCAGTTATAAATTGCGTGCACACTTAACAATAGCTATTATTAGCTAAGCTTTTACTGTGGGCAGGCGCTATGCTGAGCTGTTTTATATAAAACATCTCAAAAATTTAACAGCCCATAGGCGCCATTTACCCCCATTTTAAACAGAGGAAACTAAGGCGCCGAGGAAATCAGGGCCTAAAGCGCCAGCTGGTAAGAGGCAGAGTCAGGAATCAAACCCAGGCCACCTGACCGCAGCGTCGGCACCGTGTCCACACGGCGGAGTTGTGGCTGCCGCCGCCTGATTTTCGTCTCCGTGTCAGGGCAGGGACCAGCGGCCCGCTGTACAGGTGAAGGAAAAACCCAGACCTAGTCCATGATGGGGCCAAGATTTAGGTAGAAATTCCTGTCTCCAAGCCCCAGATTGTCCCCACACTCCCGGTAATGCTTCATATTCATGGCAGAGCCACCACTTATAGGAAAATGCTCTTTTTGTACAAAACATTTGTGTAAACGGGGTCATTTTCCAAGAACCTTGCCAAGTGGGAGACTACTTTGTTCTCGGCTGACATGTGGCCTACCTGTTCATGTCTAGCTTTATCATCTTGCCCATCCTATTCTACTCATGTTTGTTGGTTTGTGACCTTTGGCATTCTTTCTCACACACACACACACACACACACACACAAGAAAGTCTTTGTCACTCAAAGCTTCTCTGGTTCACACACACCCTTGTCCCCTCGCTCACACCCGGTCACACCCATGCACAGGGGACCTCACACTCACTCGGCGCCCGGGGCACGCGCACACCCTCTGCGCTGCACGCCCCGCGGCCACGTGCCCGGCCAGGGAGTGGAAGTAATCCTCTGGCTCGGCAATATGATCGTTTTCCTTTTCTCCCCCTGATCCAGCCCTGAGGTCTAGACAGGAAAAGGCACGCAGGGCAGGAAGGAGGGCTCCGTGTGAGGGAGACAGGGAAGCGGAGGAAGCCAGCTTTTCAGGGAGAAAGGCAGCCCTGTCTGAATCACTTGTCTCAGAGGAGCCAAACACAAGCTTAATTAAGTGGCAGGAAAAGTCTTGCTCGGAGCCACCCAGGGAGGAAGTGATGCTGTGGGGCTCTGCTCGGCCAATCCCTGTCTGGCGTCTGTGCAGATCCCCCCCCCCACTCCTCCCCCATCCAGCCAGGTGGGGCCAAGGAGACGCCGGCTCTGCAGCCCCTCAGGCGGCTGTGGTCCCTGGCCTGTCTTAGAGGGTAGCTTTCTTCTCAGCAAGACTCTCAGGGACTCTGGGAGAGGAATTCAGGAAGAGACAAAATGCCTGTCCTCGGTCATCATTCAGCATATGCCGACCACCCCATGGCCAGCTCACATGCAACGGAATGTCAGCGTCTCCCATAACATCTTAATGGGTGCGTCCCGAGAAAAAAGTACTTCTTCCTCACACCAGGACACTTGGGTGGAAAAGGATGACTGCGGGACTTGTCAGAGCCTTAGTGTGCTCAGAGGAGTGCCGTCAGAAGGGTTCTCATCTTACTTGCCTGTCCCTTGGAATCCAGTATTGGAACCGTGTTGCTATGGGGCACTGGTGGCCACGGTGCTTCCTGGGTGGTCGTGACCCAAGCTCCTCTTCTCGTGTGGCTGCTGCCCCCGTCGGCCCTTTCCTGGCTGCGGCGGCCTAAAGTCTGGGATTTATCCAGGAGACACTCTATTGGGGGCTTTTCTCCAGAGCCCTGTTGGCGCACACCCTCTGCTCATATGGATTCCTGAACATTCCTGGCTCTTTGGGCAGGAACCAGTCCACACACCAGAGAGCAAGGAGAAGGGGGGAGGCACGGGGGGGTGTGTGGGGGGGGTGCGGGAAGGCGGGGATGGGAGAGGCCTCCCACAGTTTTCTGCCATTTATTGAGCACCTACTAGGGGACCCGTTCCTCTGTGAATGGCGCAAATACGGAACCAAACCCCCCCCTTCTGGAGCGTATGCTGTTCGGTTTATCTCGCTCTCAGAACCTGCACATTACTCACCTCCCACAGGAAGTGCTGTTCGGTTATTTACCTTTATCTCAGAAGTGTTTGTACTTTAATATGGATGCTATGGAACGGCTGTAAGAACCGGTGGGAGGAGAGTGGGAGCCTCCTTGGCCCCCTGCATATCACTCTGCGTTGGCGAATTGCATTCTCACCGCCCCCCACCCCCCACCCCGCCCCTGTGCGCTGTGGGGCGAATCAGGACGTTCCAGGGGGCGGTGGTCTCTGTTCAGGCAGAAGAGGGAACGGAGCAGAGGCACAGCTCGGGTCTGTACATAGGATGCTTATGCCCTACTAATCTCCCAGCTGGGCAGATGCCTGTGTGCCCCAGTTAATAGGCATGTGATAATAATGTTCATACTATTATAATGAAGAATTCTTATGATAACCGTTGGGTTTTGAGCAATGCACTCATGCCAAATGCTGTCTACGCATTTCTTCACTTGACGTGATGGTGGGCATTACTATCCCCATCTTACAGATGAGAAAACGGAGCACAGAGAGGTTAAGGAATCGGCCTGGGGTCCCAGCTAGTAGGCAGCAGAGCTGGGATTGGCACTTAAACTTAGGCACACGATTTAAAGCCCGGGATCTTCTCCTGAGCAAGTGTGTAATCTCTTGTTCTTATTAGGAATATGGACTACTTACCGAGTACCCCCTCCCCTACCCCCCACCTGGTTTTCCTAGTCGGGGCAGTCACAGTCCTGCCTGGGATTCTCTGCGCGGAGCTTTGTGAGCGGACCGCATGGGATCACGGGGAGGCTAACCTTGCATTTGTTTATTAGGATGTATGAACTGACCTGCTACCTACCTCAAGAAAAAGATCTGAAAATCTCTGTCTATGATTACGACACCTTTACCCGTGATGAAAAAGTGGGAGAAACCATCATTGACCTGGAAAACCGGTTCCTTTCCCGGTTTGGGTCCCACTGCGGCATCCCGGAGCAGTACTGCGTGTAAGTTGCTTTGGCCATAAATGTAGACCGTTTGCTCCATCTGAACATGAGCCCCCGGAAGCCTGGGCTCTCTACCTCAGCGCTGGTCTTCCCGGAGCCACTGCTCCCTTGAGTCAGACACATACTGTTTTTCATGGTAGGATTATTTTAGGGAGAATCGGGGCCATACCATTATCCAACTCCAGGGGGCGCCATTCACATTGGAGTCTATGTAAAACGCTGGCCCCCGGAGCAGAGCCTGCTCTGTGGGGATGGCATAGGGAGCAGTGCTGAGGGAACTGGTCCCCTTGCTCCCGTTCTTTGAACCCCCCTCCTTGATGCCAGGCACTGAGAGCAGGCAATGTGTGATGGCGAGAATTCCCTGCCCTTTGAGAACAAGGATTCCCTGACCCTTCCTCCCCCATTGATCAATTTTGTGATGTCTTTCTTTCCCCAGTGTTTTTCTACAGTTTCCAATGAGATACAGCTCCTGATTTCTAGTTTACGACTTTGCCTGTTATAATTATGGCCGTCTCAGTCAAACTCATTTTTTACAGGGGAGGAAATCGAGGGGAGAAAGAGGATCAAATGGCTGAGCCCAAAATAACTGTGGGTTTTAGGTCTTTGAAACAGATTTCTAGGCAAAGCCAAAGTGTGGAACACATTCCTGGCTCCCTTGATTCCTGGGCACCTGTACGTCTGTGTGTGTGGGTGAATCCAAGAAGGACCGTGTGCCCTTCAGTAACTCGGGGTGGGATGTTATTCACAGTTCTGGAGTGAATACCTGGCGAGATCAATTGAGACCAACACAGCTGCTTAAAAATGTAGCCAGATTCAAAGGCTTCCCACCACCCGTCCTCTCCGAAGATGGAAGTAGAATCAGATATGGAGGACGAGAATACAGTTTGGATGAATTTGGTAAGCACGTTGTAAGCTGGTTACAAAGTCTAACAACCTCTTTCTATTGCTGGTTTGCTTTGGGGAAGGTTTCCGGCAGAGCAGTACCCTAATTGTACCACAGGGGACTCCACACACGACGCTCTAACAAAAGCCCCTTTATAGTGGAGTGTTGCTCTCATGTCAGGTGTCAAAGTGGACATATTTTCTTGTCTGTCTTATGTTTCACTTGACCTTTTTAGGTCATAGCCATTCGATCTTTTACACGAAATTCTAATAACTGACTAATTTCCATGTAATGCAAAGTGCTCAGATGGTAAAGCAAGAATTTCTCTTCCAAGTTTATGCCATCATTCTCCCAGCCCTTCTGTGAGAAGGCTCAGGGATGCATGGGGTTGGTTCAGAGAATCTGCTAAGTTCACATCTGGTTCACGTCTGAGCTTTGGGTCTTGCTCTTTCCCAAGCAGTAATGTATAACACAATCTGTCCTGACACGTACACAGCTCTCTGCATTATGACAAAGACTGAAATAAGCTTAATTTCATAGAGCATAAGAGCTGCGGTATGATTCAGCGTTGTGTAGGGAAGGAGGGCTTCCCAGAGGGGGTGGCAGTGAGGCCGGCCTTGAGGGTTCCTGGGATAACCAAAAACAGCTGAGCAAAGACACCTGGGAATGAACGCGCTTCTGGATCCCCAACTGTTTATTCCTGACATTGTACGACACTGTACTTCATCTTTTCCTTTGAAGAAGAAGACTTAGTCAATGTTAGGGAGGATTGGATGTTGAAGAAATGCTGTTAACATGAGAACTTGCAAAAGGGATCGGGAAGGAACTGGCAAGCAACAGGGCCCCGTGGAGAAGGGTACCCCCAAACAGTCAAAAAGTAACCCCCCAAAAGCTGTCAGTCACGAGGACTGTTCCAGTTACTATTGTTACGAAACAAATTACCCCAAAACTTAGCAGCTGAAAACAACCATTTTGGTTTGCTCAGTTTTGTGGGTTAGGAATCCAGGAAGGGCTCCAGCGGGCAGTCCTCGCTTGAGTTGCTCATACAGCTGGCTGCTGGCAGGTGTCAGCTGGGGCTGCAGTCATCCGAAGGCTCGACCGCGGTGATTGTCCAGGTGGCTCACTCACAGAGCCGGCAGTTGATGCTGGTTCTTGACCAGGGGCTCAGCTGGGGCACCTTCCCAGAGTACCTACTCAGGCTTATCCAATAGGGCAATCCTGGGTCCTCATGTTCCTTCCCTGGTGGATGGCATCCCCCAGAGTGAGTGCCGTAACAGGACCAGACCACAGGGCCTTTGACGCCTAGCCTCAGAAGTCACACAGCATCCTTTCTTTAATGGTTAAATAAGTCTCCAGACTCAGAGAGGATATAGACACACACACACACACACACACACACACACACACACCGCCTCAGTAGGAGGAGTGTTGAAGAATTTGGGGGCTGTGTGTTTTAAATGCCACAGTGATGCCAGCTGCTGGGGCAATTAAATTTACAGATTCCAGTGGCTTAACACAATAAAAGTTTATTCCTCATAAATTCAAAGCAGGTATTCCTACAGGTCGGTGGCCCTCTTCCACGCAGTGCTGCATGGACTCAGCCCTCCCACCTTACAGCCCAGCCGTTCTTCAGCCCAGGTGTCAAGGTTGCTGATTTCTTCTGTATCCAGAAGAGAAAGGCACATATACGATTCTGCACAAGAGGGTTTTACGTGCCAGTTCTAGAAGCGACACACATGTCCCTTCCACCTGCATTACATTCTAGTTTAGGCTGGTCACATGGCCACGCCTAACTGCAAGGGAGTCTGGGAAACAGAGTCTGGCAGCGAGCCTTGGCCACAAAATAAACAAGGGCTGCCCCACATTCTCATGTGTCTGGTCCCTTTGCTATTGCAGCCTTCAAGTCAGGTGTGAGCCTGGTTGGGGCAGGGTCTCTGGTCAGGAGCCATTTCTATCAATGATTCCTTCTCAAGTCGAAGTTTGCACATGGGCACTGCCTGACCATTTTGCAAAGTCTGGGATGATGTGCTGAAAGCCCCTCAGGCCCTGTGGCTGAACTGTTCCCAGATGCCCATCCCTGCTTCAATGCTGCTTTCCATTCCAGAAGCCAACAAAATCCTGCACCGGCACCTCGGGGCCCCCGACGAGCGCCTTGCCCTTCACATCCTCAGGACTCAGGGGCTGGTCCCTGAGCATGTAGAAACAAGGACTCTGCACAGCACCTTCCAGCCCCACATCTCCCAGGTAAGGGGCTCCCTACCTTCCAGGACCCACCATCCAAACCCCAGATGTAGTGGCAGTGTTGACACGGACTTGTCTCTTTTGGATACGTTTAGAAACACAAGAAATAGAAATGAAACTCAGATTAGCTTCACCCCAAAGGGGAATTTATTGTAAGAATCAATTCACTAAATCCAGCCAGGAGAGTGACTATGACTCAGAACAAACTTGGACCTGGACCTCTCTCTGTCTCTTATCTGTTTCTCTCTCTGGGTCTCCTTGAGTCTGGGCTCTTCCCGTGGTACCTCCCCATGAGTAAGAATAGTGCAGACAGTCAGAGACTTCTGAGCTTTTGGGTTATAACGTAGTCCCTTCTACTTCCAAATGTGGGAAGGATAGGTGGCCCCGCCTTGGCCGGACTGCGGCTGGGTCTCAGGAGACACCTGGATGCCTAATGCTCTGCAGCAGGCTTGATGGACTGTAGGACCTCGAGCCCGGAGATTAGTTAGAAGAGAGTCAGGATCACAGTAAAATATATCCTTTTTCAAGAGCTCCAGTTAATTCATTTTGCTCACAATGCACCAGGAAGCCAATCTGGTGGTTTCCTTGGCAACCTTCTTAAAGGCCAGTCTGTTTTTGTCATGAAGGCAGAGTCTACAGAACCTCCAAAAGCAGTTTGGGGAATTTAAATTGGTTCACATGGTCGATATAGTTTGCTAATGGCTTTCCTCGTCTGTTTGGAAGAACTTTCCAGTCAGATGGATGGGCCCGTCTGTGGCTGTCAAAGGCCTTGAGCAGGGCCTCGCGGAGATGGTGGCACACCTGCCAGTCAGGCTCCCGCACCATCCGCCCTGCCAGCCTCCTCCCGGCTGTGGGCGCTATGAGCCAATGTCAGGGAGTCCTCCACCTGGGGGAACAGTCAGGGTCTTGTCGTCGTTTGAATCTCTGCTTTGGAAGCACCACGTTGTAAGTCTTTCTTTGACAAAATTAAATACCTCTTTACATTATTTTGATTTTCTATCTTGAGTTAAATGGAGAAACCCTTGGGTGTCAAAACTGAGACTGACATTAAGTAGACGGTGTGGTGGTGAAGAGAGTGACAGCTTGTGAACGGTTCTGAGAGTGAAGGGCCCAACTGGAAGTGGCTGTAAGGGGGTGTGTGTATGTGTGTGATTGTATTTGTGAGCGAGTGTGTTTGTGTGCATTGGGGGTTCTGTTAGTCATGAGAAGCCCCTGAGAAGCCCCTCATTTTATTAACCAGGAAGGCTCAGACTCTGATACAGGTGGGCACATGTGGCCAGCAGAGACTCCTGGGTGAGAGTAGGGAGCGGGTGGCCTAAATGACATTGAAGATAAAAAATTCATCTGGATTTTCCCTTCCACTCTTATTTATTTATTTATCTACTAGAGGCGCGGTGCACAAAAATTTGTGCACTCAGGGGGGAGGAAGGGGGGTCCCTCAGCCCGGCCTGTGCCCTCTCGCAGTCTGGGACCCCTCGGGAGATAACGACCTGCTGGCTTAGGCCTGCTCCCGGGTGGCAGAGGGCAGGCCCAATCCCTAGGTGCAGCCCCTGGTCGGGCTCAGAGCAGGGCCAATTGGGGAGGTGGGGCGCCGCCCCCTGTCATGCACAGAGCAGGGCGGATTGGGAGGTTGCGATGCCACCCTCAGTCATGCTCAGGGTAGGGCCGATTGGGGGGTTGGGGCACCGCCCCCTGTCACACACAGAGCAGGGCCGATCAGGGGGTTGGGGCGCCACCCTCTATCACCCACAGAGCAGGGCCGATCAGGGGGTTGGGGCGCCGCCACTCTCACACTCAGGGCAGGGCCGATGGGGAGGTTATGGCTCTACCCCGTCACACACAGAGCAGGGCCCGTGGGAGTGGGGGGGAGGGGGTTGGGGTGCCGCACCCTGTCACACACAGAGCCGCAGGGCGATCAGGGGGTTGGGGAGCTCCCCCATATCAGGCACAGAACAGGGCTGATCAGGGGGTTGGGGCGCCTTCCCCTGTCATGAACAGAGCAGGGCGGATAGGGAGGTTGTGGCCCCGGCCCCTGTCACACACAGAGCTGCAGGGCGATCAGGGGGTTTGGGCGCTGCCCCCTGTCACGCTGATCCTGGTGCCAGGAGGCCTCGCGGCTCCGCTGATCCCAGTGCTGGGAGGCATATTACCCTTTTACTATATAGAATAGAGGCCTGGTGCATGGGTAGGGGCTGGCTGGTTTGCCCTGAAGGGTGTCCTGGATCAGGGTGGGGGTCCCCACTGGGGTGCCTGGCCAGCCTGGATGAGGGGATGATGGCTGTTTGCAGCTGGTCACACACCCTTCAGGGTGGGGATCCCCACTGGGGTGCCTGGCCAGTCTGGGTGAGGGGCTGAGGGCTGTTTTCAGGCTGGTGGGTGACTGAAGCTCCCAACCGCTCCTTTTTTTCTTTTTCTTTTTTATTCTGGGCCAAGGCCTCTGCTGCTGAAAGCAGGTATCTGGTTTGTTTCAGTTCTATAATCGAAACACTGTATCATCTCCAGCTCTGAGATCCCGGCCGGCTGAAAGCTGGTTTCTGGGGTTTTGTTTAGCTTCTATATTTGTTACAATGTTTCAAACTGCCAGCTCAGAGGCCGGCAAGGCAGGCGGCGAACGTTGGAGTCCTCCTTCACTGAAGCAAGCAAGCCTCATGTTTGCTTCCAGCTGCCTAGCTGCCGGCCGCCATCTTGGCTGGCAGTTAATTTGCATATCGCCCTGATTAGCCAATGGGAAGGGTAGCAGTCGTACGCTAATTACCATGTTTCTCTTTTATTAGATAGGATTTATTTTGCTTTACGTGGACTAAGCAATTAGCAGGCCCAAAGACAGAGTTTCACCTAGGAAATATGGATGAAAATTGTAGTCTCTGCCACCTATAATATAACTTTATTTCTCTTTTCGGTTTTGAATGGCTTAGGGAAAACTTCAGATGTGGGTGGATGTTTTCCCCAAGAGTTTGGGCCCACCAGGCCCTCCTTTCAACATCACAGCCCGGAAAGCCAAGAAGTAAGTAATCTTGAGACCCTGCTACCTTGGCCTAGGGTCTTGGCGCAGGACCAGAGGAAAAAAGCACCTTCAAAATGTGCTTCTTTTTAGATTCTACCTCCGTGTGATCATCTGGAACACCAAGGACGTTATCTTGGACGAGAAAAGCATCACTGGAGAGGAGATGAGTGACATCTATGTCAAAGGGTAAGGTTAGCATGCGAGCACCTTCGACAAACTCCGGGGATGAAGCATGCTCTCTCCTTCCTTAGTTTTCACTGTTGAGGTGTAGGATTCTGGGTTACCTGAAGGTATGTTCTCTCTTTACTGCAGTCTACTTAGGAAACTCCAGGGAGACAAAGGCAGAGAGAGCAGAAGGGAAAGAAAACCTGTATGACTCTTGTTTATAAGCAGAGGCATTACGACTATAGGAACTGATCCCTATTTCTCCATTTCTCTTTTTTAGAAGTGGGTTTTGTTGAGTTTATTAAGCAGATTTGTTATTTCTGAGACGTCTTAGTCAGACAGTTCATTTTTATTTCTTCTTGAATAAGTGTCTTTAGAAACAAGGAAAGGTTCCAAGGTTTCACTTCCTATATATTTTATTACCAGTAGCTAATGTCCATGGAAAAGAGGGAATATTAGCAGAATTTTTTACAATCGTTGATTCCCCCAACCTGTACGGAGTGCCTGCCTCCAGCCTGGAAGGAGGCATCATTGTTCATTATTCTGGTACTTCCATAATCAATTCCAAGTAGTTCATGTGCATGTTAGTTTCGTGTTGTGCCTCGATCGTGGATGTTGAGTATAGAATGGCATAGTAATTAAGAAGCCAGACTCTGGAGTCAGATTGACTGGGTTGAAATCCTGGTACTCTCCCCACTAGCTGGACAAGTTAGTAAACTCACTGTTCCTCATGTGTAAAATAGAGATAATAAAAGTACCTATTGCTTTGGGAATATTCAGAAGATTGAGTTACTCCAAGCATTTAGGATAGTGCCTGGCAGATAGTAAACATGTGTATTAGTCAGGGGTCTCCAGAGAAATAGAACAATTAGGGGGGTGAGGTGCAAGAGGATAGAGAAAGAGAGAGAGAGAATGAATATGAGGAATTGGCTCACACGATCATGGAGACCAGAAGTCCCATAGTCTGCCATGTGCAGGTCAAGAGAAGATAAAATGAGATATCCCAGCTCAATTAGTAAGGCAGAAAAAGGAGTGAATTCCTCCTTCCTTTGCCTTACGATGCCCATCCACATTGGGGAAGGCAATCTACCTCACTGAGTCCACTGATTCAAATTCCAATCTCATTGAGAAACACCACAAATAATGTTTAATCTGGGCACCCCATAGCTAGTCACATTGACACATAAAATTAACCAATATACTATGTGGGTGTTAGCTAGTATTATTAGCATTCCACATAGACTAAGTTAGGATCCTTGATATGTAAAAAGATAATACTTGTTGAAATGACTATATTCATAAAGTGCGAACCAAGTTTTACTTATGATCCGAAGTAGCCGTCAATCAAAACTTTGTTAAAAACATAATTATGGTCATTTAAGTTTGCTGTAAACAGGGAGTGTTTCATCAGCTTCATTATTCTTTTTCGTTTCAGATTCTTATTAGCATTTCCCCAGGAAAACTAATCCCAGCTAGTTACATATATGCAAATTTACTTGACTATCATAAGCATTATTTTTTTTCAAGTCAGGAAAACAAATTCAAGTAATACTGGACTGAAAGAAAACTCCTTTAATTAAAGAATAAAGCACAATCTAAAGTACTATTCATACTTGGAATTAAAATCTAAATGCTATATGTGAAAAGATAAATAATGCCTAAATAACATACCTAGTACTACCACATATGGATATTACATACAAAGTTATATATATATATATATATATATATATATATATACACACACACACACACACACACACACACACACACACACACAAATACATTAACTTAGGGCAGTTAACTTGTTTTAAAAATAAAATGTGGAAAGATTCATATGTAAAATTAAATGTGAAAAGATTCACTAAAAAGGGGGGATGAGCTGTCTGGGGGAAGATGATGGTGATGCTTTGGGGGTCTTGTATCAAGATGTGAAGCCACTGAGGTCCTAGCCAGAGAGTGTGGACTCTTCAGTGAATTAGTTTAAAAGCTTACAAGTCAATAGTCAAAAGGAATTTTTTATATATATATATATTTTATTGATTTTTTACAGAGAGGAAGGGAGAGGGATAGAGAGTTTGAAACATCGATGAGAGAGAAACATCGATTAGCTGCCTCCCGCACACCTCCCACTGGGGATGTGCCCGCAACCAAGGTACATGCCCTTGACCGGAATCGAACCCGGGACCCCTCAGTCCGCAGGCCGACGCTCTATCCACAGAGCCAAACCAGTCAGGGCAAAAGGAATTTTTTAACTTGTCAACAGGAATTTTTCAGCTAAGTTATCCAGTCAGTTAATTGACCGGCAAAAAGTAAAACTATTGTAGTTGTTGATGTTAATACCACTACTATTAATAGGACCTAATATTAGCACTTTCTAGTCTCCATGGTCCTTTGAGGCACAGTAACAAGCCTGGACTTTGGATTCAGACAGACTGGGCATTATACTTAATCCTGGCCGTTACTGGCTGTGTGAGCTTGTGTAAGTTAGACAGCCTCTCTGAACCTCAGTTTCCTCCTCTGAGAAATGGAGATAGATATACAATTGGGAAGAGTAAAATAAGGCATGCTAATTACCTGGTTCACCGCAGATGATTGTAAATATGAGTTAAGGATTTCCCCCTTCCCGTTCTGGCCCTTCCAAGTAGTGATCTGTCCTCATGTGGACCATGTGAGGGGAGCGCATGTCATCAACCTCATTTTACCAATGGGAGATGAAGCTCAGAGCCGGTAGCAGCGCAAGTTCACAGCCAGGTCTGCCTCCTACCGAGAATCTCTGTCCGTGAGGTCCAGGCATCAATGATGTTAAAAATTCCCCGGTTGATTCCGATGCAATCCTAATGTGCGTTCAGTGTTGAGAACCATGCATTCAACCACATTACCAGCCTAAAATCCAGTGTTGCCCCTGCTTCTGAACCAGGAGTTTTCCCAGTAGCAGGCAGATGTTACAGCAACTTCTTCCCAGGCGTGTTCATTCACTTAATCCTTCAACAGGTATTTAATTAGTGTCTGCTATGCGCCAGGCACAAGTCAAGGGAACTTTACAAATGTCAAAAGTTGAGATGTTAAATTGTTGATGGAAATGAATTTTCATAGGTATGCGTATGGAAATAGCATATCTTCCTTGCTAGTCTCATTAATATGATCAGAGTGGATCTAAGAATAATAAAAAAAGGAAGCTGAAAGTCGTGTCTGTTTTGTTTGCTTACGAAAAATATGGAAAAGGAAATGCTGAAATTTAGAACTAACTCATATTCATTGAGCCCTATCAGCAGTGATGACAGACAGCGATGATTTATAGTTACCAGTATGAAGACTAAAATCATAGCCAGCAAGCTCCAACGTTCCCAAAATAGAAGCTAAGTTGTTGATATTTTCCAGAAAATTTCACCTTATCCCTGTTAACTGGAGTCTAAAGGGTTTCCTGCTTTGGTTTTAGAGGAATTGTATTTTATTTGGCTACAACCTGTGTTGGATGCAACAGAGCGCCTCCCCTTCATAAATCAGCCCCCAGCTCCGTAGATAACTGGAAGCTGCCCAAGAAAAGTGCATTAATTCTCCTGCCCTTCACTCCCCTAATCACTGCACAATTTTGCGGCTAGATTACCTGTCAATCACACGAAGCTAAGCCTGTTTGCCTCTGCTTTTCAGCTGGATTCCTGGCAATGAAGAAAACAAACAGAAAACAGATGTCCATTACAGGTCCTTGGATGGCGAAGGGAATTTTAACTGGAGATTTGTTTTCCCATTTGACTACCTCCCAGCTGAACAACTGTGTATCGTGGCTAAAAAAGTGAGCTCTGAAATATGCCAGTGGGAAGTGGGTGTCACGGGTCTTCCTTAACACAGACACTCAGAGAATGTTGGAGCCGCTCCGCACCCTGGCGGTCGTGAGCTGAGCTCCCTCTTGGGACAGATGGCGACTCTGAGACTCACAGCAGGGTAGATACTTGCCCAGCGTCACACAGCTACGACAGCTATTTGTGTAGTTAGACGTATACGGAATGTAACTTTCCTTCCCCTAACATGTTGGTGGCCAGGGGAAGGATCTGGTGAAGGGTAGACATGGGGGTCTTGTATCAATACATACAACAACCCAAGTGTATGTTTATGTCACAGGGAAACCAACTTCTTCCCGTGATAAGCAGAACTGTTTGACTAATTAACCAAACAGAGGCAAAATATTCAATTATGTGAAATGTCCCTTCTTCAGAGGCATTTTCATGATGGTTCAGGGCCCTGGGGGTCTTGCTTTGTAAGACTCGCAGTTACAGAGCTCAACTCAAACCAGCTTATATCCAAAAAGTGATTTGTTGGTTCACATTACTGAGAAGTCCAGGGCTGGCTGGCTTAAGGAATGCCCGGGTCCCAGGTTGAACTGGAGTCTTTAGAAATTGCTCTCACTTCTCCACTGCTCTGCTCAGCCTTCTTCTGTGGGCCTCCCTCCCTGGTGGAGGCCCAGCTCACATCCTACCCTCTCAGCAACTCAGCAGAAAGAGGACAAACCCCCGATGGTGCCAACCAGACTTCTGGAATTGGACCTCACTCTGCCTGTTTGGGGTCATGTGCAGTTCCTGCACCAACCAGTGCTGCCTGGGATGCAGTGCTCTGACTGGCCTGGCTCTGGAGTAAAGCGTGGACTCGGTTCTTCCCAAATCGCATGGATGGGAGGAAGGGAATTTCCAAGAAAAATCTGGGTGAAACCTGGGCAGGCAATGATAACAGATGTCTCACATAGGTCCTCCATCCCACTTCTACCCCCACATTCTATAGACGTTCCCTAGCTCTTCTGGTCAACTTCTCTCCTCACACCTGATTGAAATATACCTGCCTCTGTCCCATCTGGCCCTACTCAGTGCTGATGTTATAGGGCAGTGATGGTGAACCTTTTGAGCTCGGCGTGTCAGCATTTTGAAAAACCCTAACTTAATTCTGGTGCCGTGTCACATATAGAAATTTTTTATATTTGCAACCATAGTAAAACAAAGACTTATGTTTTTTATATTTATTTTATATATTTAAATGCCATTTAACAAAGAAAAATCAACCAAAAAAAAATGAGTTCGCGTGTCAGAGGTGTCATAGGTTCGCCATCACTGCTATAGGGAGCACTTTTCTGTGCCAGGTGAGATGAATGCTTTCAAAGGGCATTTTCTAGAGACACTGAGTGTGCTCACATCCGTGTGGGGTGGGGGAAGATCTGTGGGTGTGCGGAGGTGGCTGAGCAGAAGAAACACCCCAGTAGCGGATACTGTGGGCTGGCCTAGAACCTCCTGGCTTTGGAGGATAATTTAAGCAAGCCACAGTGGTCTTCGGGGGTGGGGTGGGGTGGGAGGAGAACAATCCCCAAACTCCAAGAAGTCACACTGATGGGGACATGGCAGGGAGCCTTCTGTTTGGGAGCTGCCTGGGACATTCTTTTTGTCACCCGGCTGGTGGCCTGAGATGTCCTGGGGAGCCCACCTGTCCTCCTTACGCGTGGGTGGAGGGCTAGGGCTGAAGGAAGAGGGTTCCAGGTTGCGGGTGCAAAGGAGAGAGAAGGCCCCAATGCCTTGGTACTGGACTTTCCAAGGGGAGGGTGTCAGAATCCACTCATCAGTGTAATTTGGTTTGTCTGTTTCTCTTGTCATTTTAGGAGCATTTCTGGAGTATCGACCAAACCGAATTTCGGATGCCACCCAGACTGATCATCCAGATTTGGGATAATGACAAGTTTTCTCTGGATGACTACTTGGGTAGGGCTTCCATTTGGATATTTTTCTCTACGAATTTGTGCCTGGAATTTGTGAAATGAATTAAAGCTTGGAATCAAGGTTTTAAATCTCCAGTTCGGCAGGGAAGTGGAGGTGGGGCTCCCTCATGCCCTGAATGTCCTCTGGGCACTGTGGCCTCCTCATCTGCTGTCTCGGGTCCTCTGAGCAGGGGCACAGTGAATGCCACCCCTTTCTGTGGGCTCAAAGGCCCCGTGGAGGCTCTTGTACCAGTTTCTGTCTTGCTGTTAAGACTCAAATCCTGTTTTCACAAAAGGATGCCACACCCCTGCCTGCTTTACTT
Source organism: Myotis lucifugus (assembly GCF_000147115.1). NCBI lineage: Eukaryota > Metazoa > Chordata > Mammalia > Chiroptera > Vespertilionidae > Myotis > Myotis lucifugus. The sequence continues at coordinate 4,381,117 of NW_005871114.1, forward strand.
CCAAACCATCCACTTTCTGTCTCTCCTCAGCACCTCCTCCTCCAGGCTGCTCTCAAACTTTACTGAGGTCTGTAATGCCCAGCCATTGTTCTTTCCCCCAGGTTCAGCCTCCTCTGGGGCTAAAAGTACCTGGTAAGTACCACCCACACGTCCTGTGGGCTTGTCTGTTTCTTGGCACGCATCCCCCAAGTAGCACAGTGCTCTTCTGATATTCTCTCCCCCAGGCCCCAGGTCTGTCTCCTTGGCCGGCTCTATTTCTTCCTCCCACTCTTTCAATGCATGCCTTTGGCCATGGCTGGTGTGGCTCAGTTGGTTGAGCATCGTCTCCTGCACAGAAAGGTCGCTGGTTCAATTCCCTGTCAGGATGTTTCTCACATCTGTTTCTTTCTCTCTCCCTCCCTCCCTCTGCCTTCCTCTCTCTCTCTAAAATCAATAAAAACATATTTTAAAATTAAATTAAAAATAAATACAGGACTTTGCCTTCCCTGGGGTCTTTGGCTCTTCCCTAGGGCCCATCAGTGGTTTTCCCACTGTCATCTTTTGGCAAGGTCTGACCCCTAAGCCAGGATGTGTAGCCTGACCGCCACATAAGAAACTGTTCTGACAAATCACATTGCACTATGTAGATGTATCAAATCAACACACCATACTCATATATATATATATATATATATGTGATTTATATATATATTAAACTATTATGATGATTAGCCCCAATTCCCCACCAGAAACTTTCACCTTGATATTTAGCCAGCACCTCCCGTTGATCCTGACTAAAATCTAACGCAGCCTTTCTTCCCTGGCCTCATACCTGCTCTCCTCATGAGCTTCTTTTGCTGTTCACGGCTTCTCCATTGTCCCAGCCCCCAAGCAAAAGCACCCGGCGTCCTCTGTGGGTCCTCCGCCCTTTCCCCCCACGTGGTGCTAACGAAGTAATCTGCTTCATCAGGCACATCTATTCTTATTTCCAGGATCTCTGCCACTTGCCAGTTCAGACCTCATTTTCTCATAACCGACTGTGATAGCAGCTCCTAACTCATGCCCCCGCTCCCAGAGCCTCTCCTGGCAGAGGGAAAGCCCACTGCAGCCAATGGCTGTGACCTGTTCATCCCTTTACCCCTCACAGCACGGAGAGCAGTGGCTTTGACATGGTGCTTTATAAGAGTTGAACAAACTTATATGTTTGCATATGTTTATATGCAAGAATGTTAACTTAATAAAGCATATGGGCCGGAAATTCCAGAATAGTGGAGAGTTTTCCTTTGGAATTTCAACAAAATAGTCTGACAAGTAAAGAGAATGAGTATATTTTAAAATGGCTAATGGGCAAATGACTATAGTTACCACCCAAAGAAGAGCCGAGAAATAAGCAGGGATGAGCTCCAGAAAGGCTGAGTGAATTGTGGACTGTGGCTCCATTCTAAAACGAAGGGCTGTTTCTTAGCTTGCGGTTTAGAGAGAATGTGCCCCACTCTCCCTCTTGCTCTTGGCTGCCACTGTTGAAGGCCACCTCTTGTCCCAGTAGTCCATAACACAAACCCATTTTCTCACAGGAGGTCCCAAACCCCAAAGACAGTCTGTTAAAGCGCTACTAAAGCGTTAATGCCTCACATCACAGAAAAGAAAATGCACTTCTCCAGGCAGCCTGGTGGGCTTCCTAGCTCCTGGTGAGCATTTTCTGTTGAGCTGTTATGTTCCTCCTCAAGCTCCTGTCTCTGGGAGACTTGAACAGGACTGTTCCATAGAGCGTCCCATGTTCCAAGTACCAGGTGTCTTTCCCCAAAGCCACGTGACTGTGTTCAGGGCAGTTCAGAACGAATATGAGCAACTTTCAGATCCAGGTTCATGGGAGTTTTGTCTACAGACATTTCATTATTTTGAGCTTGTAGACAAACTCTGTTTATGCTCCTGTCTTTGAGAAATAAAACATGTGGTGGTCTGTGAGATGCGAGTGGTGGGCAGGTATATCTCCTGCCACTTTCCATCCTATCTGGAAAGAACTTTCTACGTCAACCAAGGTCCCTTTGTCTAACGCACTCATTACCTGTTCAAGACCACTGTCTGCCTCTTCTGCAGGGCATTCTGTTCCCGGGTAAAGGATGGCTGACCCACGCGAAGCTTATTGGAGTTTACTGTTTCCCTGGCTAGGTTTCCTGGAACTTGATTTGCATCGCACCATCATTCCAGCAAAATCATCCGAGAAATGCCATTTGGACATGATTCCGGACCTCAAAGCCATGGACCCCCTTAAAGTGAAAACCGCCTCCCTCTTCGAGCAGAAGTCCATGCGAGGCTGGTGGCCGTGCTACGCAGACAAAGAGGGCTCCCGGGTGATGGCGGTAGGAGCATTTCCTGGCTGGGGGTCATTCATCATTTAGGTTTTATCATTTAGATTTTGTTCTTTATCAACAGATTTACTCCAGATAAGATAAGGGAGAGTTAAATTGGTGGGACTTTAGGTTACGAGAATGGCTTGTACCTGGGATCACAAGAGAAGGTGTCCATGAGCAGATGTTTGGGGTTGAATGGAAGGTGGAGGGATAGGAATTGTCAAAAAACTGAGAGCCAGAGTGGTTGCACTACTGTGGGACCCTCCTTCACCAAGAAGGCTAATTTATGCTGAGCTATTAGTGAAGTTCAATACAGAAAAGGGAACTTCACATTTGAGCTGTTTTCATAAATTAAAAAAAATAAAAGATAGAAGAAGTGGAGATGCTGACATTCATTGAGCAAGAAGGCTTTAACTTACAAGCAAGTTTGGAGAACTCAAGATATATTCTGACATAGAAGAGAGAGTGCAGGTCACCTTGGCCAGTGTGACTCAGCTGGTTGGACGTTGTTTCGTGCACCAGAAGGTGGCTGATTCAAATTCAGGTCGAGGGCACATGCCCAGAGTGTGGGCTTTATCCACAGCAGGGGGCTGCAGGAGGCAGACAATCACTGTTACCCTCTCATATCAATGTTTCTCTCTTTCCCTCTACTTCTTCTCTCTCTCAAAATCAAACTGTTTAAAACAAAAGAGAGTGCAGGACACTATGCTCTGGCACAAAAGACTACCAAATTCCTTATGTATTAATAATAGTTAAGATTTCACATCACTAATTCTGAAGCAGTCAATATGCTAAATGCCTTACATTCATAATCTTGTTTCTTAAAACAGCTTTGAGGTCTAGTTTACATAAATAAAATACACCCATTCCAGAGTGTACTTTGATGAGTTTTGTTGACAGTTGCATACACTCATGAAACCACTGTAATCAAGAGAGAGAACATTCCCATTATCCTCAAAAGTTTCCTTGCGCCCTTTGCAGTCCATCGCTCCCCACAAGCTGGCCCAGGAAATCACTTATCTGCTGTCTGCCACTTAGAGATGGCTTTGCACATAATCTCACTTAGTTCTGCTAACAAGCCCACCAACTAGACATTATCCCCTTTTTATAGGCTCAAAGCCAGGCTGGGAGAGATGGAGCACCTTGTCATAGTCAGACATGTTGCTTTGTTTGGCTCATCAGCATAGGAGGCATCTGTGCTCCACCACCTAAGCCAGTGATGGCGAACCTTTTGAGCTCGGCGTGTCAGCATTTTGAAAAACCCTAACTTAACTCTGGTGCCGTGTCACATATAGAAATTTTTTGATATTTGCAACCATAGTAAAACAAAGATTTATATTTTTGATATTTATTTTATATATTTAAATGCCATTTAACAAAGAAAAATCAACCAAAAAAATGAGTTCGCGTGTCACTTCTGACACGCGTGTCATAGGTTCACCATCACTGACCTAAACGAATCTCGGGGTCGAGGTTCTCAAATTGTTGTTGACTTAGTCTGGCTTTTCAGGATTCTAGAAAGATTGTTACAATCTTAGTTAAGCCTGGCTATCCAAGTGGGCAAGTTTCTGGACCTTTCACAGCCTGTTTTCCTCGTGTGCACTTGAGGACAGCAACAGTCCCTGCTTTATAGGATTGCAATGAGCATTACACGGGATTATCCCTAAGGAAGGGGTGAGCAGGGCCCAGAGAGACAGCATTCACTCATTCACTCACTCGTTTGTTTACTCTGTTAGCATACATTGAGGACCCACTCAGTATCTGCACAGCTCTGCGCCGTGGGTGGTCCGTGGTCAGCCTGAAGCATGTGGGCTGCCTGGGAGCCTACAGTTAATGCTCCATAAATATTAGACATTGTTATTAGCAGTACTCAGGTTAATCTGTGTCCAAGTAGAGTTACAAAGGAAGGTGTGTGCAGAGGCAAGGAGATGGATGTGAGAAAGAATGATGGGGATACAGAGAGTGACAGGCAGGGAGCAGGGAGGAGGGGAAGCAATTTGTCCTCTCGGGTTCCCACAAGGAGCCAGTTCAGAAACACATGGAAGAGGAAATGTGATGAAATCTCCTGAGGAAAATCTAAGGCAATCTCGGGATTGTTTTACAAGAATAAAAATCGTTGCTCGGGGAATACTCCTTGGGCTGAAGTGAAAATATTTGTGAAGCGTGATGTCATGTGTTTAACCTGTTCTGCTTTACTGAAGGGGAAAGTGGAGATGACGTTGGAAATCCTTAATGAGAAGGAGGCCGATGAGAGGCCAGCCGGGAAGGGACGGGATGAACCCAACATGAACCCCAAGCTGGACCCACCAAAGTGAGAGCCCTCTTTGTTCTCGGTGTCCTCTCCTCCCTAAACACCTGCAGACTGAAAGCCCCCCTTCCAATTGGCTTAATAGACTGGATTAGCTCTTGTCCTTCTAATTTTGTATTTAATAGTGGGGGCTGGGGGTAGAAAGGCTGGTGATCTGGCTTTATTTTAATCACTCTCCTTTCCATTGAAACCAAAGTCCAGGGTGCCTTCAACATCTTAGGAAGTTTTAAAAGGTTCAAGAATCTTTCTTTGCTAACTAAGGGAAATAATATCTTTTCTTGACTTTATAAGTGTTATTAATATATTTTTTAACTGGTGTTATGCCCTGCAGTCAAATCTCTGTCCCTCCTGAGTTGGGTAGGTAAAACCATTTCTTTGCAATGCAGCCGACCAGAAACCTCCTTCCTCTGGTTCACCAACCCGTGTAAGACCATGAAGTTCATCGTGTGGCGCCGGTTTAAGTGGGTCATCATCGGCCTGCTGTTCCTGCTGATCCTGCTGCTCTTCGTGGCTGTGCTCCTGTACTCCTTACCGGTGCGGTCCCTGCTCCTTGTCCCGGCTGTGTGTGTGTGTGTGTGTGTGTGTGTGTGTGAACTGTGGTTGGTCATCTAACTTGGTACTTACTTGCCTTGGATGCTCTTCAGAAGAATGACTTACTTAGGAGTTGTGGTCTCACAACCCTTCAGCCTTTGGAAAATTTAAAGTAACGTGTCCTGTGGTTAGAATTGCATGCTTATGGTTTCACGAATTCCAGGCAAAACTTTATGGCCTGAAAATAATTTTGGTGTCAGGAATTCTAGGAGAAATCTCTCGGGCCTTTATCAATATATGTCTGGACTATAGCCAGCATTTCTAACTGATCTTCCTGCCTTCAGACTTCTTGTCCTACCTAGCATTCACAGATCCCCAAATCTGGGACCCTTGTAGGTTTACACAAACCCTGAACTCCACCCAAACTAGATAACACCCTCCCCCCCCCCAACAAGTATTGCTCTTACCTGCCAGGATGTCTTTGCCAGTGCTGTTCCTTTGTCCATGTTTTGTCTATCAACATCTTATTCATTGTTTAAGACCCACGTCACATAACCTCCCCCGTAACTTTCCCTTAAACATCCCAGTCATAAAGGAAAGTCCAAGTGGGGATTTTGCCAGTGTGCCTACAAGTAGTGCTTTCATTCCATATTCAAGGAATTTATTGAGTATCTACCATAGGCTAGGAATTGGGGTACACACATAACCAAGGCATGATTTCTGCCCACAAGTAGTTCATAGCCCAGGGACAAGCAGACATATGAACAAATAACCTACTATGAGAGGCAAACTGCTATAGAGATATCAACAAATAACCACAAGACCCAATTACTGAGAATGGTTTCAACAAGGTGGGGACATTAAAGACCAGTTTGCCAGGCATTCAAATACTCTTACTTCAATTCATCCTATATAATAAAGAGGTAATATGCAAATTGGCCATCACTCCAACACACAAGATGGCCACCCCCATGTGGTCAAAGATGGCCACCCCAAGATGGCCGGCAGGGGAGGGCAGTTGTGGCCGATCAGGCCTTTAGGGGAGGGCAGTTGGGAGAAACCAGGCCTGCAGGGGAGGGCAGTTAGGGGCAATCGGGCTGGCAGGGGAGCAGTTAGGCATCGATCAGACTGGCAGGGGAGTGGTTAGGGGGTGATCAGGCTGGCAGGCAGGTGAGTGGTTGGGAGTCAGCAATCCTGGATTGTGAGAGGGATGTCCGACTGTAAACAGGCAGTCGGACATCCTTCGAGGGGTCCCAGATTGGAGAGGGTGAAGAGGGTGCAGGCTGGGCTGAGGGATACACACACACACACACACACACACACACACACACACACGTGCACGAATTTCGTGCACCAGGCCTCTAGTATTAATCATAATAGAGTAGTTTGTGTTGAGGAGCATAGCCACACAACCACAACAGCTGTGATGTCATATCTTTGTTTCCCCCAGTATAATACTTTCAGTTTCACTATAAGTACATGTACACTATTTTCTAGTTATAGGTCAATCTGTCTTGACCATTTAAAAAACTCCTCATAGTTATTTCTTTTGCTTGACCTAGATCCTATTGAATAGTGGTTCTCACCTGGGGGAGATTTTGCTCCCCAGAGGGCATTTAGAAATGTCTAGAGACATTTTGTCACAACGGGGGTGTGCTACCTACTGGCATTAGTGGGTAGGGGATAGGCCAGGGATGCTGCTGAACATCCTGTGACGTTCAGGACAGCCCCCAACAAGGAGGAATCATCTGGTCCTAAATGTCAATGGTGTCAAGGCTGAGAAAGCCCTCGCTTAAGTATATATATATTTTACGCTGTCTTTGCTTCCTTTCCAGAACTATTTGTCAATGAAGATCGTGAGGCCAAACGCATAATAAAAGCCAAAGTTTCTTTGCAAGAGTCATCAGCAAGGAGGGAGCCCTGTCTGTGTTTCTGGACCAAAAGCAAGAGCGGTTTGTCTGTGTCTGAGACAACATTCCAAGGGCAAGTTACACTACTTCACCAAAGCCCGGCAGCTCCCCGGGGGTGCGGGTCCTGGAGGCCAAGCCAACTAGCAACACTTTTATCTTCTAAAGTATTAAAACTTTTATCATGTTTTTCGAAATATTTTTCAAGGTGGCTGGTTCCATTTTAAGAAATCGTCTTTTTTTGTATGTGTCCTTAGTTCTATTCAATCTTTGGAAAGTGCTGAAATAGAATTTGAAAATTCCTGCATCTTGACCTCATAGCCTTCTTACTTGTAATCAACAGAAAGGACTGTGCATTATAAAAGCAGAATAGTTAGACTTATTCCTTGTTATGATATTTTATATGGATAAATACCACGATATTTTATATGGATAAATGTTTATCAACCTCTGTGATAAACCCAAATAAAAGCATTGCACTTTGAACACATAGCTGTCTTGTGTGGCTGTGGGCTGAGTTGGGAAGGAGACAGTTTCTAGTCCTGTGGGTCTTAGGGGATGAAATGCCACAGCATATCGCCTGGCCATAAGCCCTTTATATGTGTGCTGCCAAACCTTGGCCAGTGGGTCACACTGAGGCTGATTCTATATAATAAAGAGCTAATATGCAAATGGTCATCACGCCCTCGTGCCTTCAAACCCTCGTGCCAGGGCTGGGGGACCTGAGGTCTCACCCCCCACCCTGTGGGGCTTGACAGGGTGGGGCTGGCCAGGTCTGGGTCTTGTGCGATTTCGAGGCACATGTGGGTGGGTGGGGACTTGACTCTGGGTCCTGTGCCGTGCCCCAGACTCTGACAGGAGGAAGATTTTCATATACATTTTATTAATTTTCTTTCATCTCTGACACTTTTATTATAGAGAAAGGGCAAATAGCAATATTAAAATATTTCCTCTAATTAATTCCCTTTTAATGTGCATGAATTTCGTGCACCAGGCTACTAGTATAATAAATAACAAAAGCTAACACTATTTTAAAATACTTATTCCGTGCACAACATTGTTTTAAGTGTTGCATGTGTAGCTCATTGAATCCTCAATAAGGGTAGGTAACATTACCCCATTTTACAGTTGAAGAAATTAAGGCAGACAGAGGTTAAGTAACTCAACCAAGGCCACACTACCAATGAATGGTAGAGCTGGAATTTGAACCCAGCCAATCTGGGTTCTTTCCTTCTTAACTGCTTTTAACCACCAATAGGAGGGCTGTCCAGAGGAGAAGCTGAGATGGTCACGTGGTGTGGCAACTGAAACCCAGTGTGGCTCCCATGCCAACACCATCAGAGTCAGCATGCGGTATAAAACATGTGAATACATTATCCTGTTTATTTAACAGACTGTGGCGAGATCTGCAGACAGTTCTATTCAAGGAGCAACACGGAACTGAGGGAACAAGAAATGGTATGAAAATGGTGATTTTTCTTTTACCACAGTTGACTGTCTTGGCATTATTGTTGATTGTTTCATATTTTGAACATTTTAATTCCCTTCAAGGTTCTGCCAAAAATCTTAGCATTCAAAGTGTGTTCAACACATGAAAAGATTGAGACCCAGGGCGAGCTAAATGGGAACACCTGCCACAACCCTGGCCCCTGTAGTCTCCTTACGAAGTCCGCGCAGGTTGTTCTAACAAGATCACGTCATCTCGCTTACAATTAACACAAAGTCTACAGCTTTTATATAATTCAGGGAACACTCTAATAATGAAACGGAGACAGTTTTATTTAAAATGGTGTTTGTTGCTTTAGCTGGCTTGGCTCAGTAGATAGAGCATTGGCCTGTGGGCTGAAGGGTCCCGGATTCTATTCCAGTCAAGGGCACATGCCCAGGTAGCAGGCTTGACCCCTGAATCAATGATTCTCTCTCATCATTGATGTCTCTCTCTCTCATTCTCTCTCTTCATTGATGTCTCTCTCTCTCCCTCTCCCTTCCTCTCTGAAGTCAATAAAAATACATATTTTTTTTTTAAATGGTGTTTGCAAGGAGAAAAAAGTAGGCTCTGCAAAAGAACAAAGTTGTTCCAGGCAAAGTTGCTATTTGGAATATTTAACCATCGGTATGATCAGAGCAGAAGCTTCACCCATCACAATGGATAATGGCTATTAACACATTAGAACAGCCATACCAGTGTGTACAACCAGAGCATTAGCCTGCAGGGACCCACGGGACACTCCCATCGTGCCCCACTCCAGTCACGCCTGCTGAGCAGAGAAATGCCTGGCTCTGAGGGAAGCCTTTGCCTCCTTCCCTCCGGCTACCTATCTGGGAGCCGCCAGTGCAGTTCCTTTGAGTGCCTGGCAGCAAAGCTCTAGGAATGAACTAATTCCCAGAGAGAATATCCAGCCGGGCTTTCTGGGTAATACTCCCCCCTTTCCTCTCCCAGCCCCCTCCTCAGCCCTCCCCACACCCGCCCAGAAAGCTCCATCTTGTCAAAAGATAATGGTCCCTCATTTGAGGTTGTTAGCTGCCTGTGACCTATAAATGATCGCTAAAAGCTGGAACTCATCACAGTCCGGTCAGACTGTCGCTTCACCGCGAATTAAAGGACACTTAGTGCTAACTGACTCTAGCAAGTGCCACCATTCACGCCGGAGCCTTCATGAGGAAAACAAGTCTCCATCACTGTCTGGAGAGCGACAGGGAGCTGAAAATCCTGGCAGCCTGACCCTTGATGTTGTTTTGTTCTCCCTTTCTCCTTTTAAGGCCCAAAAGAAAGAAAGAAAAAGTCACCGTTAGACCTGTACGTTGCTTTCAAGAGCTATTGGCGGGGTGGGCAGAGTTCCGAAACCCATTTGAAGAGGGAGCGGAGGGAGCTGAGCAGGCTGGCCTCCCAGGTGCTGCCCAGGCCAGCTCCTTGCCCTCCGAGTTCACCGGGCTCAGAGGAGTGTTTGTCCAAAGACTGGAGCTCACTTGTTTCCCTGTCTTGAGCAGATGTTATTACAAACACAGCCAGAGGCGAGGGGGGCTTTCCAGAAGCGTCTGTGCAGTTCAGAGAAAGTACAACTTGACGACCCTACGGGGAACCAACATGGACAGTGACTGCAAAGCTTGAAAACCCTCTCCCGTTGAAAGATTTCCTGCTAAACAGATTGCTCTGTGTGGCCCACCCGTTCAGGACTCCGGACCGTGTGCACGCAGCCTCCAGAGGCAGGTGGGAATTCCATTCCGAAGAAGGCTGTTCAAAGTCGGCTGGATGTGGAATCAGTTCAGAATGGAGTCGATGTTGTAAATAGATGAAGCACCCGCCATCTTTGCAGCTGAGTTTCCTGTTTGTTCAGCGTTGAATGGCCACTCCCTGATCTTCCTTATGTTAAGCAGAGTGGGGTCCCCAGGAAGATCAAAGGAAGGCTGCTTTCCCCGTGGATGTACATGCCCGAAATGAAATGCCAGAGTTCATGAAGTTCAAGAAAAACAAGAGAAACGTGTAACGCAGACTAACGGCAAAACCCTAATGAGGAAGGGAACATAATGAAAAACACAGGCCCGCCATCTGCACGGCCAAACTCATAACTTCAGGAGTACGACTGTGTAGGACATGCAGACTCGAGACTTTTTACTATTTAAATAAACTGAACAAGAAAGAAAAATCATAGTTTTTTTTTTGACTCCCACGGAGTAAATTGAATGCTTCTCAAGGCAAAATGATTTTGCCAAAATTTATCTCAACTCCTTAAAAAGGCCCATTCAGGCCTTGACTAATATTAATGCGCGACTTCCATGTGTTTTCACAAAATCCTAGAGCCAAACCCGTAATCCTCTCCCCATCATATTTCAGCGAAGTCCTGCCCCGGCAATTATCAGGAGGAGGACCAGAGTATCCAGCTGGATTCGGAGGCGGCACTGGGTCAGAGGGATAAACAAAATGAATGAATGGAATCCTGTCTTAGAGGCGCAGGAGTGCGGGGCCAGGGGTTTCAGACGTCTGGAAGCCTGTAAGCTCACCCCGCCATGGTCACAGTGCAACGCTGCGACTACGCACATCTCTCTGGCTTCCTGTCCCTCCTTTGTGATCTCATCTGTTTTGTTTTACGTTTCTGCTTATCTGTAGCTCAGTTTCTCATCTATAAAATTGGGACAATAGCCTAGCTGGTTTGGCTCAGTAGACAGTGTGTCAGTCTGTGGACTGAAGGGTCCCAGGTCCGATCCGGTCAAAGGGCACATGCCCAAGTTATGGGCTCAATCCCCAATAGGGAGTATGCAGGAGGCAGCTAATCAATGATTCTCTCTCATCATTGATGTTTCTACCTCTCCCTCTCCCTTCCTCTCTGAAATCAATAAAAATATATTTAAAAATTGGAACAATAATTTCCATAGAATGATTGAAGAGATAAAGTGATTTAAAAGGTGTACAGTACAAAATTGGCTGGAGTCACATGCCTGCCAATTCACCATAGGCCCAGGTACCTGCCACCCTGCCCAGCTCCTCAAGATGCTGAGTGTGGGACTCAGACACATTTTTTTGTACAAGTACCAGCATAGAATCAACTCGAAGCCCCCGGCTGAGGACTGTCTTGGCCTATCTCCACCGTGGCAGCCATGGCCCCGCCCTGCTCCATGGGGACTTCAGGGAGGCTCCTCTCTCCCTCCTGGACCCTCCTCCCCTCCCCACTCTCCCAAGTCAGCCATGACTCCAAGGTTCAGGGAAATATAATTACCTTCCAACGGGCTTCTCTAAGAAAAGAAAATTTCAAGTCAAGATGCAAAGAAACCCATTCTCAGTAAGAAGAGAAATACCAAGTACAGCCACAAGGAGACATCATTTCCCACCCTCCAGGTCGGCAAAAAAGCTTGAAAGGGACTCACGAGGGATGTGAACAATATCTTCTTCTTCTTGACACAGCTGGTAGGAAGATACATTGGTAATCAGTCCCAGTGGAAAACAGTGTGGCATCATCTGGTGACATCCCTGCCCTCTGATCCAACAACTCCACTCCACTCCACTCCTACAGGGTCTGTACCCTAGAGACACTTCAACACACGTGTACCTGGAGACAGATTGTAAAATGTTGGAAACAGCCAAACACTGGAGAAACCCTACTGTCTATTAACAGGCATTGCATGATGCATTGAGAGGTAGGTCTAAAGTAAAACACTATAAAGCAGTGAAAGTGAATGAAACTCAGCTTCATGCGACAACAGGAATAAACCCTGAAACAGTGCTGAGTGGAAGAACAAGTCAGGCAGGAATGCCTATGGTAGTATTTCTCGTACATAAAGTTCAAAAACATGCTCTGGCCCGTGTGGCTCAGTTGGTTGAGCATCATCCCATGCACTGAGCGGTCTCCATCAGGGTATGTGGTCAGGGCACATGCCCAGGTTTGGGGCTTGATCCCCAGTAGAGGGTGTACAGGAGGCAGCCTATTAGACGATTGATGTTTCTCTTTCTTTCTCTCCCCTCCTCCCTCTCCCTTCCTCTCTCTCTAAAATCAATAAAAACATATATACTAGGTGTACCAGTTAATAATGCAGATTTTTTTCAATAGATGGAGTTACACATATGCTGATATAGTATATGCGATTTGATATGTATGCTATTTTGTTGTATTACTCCTTCAGATTACCACTTGTTCTGATCGATTATTTGTTGTTGGTAGCAATCAGTATTAACGGTTTCACCTGGTTTTAGAAGCTCATAATACACCACACCTTCCTGATCCCATCAAACGCAGAGCATTGTCTTCTTTCCAAAGTGATTTGGACTTGCAGTCAATGTTGATGGTTGACCTGGATCAATCCATCATTTTGTGCGTTTGGGATTCTCAAAATAAATCCACTTTTCATCGCCAGTCATAATTTGATGCAAAAAAGACTTTCTCTCATGCTGTTGAAGCAACATTTTACTGATGACTTTTAGGTTTTCCATTTGTCTTTTGTTCAGTTGATGTGGCACCCATTTTCCTTTCTCTAAAATCTTTCCCATTGCTTGTAAACAATCGGAAATTGTTTGCTGAGCAACGTTTCATCTTTCTGCAAGTTGTTTTTGAGTTTGACATGCATCTTCATCCAATAATCCTTGTAATTGTTGGTCTTCAAACTTTTTCAGTTGACCTGGACGTTCTTTGTCTTTCACATCGAAATCATCACTTTTAAAGCATTTAAACCAGCATTCACAAGTATCTTGAGATGGAGCATGTTCACCATAAGCTTCCCAAAGTATACGATAACTTTCAGCAGCACTTTTCTTCAAAATAAAGTAATGAATTAAAACTTCCCGCAAATGCTCTTTTTTTGGCACGAAATTCGACATTTTTAAGTGTAAAACTATCTATGATGTTAACACCTTCAGAAAATTTGACATATGAAGTTTTCAAGCTTGTTGTCAATACAACAAAATAGCATACATATCAAATCGCATATATATATATCAACATATGTGTAACTCCATCTATTGAAAAAACCCCACATTATTAACCGGTACACCTAGTATATATACATGTATTTTGTTGTTGTTGTTTAAAAACATGTACAACTAAACATATTGTTTAGGGGATAGAGATGTGATAAATCCACAAAGAAGAGCGAGGAGATGATAGGCTCAGGAGGGTAGAGGTCTTTGGGAAAGAGCGGGAGATGGAATCAGAGAGGGGCTCCCTGAGGGGCCCAAAGATGATGGTACATTTTTTTCTTAAACTGGGTGGTGGGTACAGGGGTGCCCATTCATTGTATCGTTGTTCTTCATATCTCATATGTATATCCTATAAAGATATTCACTAGCTCTTTAAGTTAAATCTCTAGAAGAAAAATTTCTGAGCGAAAGGTCAGGAGTGTATTTAAGGTCCTTGAGACAAATTGCCAACTGCTTTCCTGAAATGTGGTGCTAATTTACACCCAGCCCCCCACAGAGCCTGAGAGGGTTCGAGCCAGAACTGATGGCCATCCCTCAGCCACTCTCCAGCCCTATGGGGCGCCTTTCCCCAGCACTGATTACTGCCCCCCACCCCACCCTAGGGCAGTGCAGGGAGAAGGGGGGCTGCCAAGTCTTAATAACAAGGCTGCCGTGTGTCTATCCTAAGGACCTCCTATGGGGACCGCAGTCTCCCCTCTGTGACTGGAGAGGCCGAGAAATCCTCCAACACCCTTCGGAAAGAGCATCCACTCGGACTCTTTTCACTTAGAAAACGTGAATTCTGCTAAAGAATGCTCAGTGTGCTTTCAATCACCCGAGCAGGGGTCCCCAACCAGGAAACTAAGAGCCAAGTCCATCTTTAACCACCAACTTTTAAATAAAATTTCTCCATATTCTTTTTAAAGAAGGGGCTTTGAATTAGCGCACCAAAAAAAAAAAAAAAAAGAAAGAAAAGCAGAATCAAGCAGCCAAATAGAATGTTCACGAAGTTAAAAAAAAGGGTAAGAGAAGAGAAACAAATATGTCAATTACAAGAGTCAATCTAGTTGCTCTTATTTAGGCTTAAAAAGTGACTTGGGACGTTCGGGAAGCTAAGGTGAAGAGGAAATATCATATTGCTGTTTTCACCTGGTTAATAAACTTGATGATGGAAAGGTCAAAGCCACATTGTCTGGGGAGGTCTGGCCTCTGGGCCCCTTGCTGGCTGGGGCTGTGACGTCCCTGTGAGCCTTGCAGGTAGATGAGCTAGCATCCCGGAGTCACGCCTGGATGGAGCCACACCATCTCTGCACAGAAGTGGTGTGAGCCAGTGCCCCGGCCACATGCTCTGCCAGTCTCTTTCGGTCTTACTCATTTCGGAGGTCTTCTCTTTGTTCTTACCATTAACACCTACCTTCTCTCTCCAACCTGAAGGCTGCTTGAGGTTCTAAAAATACTAATAAGCCCGACCGGTGTGGCTCAGTGGTTGAGCGTCAACCTATGAACTTGGAGGTCACGGTTCAATTCCCTGTCAGGGCACATGCCCGGGTTGTGGGCTCGATCCCCACTAGGGGGCGTGCAGGAGGCAGCCAATCGATGATTCTCTCTCATCATTGATATTTCTGTCTCTCTCTCCCTTTCCCTTCCTCTCTGAAATCAATAAAAAATATTTTTTAAAAAAACTAATAATAGTGATCATACCTCCTTTGCAACACTTGACCCCAGAACAAAGATGCCAGTGCTGGGGACCCACGGGGAGCTGGTAGGATGTCTTGGCAGTCACTGCGGGAGATGGTTGCTGCCAGGCGTGTTAGGAGGGCCCAGGGAGGGCACTTCCTTGTTTGAGCTGGATTCAAGGCCCATGTGGACATTCCAGGAGGGCCTCCAAGGCCTCTGGGAGTCTATATCACCTCCTCTAGGGTCTCTCTCTTTTCTCTTTGCTCCTCCCTTCCTCCCCCCTCCCCTTCCTAGCTCTCTCTTAGGCTCCCCTTTCCCTTCAGGAGCTCCTGTCTCTGTGGGTGTGTCTTTAGCCCCTGCAGGTGTTATTACACAGGACGCTGGTACACAGAGCTGAGAAACCTGTTGGCCCCGCAGGAGCAAAGACCCTGCCTTACCATCTCCGTGTCCCAGAAGCACTGGGCCTCGGGCCTGGCCAACAGGCGTGATCCTGACTCCTGAAGAAAGTAAAAGGGACGCCAGAACCAGTTTGGCTCAGTGGATAGAGCGTCCGCCTGCGGGCTCAAGGGTCCCAGGTTCGATTCCGGTCAAGGGCATGTGCCTTGGTTGCGGGCACATCCCCAATGGGGGGCGTGCAGGAGGCAGCTGATCGATGTTTCTCTCTCATAGATGTTTCTGGCTCTCTATCCCTCTCCCTTCCTCTCTGTAAAAAATCAATAAAATATATTTTAAAAAAAGAAGAAAAAAAAGAAAGTAAAAGGGACAGCCGTCCTGAGGCCGGTCGCTCCACCTGACGCCGCGTCTGTGTAAAGGAAGGACACATGGGTACTTGGTGTACTTTTACCCCAAAGTACCCTACTACACCGGGAAATGGACTTGAGCGCCATGAGCTTTACCTGCAAGGGTGAAGCTTTTTGAAAGTCTAGCTTTGATTTATAAATTCACTCAAATGTTTGCACTCCACAATCTTTCTCTTTAACATTTCACTCTGTCTGGAACTGCACCAGATGAAAACACGGAGGACATGTTTGGGGTGGTCCAACTCAAAATCTAGGCCATGTGGAATCCGGGTGGACCCCTTCAATCCCAGAGACCCTCAAAGAGAGAGGCTGTCGCTCTCCCTCCCCTTCTCCTCCCCAGCTGCCAGCGAATGGAATGGCTTCTCACATGGGCAACGCTGTGTCAACTGCTCCAGGGTAAGGAGCAAAGGAAAGCAGGTGTGAATGGATGAATAATGGTCAAGGCTCACCTGAGCATTGCTGGGGAGGCTAGTTGAAATAAAAATAAATTGGTAAATAGCTAGTTAAATTCCCAATCTCTCCACTCACCAGCTTTGTCAATCGTCATTGTGAATTGTATTCCAAGAACATGCCCCATGTATTCCCTGTGGCTTTGCAACCCCCGGCACACATACACAAGGAATGCCGAAACCCCAGGTTAACAGATCTTTATATTGTCCCAATCCACACAGTCCTGGTGCACAGAGAGAGATGAATCTTCGTGCTCAGCAGCTCGGACCAACCAACTCTCCCAGTGCTCAGAGCCTTGCTGGGGAAGCAAACACATAAGCAAGTCACTGAGACCTGGTGTGACTACAGTTACGGATGTGCTGTCCCAACAGAGGTTTGGAAAGGGAAGAAGAACTAAAAACTAAATAACAAAAATAGTGCCCTGGCAGGGGTGGCTCAGTTGGTTGGGCATTGTCCTGTACACTGAAGGGTTTCAGGCTGTATCCCCATGGGGGCGGGGGGTGCAGGAGGCGGCCAATGGATGTTCCACTCTCACACAGATATTTCTCTTTCTCCCTCTCTCTTCCTCTTTCCAAAGATAAATAAAAAATCTTTTTAAAAATGTAGGAAAGAGTGTGGCATAATGGGCAAGAGTTGGCCCTGAGCGGTCTAAAGTCAAGTCCTGGTTCTCTTGTCCATTTTACTGGCCAGGTACAAGTTGTGCAGCCATTCTGAGCTTCGATTTCCTTTCTCCAGTAGAGATGGTAATAATAGCACAGGCGTTAGAAGATTTTTCACGTAATGCCCCGTGCCTAGAATTCAATAAATGCGAGTTGTTGTAATTATAATTTCAACAGAGGAATATCAATAACTTAAGCATGGATCTGTAAATATGGCCTAACACATTGCAAAGAGGAATACTCCATCATAGAATCAGCTAAGATTTCTTTGGGAGAAGTGAAAGGGTGTAAAGCTGCTGTCACTTCGCCTGTGTTTCAAATACTGTCCACCAGATGGCAGCAGCGGCCTCGGGTTCCCACTGAGCCGGAAAGGCATCCCATTCAGCCTGCATTCCAGGGAACCGCCCCAGACAGGCATCTGGGAGACATATTTTAAGTGGAAGGCAACCAGCACCGCATC
This sequence comes from Myotis lucifugus, assembly GCF_000147115.1. NCBI lineage: Eukaryota > Metazoa > Chordata > Mammalia > Chiroptera > Vespertilionidae > Myotis > Myotis lucifugus. Next base: position 4,398,621 of record NW_005871114.1, read on the forward strand.
TGAAGGATACCCTTTCTTCTGAAATGCCATAGAAGCCTATGGCTAGACAGACAAAGGCCTGGGGAAACACTGGAAACCACCCATTCATCCATTCACTCCTTCGTTCCTTCCACAAACATGCACTGAGGCATCCTGCGAAGGAATACAGCAAAGGAGGGATAAAACGAATCAAACACTGGTAGGTCATGGGAAGGAGTCTCCCATCCAACTAAAAAGTAAAAGCCCTCAGACTGTGGTGATTCGAGGTGAAGCAAAGAAAAACGTGACAGGAAGTTCTCAGTGACTCTGCTTTGTATGCTGGCAGGAGTGGGAGGGAGCCCCGGCCAGTTTGGCTCAGTGGATCAAGCCTCGGCCTGGACCCAAGGGCTGCTGGTTCGATTCCGGTCAAGGGCACGTACCTTGGTTGCAGGCTCTGTTCCCTGGCCCAGGCCCGGCGCGTGGCCAATCGTCTCAGTTCTCTCACACTGATGTTTCTCTCTCTGGGTCTCCCTCCCTCCCTACCACTCTCTCTAACAATCAATGGAAAAATATCCTGGAGTGAGGATTAACAACAACAACAACAAAAGAGTGGGAGGGAATTCGAAGTGATGGAAGTTGGTAAATTGAATTATGATTGGGGGTTTTGCCCCCTGTAAAATTACTTACTTCTCTCCTTTAAGCTAGAAATCTGGGCTGGGCTAATGAAAGCTGTCACCTGGAATGTCTGGGGCAGCTGTGCAAGGTTACATTCCAGTCTCCAAGCAAAAAAATGCCAGCAATTTGCCTTTTGTCAACTGCAAATTAAAGTAATTTCCATGCAGAGGTTTCTCCTGCTGGCGGTGAGCACCCCCAAAAGCCAGGGCTCTTTGCTTCAAGCCTTTACCTGGCCGCCCCACTAGGGCAGACACACCTGAGGATGGAGGCACCTCGGGGTTGTGATTAGGGGCTGGTTTGCTTCGCTCTCCTTTCACTAAAGCACCAAACCAAGTGGGCATTAAGTGGGGCTTGGAGGAGGGAAACAGGAATATGCCTTCAGTCCCCCATGGCACTTTCTAGAAAGTGGGACAAGAGAGGCCCTCAAGCTTTAAATAAGTGAGGAAGAGGTAAATGTGTGTGTGTTGCCGTACCCAGTGATATGATGACAATATAAAAATAGCCACCATGACTGAGAGCACCAGGCCGACAGGATGCTAAGACATCCTAGCCACAAATCTCTGAATCGTCAAGAAGGTGAAAGAAGGGTTATTGTCCTCACTTTATAGATGAGGAATGAGGCTCTGTGGAGGTAAGCAGTTTGGAGAAAGTCGCTGGTATTAAGTGATAAATGTGGGCTTCGAATCCTCATTTATCAAACTCCTGAACCTGGATCTTTCACCCCCATACTCAACCAACTGTGGAAATGGATAGGAAAGCAGGTTGCCACCAAAACAAAGAAGAGGTTATTCATTCATTGATTCAATAAGTGTTTATAGAGCAGCCTCTCTGTGTCAGACACCGGGCATACAAAGTAAGGGCTGTCAACAGCAAATGAATCTCCAGGCAGAGGACTTGCCACCAAGCTTGGAGATCAGAGGTGTGAACAGACCTGGAATATTCCTCTCACCAAAGAGGGAGGCCAATGCCTCGTTTGGATCAAGAGCCAACAATCACCTTCACTTAGAGACAACATGCTCGCTTGGCTGATTAGAAGGTGTCGCACATGCTTAAAAGGCCAGCTTTACGCCCTTGTGTGCACTCATCTCCCTGGAAAGAGTTATGACCTCACTACCGCCGCTCCCCCAGCACATATGTACACAACTGGGCTGTCCCCAAAGCCAGGGCCTGACCTTGCAGATTCCACCATCCCCCTGTGGCTTCCAGCAGAGCTCGGCCCTCCATCACCTTCCCTAATCCGTGGTCCTGCTGGGCTGCCTTTTCCTCTTCTGTTGGACTAGATAACCTGAGATCTCTTCCAGTTCAGACATTTCTGACAGCTGCCATTTACTGAGCCCTCCCCCCGTCAGTCCCCCAGCACACACCACCCCCTCTCCCCCCCCAATAAATAAAAATGTAAGGGAAAAAATTCAGAACGAACACGCAGGAATAACCATTGAACTACAAGAACACGAGAACGACACTATAGACATTACTAGAATGTATTAAATATCTAATATAAATTGAATATATCGAGGACACCAGAAAATCAACCTGGGTGTCGGCGGGGGAGA